>NC_045431.1:46267500-46606250 GCF_902635505.1 Sarcophilus harrisii | reverse complement strand
TTAGCAAGAGAAAATAGACTAGAAACTAATTGGAAAATAATTAGAGATTCTAAGATACAATACATTCAAGAGGCAGAAATTAAGAGAAAAGCCATTCAAGATATGAGGATCACTTTACTTTTGGCAAGGAGATTGGGATATGGAATGCATTGTACAAAGAAGAAATAGCAAATTTGTCATTTCAGGAATGAAGATTTATGAGGAAAAGTAATATATAATAGGACCAAGAAAGATCAGTTAGAGATTGGCATTTTTTTTTCCTTTGGTTTACTTAGATGATTTTAAAAAAGTACAGGTCTTCTAACCCTCTCTGAATCATAAAAGGTTTAGATATGTCAAGTATAATAAATCACAAACAATCTACATAGAAATATTTTTAATCAGTTTAAAAGGATAATAGTTGAATAAGTGAATGAAGACAGATGATAGCATACAAAACTATGATTGCTTAAAGGTAGTCATGAATCTTGAACTACAAAGAATAACAAGATGTTAGTTTGTGGCCAATTATGCAAAACATTGCAGATTGATGAACTGTGAATCAATTTTCCTTGGGGAACACTCACTGTGGGGAGGGGAGAGATAATTTCTCTTTGTCTTTCCATCTGTGATTGTTAATGTTATTAGAAAGACTCAAATGTTTGAAAACAATGCAACTAAAGAAATATTTAAAATCTGGCCTTGGATTATCATTAGTCAGCAGTTAATCTCTATTTGCTCCAATTTCCTCATCTGTGAAATGGGAATCAAAGCACTTATCTTTCAGACTTGTTATGAAGATGGACTGAATAAGAATGTTAAAGTGCTTGGCATAGTAATTGGCACATCATAAGTGCTATATAAGTTTTAGCTGCCATTACAAAGTGAACAGAAAGTCTCTTGAGGGAAATATCAATCAAATATCCAGAAATAAAATTGCCAAGGATACAACCTTTGGAATATTGAAAGGTAACAAGAAACATAAATCTCATCAATAACAACAACACTGACCACTGGATCTAGTAACTGTATGCCTGGAGAAGCAGAAGGATTTGCAGTAAAAATGAGGCATGTCCAGCAAATTACATATATTAAAGAAATTCAGTTTCTTTTTAAACTCTTCAAAAGACTCTTCACTATTTAGAGTCCAGCGGAGTTCTATGATTAAAGAAATTCCATAAGGTCCATAGGAACAGAAAAATAATTTTCAATAATCAGATATTGTTTGTAACTCTTTTACTACGCAGGTTTTCTTCATATATAGCTCATTACCATTTTATTATAAATTTGAGTCCACTTTCTTTAGGGAATGTGTAGGTGCAATGGGAGAGCATAATCCCCCTAGTTTTGAGGGGATAGTTTTGTTAATAACTATCTTTGCTATACTTGATCATTATTCTAGTCAAAAAACTTTAAAGTGTTAATTAAAGGAAAGCACATGATGGAGGGCTGCAATTGAAATTGTTAGAAATTTAAATCCCTAGGGATTTTCTCTAGAAGACCAACAGGAGAAATAATCACCTGGTCGCTAGGGACCTCACTTTTAGATTTTAAGTTAATTCTCAGAAGAATTAACACAAAATAAAGTTTACAACAAGATAAATCAAATATTTATCATATTACTTTTGTGCTAGTGAAATAAAATTTTCAGGAGTTTTCAGATAATTAAAATTATTAACATAATTACAATAAATAACAACACATTATTAATATAATCACACAGTTAACAAACATTTCTTAAGCACCTACTATGTTACTAAAACAGTACTTGGAACAGAGTATTCAAAGAGGTGATTAATAGATTAATTAAAATATGTTTAAAGCATAGCTATTTGCCCCTTTGTGTTTGTTTTCATTTTATAATTATTATTCATTGATTTGTATGTTGGTTCAGGGAGAAAATACAAATTAAATCTTATGAAATCATTACAATTAGTTCTCAGGAACTTATTAATAGTATTAAGAATTATTCTTGTGAAATATTTCTTAGAAGAATTTTACCAGCATATTTAATTGCAAAAATGCTATGCATTACATTTTTTTGTATTATCAAGTATTGTAGTTGATAAGGATGCCACATTAGTTTTGGCTACATATTTCAAATATGATTGTTTTAATGTTAACTGAAATTGGTCAAAAGAGTAGACTGACATTTCTGTAATGGAGACGATTTACGCAATAAAAAGATAGCACTGTATCTGACCTAATGTTATACAAAAACTAAAGGAAGTAACAACAACAACCAAAAAAAAAAAATAGAATGAAATGATTATATATTCACAGAGCCTTAGAAGTCAAACCTCAGAGAATCTTAAACTTCCACCTCATATGTCTAATTAGTTTTATGCATGTATGTTTATATATAAATATATGTGTGTGCATAAACCTACATCCTTATTTCTGAATATATGGAGATATATCCATATGAACATCTATACATATGCTTATTTATTTATCTACTTTTATTGTTGCTCTTTAGTCATTTCAGTCATGCATGAATTTCTGTTACACTATTTGGGGTTCTCCACAAAGATAATGGAATGATTGGCCATATCCTTCTCCAATTCATTTTTCAGAGATAAGGAAACTGAGGCAGAGAGAGTTAAATAATTTTACCAGGGTCATACATCTAATAAGTAAGCAAGGTCAGATTTGAACGGAAAAAAAGTCCATCTGACTCCAAACATGATATTCTTTTATTCACTGTGCCATCCAGCTACTCCATCTGTTAATATATTTTTGTGAATATATAAATGTTTATACACATATATACTTGTTAAGGATTGAGTGTGTATGCACATATATTTATTAAGCACCTATGATGTTACTGGAACTGTGTTTGGCACAGAGTATAAGAAGAAATGATTAATAGACTAATTAAAAAGCATATCTATTCCCCCTTTTTATTTTATTTTATGTTTAATCTTTTATCTATATGTAACTTTAGGGAGAAAAAATTATTTGAATTATATTTTATGTATTTATATGTGTGCACACACATTACACATATGTATATACATATAACATTCATGTGCATTATATACATAAGTATGCATTTACATATGTAATGTGCATGCATGTACATTGCATAGATAAAAAGATATACAGATATCTTCATTTACATAATATTCAAATATTTTAAAACAAAAATATACATTATATATTTCTGTTTACATATTATGTATATATTTTAAAACATATAATGGAAACGGTATAACTTATACCATATCATTCAGAATTTTCAATAATAGTTCTCACTGCTCAATATTCTTATTTTAAGCTTACTCTTCTTTTCTTTCTTTTCTCTTCCCCATACTACCTATTCAAATTCCTGATGACTTTTGGTTTATAGAATCTTTGGCATGAATTGATCTAGATTAGCTCTTTTTCTACTTAAAAAAGTTTTTGACCTAGTAAGATTTATTTTCAATAAATCTTTGTTTTAATATTTTTCATTCTATGATAATTGTGTTAATGTTACTCATCTTGACAAACTTTCATCAGTCCAGTAATACACAATCACATTGCCATCCTAGTTCCACCTTTATTTTCTTGTGTAATGTCAATGGAGACTAAAGACAAATCAAATTGTACAGTGTCCATACTAACTCATCATCTCCATGGTATTATCTTGTTCCTGGCCTTTTCCTATGGCTTTGTCACATAATAATAGCTCTCTCCTTTACTTGCCTCTGTAACCATAGCCCCATTGCAGTAGCCTAAAATAATTTCACTCTTCTTTCTATGCATTGTAATTATCACTTTTGAACTAGATATATGGTTTTATTTTAAGTGTAGGTGTCATAATCTGTCAAAATTTAAAGTCTTTTTTAAAAATCTGTAATTCACCCAATACCCTAATTCATTTATCTGTTCCATAGCCACTTATTAAGCATCTACTGGTGAAAAGTACTATAAACATGAAGATACCTGGACATATCCTGACAATCAATCCAAAGAAATATGTGGCTACTATAATCATTTGATATCACAAGGGTTTATAATAATAGTTTATCTTTGGTCTAGTGTACAACCTCAAAATCATAGACTCTGTATGACAAAAAAGAATGAAAAAAAATGGACTTTAATAGCATTATTTAGAATTAAGTTCTTTGAGCAAGCTTTCATTGCATTAAGGTTCTTATGTATTAGAACAAAATACTAAGGGTAAGTGTACAATCTATTTATTTTAGTGACTGTTATGACCTCCTTATCTCTTGTAGATGTTTTTAACTTAGAGAAAGGGAATGAAATCACAAATCTTTTAGATTCCTTGACACTGATTTTATTTATTAAAATACATTTATTACATTTTATAAAATGAATCTTCTAAGTCTGGGCTGGCAAGTTCCCCAAATGACACTCGGAAAAATATTTCTTTTAATACAAAAAGATGTATCCAAGCTAATTGCTAGTTCGAAATGTTCACCATCATATTCCTTTCCCCACCTTAGTCACTATTAGATATGCTTTAAAACATATTTTAAACAGAATCTATTAATCTATTAAAGACCATCTTTTTATACTCAGGAAAGAGAACAAGTCTATACAAGTATTTTTCCCCCCAACTCCAAAAGAGTTTCCATACAGCATATTGAACCAAATTGCAATTTTCTGAACAAATGTTAGCAATGCATCTTTTACGTTAATTTAACTTTTCTCTTTTAAACTTTTTTTTTAACTTTTTAAGGCAGAGCCAAGATGGAAGAGAGAAGACAAAGATTTTTGTGACACCCTCTGACCTTCTCTCAAATCAACAGCAGATTAAGCCTCTGAACTAGTCTTGGAGTGAGAGAACCCACTAATATTTGAAGTACAACACATTTCCAGAAGAAGATAGTTTGAAAGAACTTCAGAAGAGGTCTGTTTCAATTGGACAGGGGGACAGACTGCCTAGCCCAGACTGCAGCACAGGGAGCCTGGGGCAAAAAGCAAAAACAGCAGAGCATGCCTTGGGGGATTTTCTGTAAGGCTCTTAGTCTATTCTGTCCTGGTGGCAATTGGATGATTTAGCAGATTTGCTATAAAATCACACAAAAGCAAATGCAAAAGACAAATTAAAAGCCATAGAGTCCCCAGAGGAACTCAAAATGTGGTCAGGATTACCCAGGACTGGAAGTCAGTCAGAAAGCCAGCCCCAGGTCAAACTAAAGCATCTGTCACCCTTTGCATTAAGAGATCTCAACCTTTAAAAATTATCAAAAAAGCTAAATGAACTCTGACCATAAACAACATTTTTGGAGAGAGAACAGACCTCAAGCCCAGAGGTTATTAAAGGCAAATCAACTCCAGCTGAAGAACCAAAGGGAAATATGACCTGGTCTTCATTTCACAATGCTTTCCTGGAAGTTTTCAAAAGGATGAGAGTTAGAGGACTTCCGGCCAAGATTGTGGAGAGGAACCACACATCTACTTAAGCTCTGTCTTTGCTCTCAGAATACTTTATTTCATGACAAGACCTTGGAATTAGTGCTACTGAAAAAAAAATTACCAACAGAAGATATCCTCGAAATTCACCGGAAAAGATCTGTTTTTGCTCATGGGCAGGGATAGTCAGATTGGGGCATACTGAGGGCAGGCAGGAGAGTATGGCAAGCAGCTCACACAGAAGATCCAAGGGGGCTGGGGTGTGATCTCAGCCATTTCCACGGAGAGAATTTTACCACAGTGTGGCTACTTTACCCTGGCAGCAAGCCAGTAAATCAGCAAAGAAGCTATAAACAGAGTGGGTAAAGACTATTACCCTGAAAAGCTAGGGTCTCTCAGGACCTGGCCACACCCAACCACAGTGTCTCAGCATGCATTGAGATTCAGAATCTCAGAGTGCAGAAGCAGTGCAGCCATTATTGTCCTGCTAGTGCCTCACTGCTGCCCCTGCAGTCTGTAAAAGAAGCTTGGTAATACCATCCAGCCCCTTCCCCACCCCCCCCCAAAAAAAAAGCAGACTAAATTTGTTTTTGTTTTGTTTTTGTTGTTGTTGTTGTTAATTTGTTTTCTTTTATTCTTCTTTGACAAAATGAGCAAAAAAATTAAATGGGCTCTAACTCTTGATAGCTTCTATATGGATAGAGAGCAGACTAAATCCTGAGAATACTAAAAATTGACTGTCTCCAGAAGAACCCCAAAGAGGAATATGATCTGGTCCTCAACACACAAGACTCTCAAAGAAGAAATTAAAAAGGCTCTCACAAGAAAGCTAGAAGAAAAATGGGAAAAGGAAAGGAAAGCTTGGCAAGAGGGTCTGGATAAATCATCCCATTCATTTAAAGATAGAGTGGATAAAGAAGTCAAATCCTTGAAAAACAGAGTTAGTGAATTGGAAAAGGTAAACAATTCCAAGTAAAACAGAACTAGTGAATTGGAAAAAGAAAATAGTTCTCTAAAAAATAAAATTGGTGAAATGGAAAAAAATTCCATGGAATAAAACAACTCATTTAAAAACTCAATTGGACAATTAGAAAAAAATATAAAAAAGTGAGTGAAGAAAATAATTCATTAAAAATCAGAATTGAACAAAAAAAATGAAACAATGGAAAAAATATTGAATACCTTTTTGGGAAAACAACAGACCTGGAAAATAGAACTAGGAGAGATAATTTGAGAATTATTGGACTTCCTGAAAAATATGATGAAAAAAAGTGTTCGAACACTATTTTCCAGGAAATTACCAGGGAACTGACCAGATGTTATAGAAACTGAGGGTAAAATAGACATTGGAAGAATTCATCAAACACCTACTGAAAGGGACCCTAAAATAAAACTCCAAGAAATATAGTAGCTAAATTCCAGAACTACCAAATGAAGAAAAAAATACTAGAAACTGCTAAAAAATCAATTCAAATATAGAGGAGCACACTAAGGCTACTAGATCTCGGGATTTAATAGCATTCACATTAAATAATCAAAGGGCCTGGAATCTGATCTTCCAAAAGGTTAAGGAACTTGGTATGCAGCCAAAAATAACTTACCCAGACAAATGAGCATTTTTTTTCCAGGAAAGAAGATGGACATTGAATGAAATAGGTGAATTTCATCTATGTCTCATGAAAAAAAAAAAAAAAAAAAAAAAAAAACCAGAACTAAACAAAAAGTTTGATCTCCAATATAGGACTCAAGAGAAACCTAAAAAGGTAAAAAGAAATCTTAGGAACTATATTTCTGTTATAAAGATATATAAAGAACACATGTATAATTTGTTCTAGAAACTAAAGGTAGAAAGGAAATTATACCAGAAAAAGGATAAAGTGGGGATACTACATCTCACAAAAAGGCAAAAGAAACCTATTACATCTGAAAGAAAAATGGAGAGGGATGAAAATAGTGTGTATCTTACTCTCATCAGAACTGACTTAAAGAGAAAAATATTACACATATTCAATATATGGTGAAATTTCTCCCACCTCCAGCCCTCTTTGTAGTGGCCAGAAATTGGAAACTGCGTGGATACCCATCAATTGGAGAATGGCTGAATAAATTGTGGTATATAAATATTATGGAATATTATTTTTCAGTAAGAAATGACCAACAGGATGATTTCAGAAAGGCTTGAAGAGACTTACATAAACTGATGCTGAGTGAAACAAGCAGGGCCAGGAGATCATTATAAACTTCAACAATACTATATGATGACCAATTCTGATGGACCTGGCCATTCTCAGCAATGAGATGAACCAAATCAGTTGCAATGGAGCAGTAATGAACTGAACCAGCTATGCCCAGCGAAAGAACTCTGGGAGATGACTTAGAACCATTACATTGAAGTCCCAATCCCTATATTTTTTCCCACCTTCATTTTTGATTTCCTTCACAGGCTAATTGTACAATATTTCAGAGTCCGATTCTTTTTGTACAGCAAAATAACGGTTTGGTCATGTATACTTATTGTGTATTTAATTTATATTTTAATATATTTAACATCTACTGGTCATCCTGCCATCTGGGGAAGAGAGAGGAAAAAATTGGAACAAGAGGTTTGGCAATTGTCAATGCTGTAAAGTTACCCATACATATAACCCTTAAATAAAAGGCTATTAAAATTAAAAGAAAAAAAAAAAAAGAAACTTCTCCCACCTCATTGAAAAGTGGGAAAGGAAAAGTGAAAAGGGAAGGAGTAAGCAAAGTGGAAGGGAATACAGAAATTGTGAGGAAAAGGGGTAAGATAGGGAGAGGAACTCTAAGGTGGGGGGGGAGGGATACTAAAAAGAGAGGGCTGTGCAAAGCAAGTGATGCTCATAAGTTTAATACTGGGGAGTGGGGTAAGGGGAAAGGAAAGGAGAAAAGCATAAGCAGGGGTTGATAAGATGGCAACTAATTCAGAATTAGTAATTTTAACCATAAATGTGAATGGAGCAAATTCCTCCATAAAGAGGAAGAGGTTAATAGAATGGATTAAAAACCAGAATCCTACAATATGTTGTTTACAGGGAACACACTTGAAGCAGAGCGATACATACAGAGTAAAGGTAAAAGGTTGGATCAGAATCTACTATGCTTCAGATGAAGTCAAAAAAGCAGGGGTAGCCATCCTTATCTCAGATCAAGCAAAAGCAAAAATTGATCTAATTAAAAGAGATAAGGAAGGTAACTACATCCTGCTAAAGGACAGCATAAACAACGAAGCAATATCAATATTAAACATATATGCACCAAGTGGTAGGGCATCCAACTTCCTAAAGGAGAAGTTAAGAGAGTTGCAAGAAGAAATAGACAGCAAAACTATAATAGTGGGAGATTTCCTTGCACTCTCAGAATTAGATAAATCAAATCACAAAATAACTAAGAAAAAAGTCAGAAAGGTAAATATAATACTAAAAAAATTAGATATGATAGATCTTTGGAGAAAACTAAATGGAGACAGAAAGGAGTATACTTTATTCTCAGCAGTTCATGGAACCTATACAAAAATTGACCATATATTAGGACATTAAAAACTTCAAATTCAAATGCAGTAAGGCAGAAATAATAAATGCATCCTTTTCAGATCACAATGCAATGAAAATTACATTCAATAAAATGCTAGGGGAAAATAGACCAAAAATAATTGGAAACTAAATAATCTCATACTAAAGAATGATTGGGTGAAACAACAAATCATAGACATAATTAATAACTTCACCCAAGAAAATAACAATAATGAGACATCATACCAAAATGTGTGGGATGCAGCCAAAGCAGTAAGAAGGGGAAATTTCATATTTCCAGAGGCCTACTTGCATAAAATAGAGAAAGAGAAAGTCAATGAATTGGGGTTGCAACTAAAAATGCTAGAAAAAGAAGAAATTAAAAATCTCCAATCAAAAACTAAACTTGAAATTCTAAAAATAAAAGGAGAGATTTATAAAATTGAAAGTAAAAAAAAAACTATTAAATTAATTTTTAAAAATTAAGGGTTGGTTCTATGAAAAATCCAACAAAATAGATAAACCCTTAGTAAATCTGATTAAAAAAAGGAAAGAAGAAAATCAAATTGTTAGTCTTAAAAGTGAAAAGGGAGAACATGCCACTAATGAAGAGGAAATTAGAGCAATAAATAGGAGCTACTTTGGCCAACTTTCTGCAAGTAAATTTGATAACTTAAATGAAATGGAAGAATGCCTTCAAAAATATAACTTGCCCTGATTAACAGAGGCAGAAGTAAATTGGTTAAACAGTCCCATCTTAGAAAAAGAAATAGAACAAGCTATTAATCAACTCCCTAAGAAAAAAATCTCCAGGACCAGATGGATTTACATGTGAATTCTACCAAACATTTAAAGAACAATTAACTCCAATGCTATATAAACTACTGAAAAAGTAGGGATTGAAGGAGTCCTACCAAATTCCTTTTATGACACAAACATGGTACTAATACCTAAATCAGATGGGTTGAAAACAGAGAAAGAAAATTATAGACCAATCTCTCTAATGACTATTGATGCTAAAATCTTAAATAAAATATTATCAAAAAGATTACAGAGAATCATCCTCAGGATAATACATATTGACCAAGTAGGATTTATACCAAGAGTGTAGGGCTGGTTCAATATTAGAAAACTATTAGCATAATTGACTATATCAATAACCAAATTAACAGAAAACATATGATCATCTCAATAGATACAGAAAAAAGCATTTGATAAAATCCAACATCCATTCCTAATAAAAACATGTGAAAGTAAAAAGAATAAATGGACTTTTCCTTAAAATAATCAGGACATATATTTAAAACCCTCAGTAATCATTATATGTAATGGGGATAAACTGGAACCTTTCCCAGTAAGATCAGGAGTGAAACAAGGTTGCCCACTATCACCATTATTATTCAATATTGTATTAGAAATGCTAACCTCAGCAATAAGAATTGAGAAAGAGATTAAAGGAATTAGATTAGGTAATGAGGAAACCAAATTATCACTCTTTGCAGATCATATGATGGTATAATTAGAGAACCCCAGAGAGTCTACTAAAAAGAAATAATTCACAAGTTTAGCAAAGTTGCAGGATACAAAATGAACCCACATAAATCCTCAGCATTTTTATACATCGTCAACAAAATCCAACAGCAAGAGATACAAAGAGAAATTCCATTCAAAATAACTGTTGATAGCATAAAATATTTGGGAATCTATCTACCAAGGAAAATCAGGAATTATATGAGCAAAATTACAAATCAATTTTCACACAAATAAAGTAAGATTTAAATAATTGGAAAAATATTAAATGCTCTTGGATAGAGTGAGCAAATATAATAAAGATGACAATACTCCCTAAACTAATATATTTATTTAATGCTACAGCAATCAGACAGAATTTCAAGAGAATTAAAAAAAATCAAATGAAGGTGGCCTAGCTATATCTGATCTAAAATTATGTTATAAAGCAGCCATCATCAAAAACATTTGGTATTGACTAAGAAATAATTAGTTGATGAGTAGAATAGTTTAGGTTCATGGGACAAAATTGTGAATAACTATAGGAATCTAGTGTTTGACAAACCCAAATTTCCCAATTTTGGGGATAAGAATTCATTATTTGACAAAAACTGCTGGGAAAACCGGAAATTAGTATGGCAGAAATTAGGCATGGACCCACATTTAACACTGTACACCAAGATAAGACCACAATGGGTCCATGATTTAGCCATAAAGAATGAGATTATAAATAAATTAGAGGAACATAGGATAGTTTACCTCTCAGACTTGTGGAGAAGGAAGGAATCTGTGACTAAAGAAGAACTAGAGATCATTATTGATCACAAAATGGAAAATTTTGATTATATCAAATTTAAAAGCCTTTGTACAAACAAAACTGATGCAAACAAGATTAGAAGGGAAGCAACAAACTGGGAAAACAGTTTTACAGTTAAAGGTTCTGATAACGGCTTCATTTCCAAAATATATAGAGAATTGCCTCTAATTTATAAGAAACCAAGCCATTCTCCAATTGATAAATGATCAAAGGATATGAACAGACAATTTTCAGATGATGAAATTGAAACTATTTCTATGCATATGAAAGGGTATTCCAAATCATTCTTGATTAGAGAAATGCGAATTAAAACAACTCTGAGATACTACACTATACACCTGTGAGATTGGCTAAAATGACAGGAAAAAATAATGATGAATGTTGGAGGGGATGTGGAAAAACTGCAACACTGATACAGTGTTGGTGGAGTTGTGAACGAATTCAACCATTCTGGAGAGCAATCTGGAATTATGCCCCAAAAGTTATCAAACTGTGCATACCCTTTGATCCAGTAGTGTTACTATTGGACTTATATCCCAAAGAGATACTAAAGAAGGGAAAGGGACCTGTATGTGCCAAAATATTTGTGGCAGCCCTGTTTGTAGTGGCTAGAAGCTGGAAAATAAATGGATACATACAGGATTTAACATATGTTTTATGTTTATAACATATATATTGGATTGGAAGGGTCAATATTGAAAAATTATCTGTGCATATGTTTGAAAACAAAAAGCTTTAATAAAAAATAATTGAAGAGAGGAAAAGCTCAATTTCCAGAATATTAGCCCGAGTTTCTTTCATTACTGCTCTTTTTCTTTTAAATAAGATGCCTTGCCATTCTCTCCCATTAACTCATAAACTGGCTTCTTTCAAGGTAGTTCTAATACTTCACATTCTACAAATAGGATGTTATACATATATAGACAATCATGTCTTTTGTTCTATCTTTTTATTTGTCATCTGATTTTATGAATGCATGTAGTTATCCTGTTACATTATATCACATAATATTTTTCTATCATGTATCATATTACATCACATTATATCATCATCATTTCTATTTATGTTTTATTTAGGCAAATGATTAAACTACTTTGAAATGTAGGTAAAAAACTATAGGTTATTCATTTAGTATGGTTTGGTCTATAGGATGTCTTATTTTTTTAATCTTTCAATTTCAAATTGTGATTTATCCAAAGATATGTTCAGCGATCATATGTAGATTCCTAGAGGGCTCCACTAGTAGCGCCCAATAAATTGTGACATCCTTAACAGTATGGAATATTTTTGCATCTCCTATACACATGACCTCATGTGTCAGATAGTAGGTACTTAACAAATGTTTATTGAATGTTGACTATTGGCCTAGTGATGTAGAAAAGAATAAGAAGGGTCTATAATGATTGGATGGATTCTCTGAGAGAAATTTTTTGGGGGGGAAATAAAATTATTTGTATTCCCATATTTGCTTCTGTATTTTGTTTTTGAGCAGGACTAAAAGGACTAAAATGTGTATTATAGTAAAGCTGTTTTGAAAAAAAGTCCTCAAAATCAACATAGTCTGGATTCATAGGTTAAAGTTCCTACCTTATATCTCTTTCAAAAATCAAATGTGTAGATTTCTACCTCTTCTAAAAAATTCAGGGAAAATTTATGAACTGGAATGCTACAACTTCTCCCAGGTACAAAAAAGAAAATTCTGGCACAACAGAGAACAAGCCTACACATACATGGTGGAATATCACACTATTCTAATAACTTGCTTATGCATATATTGATCCAGGCTTAATTAGGAAACCTGTGCTTGTTCCATTACATATAATAGGTTTCCTTATAGTTGCCTTTCCTCTAAAGTTAATAGGAATCTATGTATCTTTTTATTAATGTAACAATTAATTTAATAACATCATCAGTGAATATTATGATCACAGAAGTGGAAAAGAGATTACTAAAAATATTTTTGTACATGGAAGTCTTTTCCCCCTTTTTAATGATCTCTTTGGAATATAGATCTAGTATTGGTATTGTTGGATCAAAAAGAATGCAACAATTTGGTTACCTTTCGGGCATAACTCCAAATTGTTCTCCAGAATGGTTGAATCAGGGCAGGGCAGAGCGAAGATGGCAGAGGACACACATTTCTTTTTTACCTTCTCCCATGAACCTCAGACTAATTAGCAAATCCAGCCTCTGAATTAATTCTGGATTGGCAGAAACCACAAATATTGGGAGTGTGACAAATTACCAGCAGAAGATAATTTCAAAACTATCCAGAAAAGGTCTGTTTCAATCAGGCATGGAAGGAGATAGGTCAAGCACAAGCAGGCCAAGCACAGATGCTGAGGCAGCACAGACCAGGATGGTGTGGGCTCCACACACTGGACAATCTATGGGGAGGTATCTACACCAGTGTTGGCTACTCTGCCCTGAATGCAATCCAGTAGATGAGCAAAGAAGTTATAAAACATCCAGTGCAAACACAAAAGGTAAATAAATAGTGAACCCTGAAACACCAGAATTGTATGAGACCTAGCCACGCCCATTTAGCATCTGCAGTCAGTCAGCACAGCCATTGCAACTTGAGGAAGCATGGGCAATCTCCCATGTCCTAAAAACAGATCACAACTTAAAAAAAAAAGAGTAAAAAATCAAAAAGAACTCTGACCATAGATAGTTTTTATGGTAAATGAGAACAGATTTCAAACCCTGAGGAGAATAAAAGCAGATTGTCTCCAGATGAAGCCCCAAAGGATGATATAATTTGGGCCTCATCATACAAGGTTCTCTAGAAGAAATGATAAAAGATCTTAAAAGAGAGCTAGAAGAAAAATAAGGAAAGGAAATGAAAACTTTACAAGAGGATGTGGAAAAGAAAACACAGAAATTATCTGAAGAAAATTCATTACAAAATAGACTTAGTGAAATGGGAAAAGCATATAACTCCTTAAAAATAAAGTTGGTAAAATGGAAAAAGAAAACAACTCCCCAAAAAACAGAATTTGTGAGATGGAAAAAATATCCATAGCACAAAACAACGCATTTAAAAATTCAATTGGGCAAATACCAAAAAAACAAAACAAAACAAAACAAAAAAAAAAAAACCTAAAAAAATTAAATGAAGAAAATAATTCACTAAAAATCAGAACTTAACAAACAGAAATGAGACATCAAGAATCAGTCAAGCAACACCCACCACCAAATGAAAAAAAAAAAAAGAAGAAGAAGAAAATGTAAAATACAAACTTGGGAAAACAACTGACCTGGAAAATAGATCTAAGAGAGACAATTTAAGGATTATTGAACTTACTGAAAACCATGCTAAAAAAAAAAAAAAAGAACCTAGACATAATTTTTAAGGAAATCATTAAAGAGAACTGCCCTGATATCATAGAATCAGAAAGCAAAATAGCCATTGAATGAATTCACCAACACCTCCTTAAAGAAACCCCAAAATTAAAACTCCAAGGAATATCATGACTAAATTTGAGAATGGTTGAATCAGTTCGTAATTTCATCAACTCTGCATTAGTGTCCCAATTCCTCACATCCTGTACAACATTTATCAGTTTTCTTGTTATGGCACATTAGCCAATCAGATAGTTGTGACTTCTTTTAATTTGCATTTCTTTAATCTAAATTGATTTAGAGATGATTCAATTTCTAGGAAACAAAACCAAAAGAGTGAAAAAAATAGAGTTATGAACTGATTCAACCATTCTAGTCAGATATTTGGAATGCAGAATCTTTCAAAAATAAATGCTAAATTTTTTCTTGTCATGTATCTTGGGGAAAAATAAAGTATAATTATATAAAAAATAAAATTAAAAGGAGCTCTACTCTTGTGATAGAAGCCACACACCAGGCTTCTTGAACCTTCATATCTGAAGTTGTGCTGAATAAAACTTGTAGTGGGATTCTGGTGTTGTTAGAGACTATATGGATCTGGCAGTTTATCTGGTACTTGCCAGAGTCCTATTTATGGATGTCTGATATATATTGAGGTTGATGGGGTATTTCTCTTTTTCCCTGAGGCTGCAATGAAGTATTGATGGTAAGGTAGCTGTCTGTTTGCCTAAGGCTATGCTGAAACACTTTTCAGGACCCCAAAGCTGTCTGATGCTTAGGTATCCCAAATTCTGAAGCTGTATCTGTTTGTCCAGGACTACATTAAAGCAGGTGTTCTGGGGGTTAACTCTTTGCCTGGGGCTGTACGGAAGCACGTAGAGGTTTGGACTGTGAATGTTGTCTGTTTGCTTGGGGCTACATGGAAGCACTGGAGTCTGCAAGTTCCCCTGTCTATGCTGAGATATAGTGGGAATCCTGAGGCTGGCATTTGCTTGCTTCCCTGGGGTTCAGAACCCACTACTGGTTTACTGAGCTTGGAGTGCTGCTGATTTCCTGGATGTTTCCATTCCTGGACTGTGCTTCCTTTCTATCTAAGTGAGAAAGACTTTTATTGTCAGTCTTCCAAATTCCTTGTACTCAAAGATTGCTTCATCCCATCTTTTGCCCTTTCTGCAGTTCAAGGAACTGTTTGGGAATGACATATGATTGTTTGGAGATGAATGTGGGAGACTTATGGAAATTTGCTATTTACTCTCCCATGTTGGCTTGCAGAAATCAGGATTATCACCTATACTGATTTTAAATAACATTAATTCTGCTTTTTTGGATTTGTTTTTTGTTTTGTTTTATTTTTTCTTGTTCTAATTTTTTTCATTTCTTCCCTTTCAAAAGCTCCCCCATTCTTCATAAGAATGAAAGAAATTTCAAATATAGATCAACATGTCATCTGAATCACTTGCAAATTGCTTTCTCAAAATTGTATTAGCTATAGTATTAGAAGAAATTTCTTCCTTTCTAAAATTTCCCTCCTTTCTGTCCTATATATCCAATGAACATGCATTAAATATTGACAAATGATAAATAGCTATGTGAGAAACTTTTTAGCTAATAACGAATGGATGGTAACTTAATAATTTAGATATTTAATCAGCTTTCATTCTATTTAAGAATTATATATCACGGAGTATGAAAAGAATAGCATAAGATATTTTGAGAATGGAGAAAGCCCTAAGACTTTGATTGGGGAGTATCATTGCAGCAGAGGGTTTCAGAGTGAAGAGGCACCTTAGAAGAGGCACCGCAGAAAAGAATTCTAAAAGAAGGGGGAAGGCATTATAGAAATAGGAGATACCATCTGCCAATGCACCAATACCCACAGTGATAGTGAGAAGGTTGTGTTTTGGGAAGATTTGTCTAGAATACAGCAAATAAAAAAATAAATTATGGTAAAGTAAGATTCTTCATGTAGTTTATAAATATATTCTGTTGGGAATTATTTAACTTCCAGATTGAAGAAGTTGTATTCAATCATAAAAGTAATAATCATTTAAAGATTTGGAGTAGAGGGATAACACAGTCAGATATATCTCTTCAAAAGTTTTTGATAGCCATGAGGAGTAAACATGGAAGAAGAAAGAAATCAGAATCAGAGAAATTAATTAGGAGATTTAAGATATCTCAAATAAGAGTTGATGAGAGTCTTTCTGAGAATGTAATAGATTTTGACTAAAACGGTGATTTCACTGGGTCAGAAAACTCCTGAATGAGGACTTTTCTCAATACACACCCAAACCTTCAATGTAATGCAGTCTTAAAGAGATGCCCAGAAGTTAAATGATTTATCTAAGTTTGGAAAAAGCCTTGTATGGCAGATGTTGGACAGATTTAGATCTTTCTAAAGCTAAGGCTTCATTATTAAGAATTGAGTGAAGTTCAGTGGGAATTTTTATTTAAAATTCTAAATATTTTCTACCTCTTGGATCACTAAAACAACATAAAAGTCTCTTTGTCTTAAATAATATTTAGTATTTATCACTAGACATCAATGATCCTTTAAAATATGTTTTTACTGGCATTTGACTTGCTTACCTTATTCCAACTTTTGTGATATTTAGTAACAGTGCCATTCCACTGTCAGCTTCCTGTTTCAGTTTAGCACTGCATTGATTACCATATGTTTCAATGGTGTGATAATAACATTTTAAATAGCTTTCCAATAGAATGGACTGCCAAGTGCTCGATAGCAGGTTATGTTTCATTCTATTTCAGTTTCAGTATAGAAATTTAAGATTTACATATCAAAAAGTATAATATTTCTAAAGCCAATTTAGTCATAGAAAAAAATCTTTCCTCACTTTTAAATGAAAAAATACATAACATAAACATGCAGGAAAGAGCTTGTTAAAACGGAGGATTGGTTTTATAGGACTGGGAGACTTGTGTGGGCTTTGTAAATGTACAAAGCACTATATGTTAGAGCTAAAAAATGAAAAATATTTTACATCTGATGGTTTCCTAAGCTGATTTAAAACTACATGTACTATCACATATATATTGGTACATATAATAGATGTACATAGACATCTATGTGTACATATCTATGTGTATAAATACATATATTAGGAACAAATATGCATGGATAGATGGATGGATGTTTACATATAAACAACCACACCTCTACTTGCTATATAAATTTTGACTTTAATAATATTTCATCTCCTTATACTGTTGACATTAAGCTCAATGAGTAAGTTAAAATGTGAACTTTTATTATTTTTCACCAAGATGAACAAGAAAAATACATTTTAAAATATCACATAAAATTGTGCTTATTAAATATGTTAATTTTTCTTTAAAAAATAAAACTAGGGAAATGCATCATATTTTATTCAGTTGGTGACTCACAGTTTAGTTCCTATAATTGTTATTTCCTTCCATTATCTATGAATCTATTCCATTGATTTCTGCAAATTTAATTCCAGATATGAGTCTTAAAGGAATAAAAGTATTTAATATAAAGACATTGAGACTGCAAGAGGATGAAACATTTTACTTTAAATATTTTCATTAATTTATTAAAGATAGCAACAACACTGTTTTTATTTTTTACTATTAACATTTTTATAATTTTCAAGACATGGGTCTCCTCCACCCCCTCCCTAGATGACAAGTAATAAATATATGTTAAACACTTCTTCTCTATGTATTTCCACAATTATCTTGCTGCATGAGAAAAATCAGATAAAACAGAACCAATGAGAAAGGAAACAAAATGAAAGAAAATGACAATAAAAAACTGAAAATACTATGTTGTAATCCATTCTCAATTCTAACAACCTTCTCTCTGGGTGCAGATAGATCTCTTTATCAAAAGCATTGGAAATGGTCCCTATCATCTCATTGTTGAAAAGAGCCATGTTCATCAGAATTGATCATTATATAATCTTGTTGTTTCTGTGTACAATGATCTCTAGTTTCTGCTCATCTCACTTAGCCACAGTACATGTAAGTCTCTCCAGGCCTCTCTGAAATTACCTGCTGATTGTTTCTTATAGAACAATAATATTCCATAGCATTCATATACCATAATTTATTCAACCATTCTCCAATTGATGGGCATCCGCCCATTTCCAGTTTCTTACCCCTATAAAAAGGCCTGCTACCAACATTTTTGCACATGTGGGTCGTATTCCCTCCTTTATGATCCATGTAGGATAAAAGTCCAGTAGAAATACTGCTGGATCAAAGGAGTGTACACAGTTTGATAGCCCTTTGGGCATAGAGCACAAATATTGTTTGGAATATTATAGAGTTGATGAATCATTATCACATCCTATTTTGTGTGATTTTCACAATAACCCTGTTTCAGTAAAAAGGTCAGGCATCATTTTCCTTCTTTAACAAATAGGAAAATCAAATAGAAAACAATTTAAATGAATTAAGCAGGGTCACACCATTAGGAAGTGTTTAGGTGACACAGTGAAGAGAGTGATGGGCCTGGAGAAAGAGCTTCTTAAATTCAAATTTGGCCTCAGACTCCTACTACTTGGGTTACCTGGGAAAATCACTTAGTCGTATTTCTCTCAGTTTCTTCAAGTGCAAAATGAATCAGAAAAGAAAATGCAAAGTCACTCCAGTATCTGTATCAAAAAAGCCCACAAATGCAGCTAAAAAGAATCTGACTTGACTTGGAAGAACAAACAAAAAACAAACAAAAAAATCCTAAACAAGTAAAGACTACAACCCAGGGCTTTTAATTTTACTACTGAACTCTGTCCCTCTATGACTTTCTGCATCAATAAAACTGAAATCTTTCTTTGTATATATTTCACCATTATTCATCAATAATATAGACAAATTAATACTGAACATTTTCTTACTAGAATGAGTCTGACCACAAAACATAAATGCTTTTCCAAGCACGAGGCTGTATCCAAGGTACAGAAAACACTATGTGATTAATTCATGCCAACTGTCAAGTCTTTTTGTTGGTTTATTTTTTTGATTAAATCTAATTATTACATATTTCCCCCCAGTTGAATTCAAAACAATTTTTACATTTATTTTTAAGATTTTTGTATTCTAAGTTCTCTCTATCTTCTTCCAAATTAAAAAGTCATATATGAAATTATGCAAAGTATTTCCATAAAAGCCAAGTTCAGAAAGGAATCATAGATCTCTACCATAATGAAAATAAAAAACCACAAGAAAAATTAAGTTAAAAAAAGAAAGAGAGAGAGAGAGAGAGAGAATGCTTCTATGAGTACCCTGATGCAATCAGTTCCTTCTCTGGGTTTTCATAGAAGTTTTCATTATAAGTCCTTCAGACTAGCTGTGGATTATTGTACTATTGAGAATTACAAAGTCATTAACAGCTGGTTATTGTAGAACATTGCTATTATTTGTATTCAGTATATTTCACTTTGTTCATGGAGAACATTCCAGGTTGTTTTTTTTTTTTTTTTTCCCTAAGAGCATCCTGCTCATTTCCCAGAGAACAATAATATTCTATCAGATAAACCTGCTTCATTTTTTTTTACAATTACTATTGGAAATTATATTCACCTCCATTTATTCTCTCTCTTTTTACCATTTCTTTTCAAAAATGTTTTGCTACTGACCGCACTCTCCCTCAATATGCCCTCTGTTTTATCACCCTCTCCCCTTTCCATATCCTCTTCTACTTTTTTCTTGCAAAGTGAGATTTCTATACTGTGAAGACCGTGTATTTTTAAAATCAGCAGGAGTCCGGAGTTCAGGTTAGGGGAAAATCGTCAGTCTTTATTCTCAGTGAAGAAGGATCAGAGGTGGAAGAGAATCGGTGATAGCAATGTGTGCAGCTGAGTCAAGAAGCTAGCTAGACCCGCAGCCACACGACCAGCAGCTAGGAGAAAAAAACCCAGGCCCAATCTCTCCCAGCTTCTCTTCCTGTTCCTCTCTCTGCCTCCACCCATCAAAATCATCATTTCCTGTACAACACATCAGGATTTGCACAGAGAGTGGGCAGGGACCATTCTTTATCCAATCATGTATATTAATAGAGTATAGTCCAATTACTATTTAGCCTCATGTACTTGGGACCTCAGTGCATCAACTCAAACCTCAGCCCATTACACTATACTGCTATTGAGTATGTATGATATTTCTTATTTGAGCCAATTTTGATGAGAATAAGGTTCACTCTTCTCCCCCTCTTCCTATACTTTATGAAAGCATTTTCTTGCCTATTTTTATGGCAGATAATTTGCAACATTCCACTTCTCCCTTTCCCTTTCTCCCAGTACCTTTTTCTCTCACCCCTTAATTTTACTTATTTTTAAAAAAATATATAATCCCTTCATATTCAACTCACACCCATGTGTTCTGTCTATATATACTCCATCTAACTGCCATAATAATGAGGCCAGCCTAATGTGTTACAAGTATCCTTCTCCCATGTTGGAATGCAAACAGATAAAATTTACTAAGTCTCTAATAATATAACTTTCCTGATTACCTCCTTATGCTTCTTCAGAGTACTGGCATTGAAAATCAAAATTTCCATTAGCTTTGGTCTTTTCATCATGAATGCTTGAAAATCCTGTATGTCATTAAATGATCACATTTTCCTTTGAGGGATTGTACTCAGTTTAGCTGCTTAGGTAATTCTTGGATACAATACTAGCTCTATTGCTCTATAGAATATCATATTCCAAGCTCTCTGGTCCTTTAATGTAGAAACTGCTAAATCTTAGGTTATTCTGATTGTGGCTCCACTATATTTGAATTGTTTCTTTCTGGATGCTTGCAATATTTTCTCCTTGACTTGGAAGTTCCAGAATTTGGCTATAATATTCCTGAGAGGTTTTATTTAGGGATCTTTTTCAGAAGTTGATCAGTGAATTCTTTCAATTTCAATTTTGCCCTCTAGTTCTAAACTATAAGGGTAATTTTCCTTGATAATTTCTTGAATGACGATATCCAGGCTCTTTTATTTATTTATTTTTTTTGGTCATGACTTTCAGGTAGACTAATAATTTTTGAATTATCTTTCCTGGGTCTATTTTCCAGGTCAATTGTTTTTCCAATGAGTTATTTCACTTTTTTTCTCCCTTTTCCCCCTTTTTTGGTTTTGATTTGTCATAAATTCATTAGCTTCCATTTTCTCAGTTCTGTTTTTTTAAGGAATTGTTTTCCTCAGTGAGCTTTTGTTCCTCCTTTTCCAATTGGGCAATTTTGCTTATGGCTCTTCTCTTCACTAGCTTTTTGTATTTCCTTTTGCACTTCTTTCAATGCTTTCCTTAATTTTCCTAAATTTTCTTACTTAATTTTCAAAGTCTCTTTTCAGCTCTTCCATGGCTTAATCCCAATTCTTATTTTTCTTGATGCCTTTGAGTATAGGAAAACTTTGCTATCATCTTCTAGATTTGAATTTTCTTAGATGAAAATTCCTTGTCACCATGATAACTTTTAATGGTCAGAAACACTTTTTTTACTCATTTTCCTAGTGTATCACTCAGCTTTTAATTCTTTGTTAAAGAAGGGCTCTGTTTCCAGGGTGGATAGTGCACTGTCTCAAACTTCAGAGGTTTTGTGCAGCTATTTGCAGAAATCCTTCTGGGAACCTGACCATAACCACTCTTTTCTTCCCTGGGGTTAATAGATGTGTCCCTGTCCCATTGTAGCTGTAAGATCTAGGGTGCTGTCTTGGTTTGGGCTCTGCTGATCAAGGCTGTACTGGGATTGCACACCAGACTCCCACTCTGTTACCACAGACCCTCTCCACTGTTCTTTGTTGTCTTCCCCATTGTTCCAGAACGAGAGGTCTAGTAACCTCCAGCATTGCTATTGATTCAGGAGTCCTGCTGTATTGATATTGGGCTAGAGCTGGGGCCAAGGCAAGCCTGTGCTAGGATTGTGTGCTAAGTGTCCCACTCTCCTTCCTTTTCAGACGTTTTTGGCTGATATTCCAAGTCATTTTTGGTGTCTGAGAGCTCTGGAAGCCACCAACACTGCTACTGATTCAGAGGTTGGGCACAGCCCAGGATTGGGGTTGGGTCCAGGGCTGTGCTGGAACACACTGCACCAGGACTTCATATTGGATTCCCAGTCTGGTATCACAGAAATTTTCTCCTGATCTTCTAAGTTGCCTTAGGCTGAAAACTGTTCTACCACATTTTGGGGAGTGTTTTTATGCTCTAATATTTGTTTAAAGTCATTATTTAAAGGAATTTGAAACAATTTGGAGGAGAGGTTGGGCAAGTTCCTGCCTTTACGCTGCTATCTTGGGTTGAACTTCAACTACCAAGCATAAGAAATATTTAAGAGACTACTATGTGGCAGGTATTTTGATAAATGCAGGGGAATCAAAGAAAGGAGGAAATTCTATCTGCTCTCAAGGAGCTAATATTTTAATGAATATAACATCAACAAAAAAAACAGGGGGAATATGACCTTGTATTACTTTAAATGAATACTTTCTTTCTCTTTACTTTTGTCTTGATTTGAAACATTTTTTGGTTGTAAGGAAACTTCTATTGTTTTTCAAAGTAGACCTGCAATTTTCCTGTGGTTTAGATTTTTAATGATTTATTTAGGATGATACTCATAGGAATATAAGTAGTGTGTCAAAGGCAAAGTCTTAAATCAGATCTTCCTGTTTACATGGACTTTCTCCCGTATTACTAATTTTCTTTTTAATGAAATATATATATATATATATATATATATATATATATATATATAGTTTGTTACCATTTTACAAACTACGTCACATAGTTTAATCATTTTGAAAGCATAGTTCTAGCTAGCTAATTCTTTTTAAATGACTCCAGATAGACATGTAGCCATTGCTAGTAGATTTGTGAACTGATCTGATCATCTGGAGAGTAATTTGGAACTATACCCAAAGGACAATCACACTATGCATACCTTTTAATCCACCAGAGTCTCTACTGGGCTTGTATGCCAAAGTTATTATTTAAAAATGGATATAGCAGCCCTTTCTGTAATGGCAAGAAACTAAAAAGTGAGTGGATGTCCATCAGTTAAGGAATGTATCAATAAGTTGTGGTATATGAATGGAATGAAATATTATAATTCTATAAGAAATGGTCAGAAGCATGATTTCAAAAAGGCCTGGAGAGACTTACATGAACTGATCCTAAGCAAAATGAGTAGAACCAAGAGAATATTTTACAAAGCAACAACAAGATTATGTGATGATTAATTGTGATGGATTTAGCTCTTTTCAACAATGAGGTGATTTGGATCAATTCCAATAGACTTATGATGGAAAGAGTCATTTGCATCCTTAGAGAGAACTAAGGTGACTGAACATATTTTTGCCTTGTTTTTGCTGTTGTTGTTTGCGTGCTTTTTTTTTTTCTTTCTTATTTAGTTTTCCCTGTTGATGTATGATAAATGTGGAAATATGTTTCTAGGAATTGCACTTGTTTAACCTACATTAGATTACATGTTTTTTGGAGTGGAGGAGGTGGGTATTGAGGGAGAAAAATTGGTAACACAAGATTTTGCAAGAGTGAATGTTGAAAACTATCTTTCAATATATTTTGAAAAATAAAACATTATTATCTTTTAAAAATGAATAAAATAAAATTACTCCAGACAACAGGAAATAAATGTCATTAATATGTTTTCTTCAGTATTCTTTAGGTCATGTCTAATTTTTTGTGACCCCACTTAAGATTTTCTTCAGAAAAATCTTGGAGTGGTTTACCATGACCTACTACAGCTCATTTTTCAAATGAGGAATTGAGACAAAGAGAGTAAAGTAAATTTTTCCATTTTGACACAGAGTAAATGTCTTAGGAAGATGAGTTTTCCTTCTTCCAGGATCAACATGCTATTCACTGAACCACCTACTTACCAAAATTTTTCTGAAACTATTACAGAGCCACATACTTACATATTTGACAGAATAGTCATTGAACATCAATAATGACAACAAACACATACACAAGATAACAGATTAACACAGAGTCCATATATCATAATGAAAAACATACTGTCACTAATTAATAATGAAAAAATGTAAAAATAGTTTCACTTTTATCATTTGAGCCTATTAAAGAGAAAATTCACCATATGTTATATTTCAGAAATTATTTTCCCTAAATACAGAGCTAATAATATACATGCAAAGAATTTCCCTCATTCTAATTGCCACTATTCCAAAAATACAATTTTGTTGTAATAATAGCTAACTTCATTAATGAGTTAATACCACCATCACCACTGTCAATATAATTGTCACCTGTACTAGACATAGTTTCTTTATGACAAGTGAAGATGTTTAATGAATGTTTTCTTTATCTACATCCCCTTCTATTGACTACAAACATTTCCATATATATTTTATTCTTAAAACAACTCATTTGATCTTACTGTTAGCTGTTATGCAATATTTTCCCTCCTTTTATTAGTCAAGCTCCTTAAAGAGGCCATTTAAAGAGTGTTTCAATGTCCTTTTTTCTCATTCTCCTCTTGACTGTGAGTCTAGCTTCAGATCTCATTATTCAAATGAAACTGTTCACACCAAAATTATCAACTGTCTCTTAATGAAAGATCTAATGATATTTTCTCAACCTCATCCTTTTGATTTCTCAACAAATTTTGCTGTAATCAATCATTTTCTTCACCTGAAGTTCCCTTTATTCTTCCTTTTGTGTGTGTGTGTATGTGTGTGTGTGTGTGTGTGTGTGTGTGTGTGTGTGACACTGCTCTCTTCAGGTTCTCTTCTTTCTACCTTCTCTTAGTCTCTTCTTCTGAATTTTAATTTAGTTTCTTTTATCTCATGCTCACACATTCAATATATGTATTCCTCAATTCTATGCTCTTTGTTCTCTTTTCTTCTCCCTCAACATCATCTCAATTTATTGTCTTATAAATTCCCATAGATGAAATTACATCTATATTCTGAACATTCTCAAATACATTTATCTAGCCCTAATTTGATTTGAATTGCTTTTTGAAAATCTTAAACTGGAGGTTTCATAGACAACTAATGTTCATTATGTCCAAAACTAACTTTTTTTTTTCTCCACAAAATATCCCTACATCTTAACATCCCTATTATTGATGAGAGCACTAGCATATCCTAAGTAGAGGCTTAAAAACCCAGTTATTCTTTTCTTTCTATCACTATCCCATCTTGATTCTGTTGCCCAGTTTGTTGATTCTACTTAGATAATGCATATTGTATAAGCCCCCATTGTATCTTTGTGATTTTGCTATCCTGTTGGAGTTATTTCAAAACTTGTCTATTGCAATATCCCTCTGGCTGATGTCCTTCCCTCAAGTCATTTCCTGTATCAATCCATGCATTCACCATTTATCTATTGAATTTATCTTCATAAAACTCATGTTTTACTATGTCATGCATCACTTTATTCAATAAACTCTAGTGGGTTAATAACTACTATGAAATATAAATTATGTCATTCAAAGTATTTCATAATCTATATTCTCCTATTCTATTACTCTTCTCACATCTTGCTTACCCCCAGGTACACTTCTAATCTCCTTGCAATTCCTTGAATATGGTTTTTCATCTTCAAATTTCAGTCATTTTCACTAATTGTCCTCCATAACTGAAATTCTCCTCCCATTACTTCTTTCCTTGGAATTCACTTAATTTTTCAAGTCTCATCTAAAAGCATATGTCCTAGAATAGGTATTTTACATATCTCCCTAATGCTAATGACTTTTCTCTTTGATTATCTCCAATTTATACATACATACAAACATACATGTGTGTGCTAATGACTTTTTTTATCTCCAATTCATATATACATATATATGTGTATATATATATATATATATATATATATATATACATACAAATACAAGTGTACATGTATGTGTGTGCATTTATATGATCATTTTCTGAGCTGAAGTTAAATCTTTAAAGCTTTATTTAGGGAAGAAATGTATTCATTGTTATACTTCCCTGTGTGCCAAATAGAAAAAATGAAAATGAACTATTCACAATTGGAAGCAAATAACATCTTAGAAACCACTGGCAACATGATTGTTTAATAAAAGATATCTTTTTATGTGGCACCTTAGATAAGAAACTATATAGGATTTTGGAGTCTATTTCACAGTTTATCAGTTATGCTTCTTAAAGAGTTTCACATTGTATTCACTGTGGAAATGGAAATAGCAATTTCAGTCTATTTCTTTTTATTTTGCTTATTTTCTCTTCTTTCTCTTTTTGTTTTCCTTCCTCTGTTTCTCCCTATCTTTCTATTTGTCTCATTATTTCTTTCTTTTTCCCTCTTCCTCTCTCTCTCTCTCTCTCTGACTCTCTCCCCACAACTGTTTAAACTAAATGATTCAGTAGACCATCTCCCAAATTATTCAACAACTCATTAAGTGAATCTTTAATGCTAAATAATGTGAAGATTTTAGATAGCTTAAATAAGTATCACACATTTAGAAATTTCCCATGTATTATATGAAACATCTGTATAAGTTGACCATGTAGCAAGAAACAAAGTTGACAAACACATGCAAAAAAATCCAAAAACTATAAACATCTTTTCTGTTAATAATATGGGATGACAAATATACTCAATTAAAGCTATTGAAGAGAGGAATAAGAATTAATTCAGAAAAAAATAAAATTTATCTTTAAAGAATTTGTAAAACTTAAAATCACATAAATAATAGAGAAATTAATTGAAGAATGAAGCAATCATAAAACAGCATCTAAAAATTTTGAGGATGCTAAAGAAATCTTTTGAGAATATTTAACTCTATGTACTGTTTTTATCAATGTATGTACTACCCGACCAATTAATTAAATATTCAAATTAAAATATATGCTAGAAAAATAAAACATTGAAATATTTCAAAAAGAAAATTGAAATTATTTAGTCCAAATATGAGATTAAATTTTTGAAATGAGAAACTATTGAATTTTAAATACAAAAATATTTTATTAAAAAATCATAATTTGTAAAAGGAAGATCATATTAACAGTATCACAAATATTGTTTATAAAAGGAGAATTGACATCAAAGGGAGAAATAAGAGAACTTATTGGGTAGTTTTGCTCAAAAATATGCCAATAGAAAGATTAAAAAATGCATACATTTTTACAAAGACAGAATTTACCCTCTTTAATAGAATAAGAAATAGAGTTCAAATAACTCAATATCAGAAAAATGAACTCAATAAACATAAAATAAAATTTAAAACAAAAAAACACATGTATTTCAAGTGAATTCTATGAAACATTGAATGAATAATTAAATATAGCTTATATAAATTATCCTGGACTGTGTTATAATTTTACTTTTGTGCAACTGATGTTTATTGCCTACCTTTTAAGTTTTCTTGGGCTAGAAAAATGTTTCATTACATTGTTTGTGTATTTTACAAGTCTAGAATTTGTTTAAAGTCATAACTTAAAATATTTGAGAGGATGTGTGGGACAGCCCAGTTGAACCTCTACCTTCATTCCTCTTTACTCCTCCATCTTAACTCCACTTCTTCTTTTTTTCTTTTCTTATTGCTAAAGCTAACATTTGTCTCACAATTTTGAATAATAATGGCGATAATGGGCATCTTTAAATAGCCACTAATCTTACTGAAAAGGATTCCAGATTACCTCCCTTACATATAATATTTGCTGGTGGTTTTCAATAGAAACTATTTCTCAGTTTAAGGAAAGCTACATTCATTCCTATGACCTCTAATGGTTTGTTTTTGTTGTTGCTGCTGTTGTTGCTTGTATTTGTTTTCTTTCTTTCTTTCTTTTTTTTTTTTTTTTTTTTGAAGAGGAAAAGATGCTGTATTTTGTCCGAAGTTTTGTTTTTTTTTTTTTCCTATATCTATTGAAATAATCATATAATTTATATTGGTTTTGTTACTGGTATGATCAATTACGCTTATAGCTTTTCTGATATTTATCCAAATCTGAATTCCCAATATAAAACTACTCTGGTTGTAATGTATTATTCTGATGACAATTGAGTTCAATCTCTTATCTAATATTTTATTCAAAAAGTTTGCATCAATATTCATTAAGAAAATTAGTCTATCATTTTCTTTTTCTGTTTTGGCTTTTTCTGCTTTACTTATCAGTAGGTTCACAGGACAAAATAGTCAATAATTATAGCAATCTAGTGTTTGACACACCCAAAGACCCCAACTTTTGGAATAAGAACTCACTATTTGACAAAATTCTGGGAAAATTGGAAACTAGTATGGCAGAAACTATATATTGACCCACTCCTAATATCTTATACCAAGATAAGGTCGAAATGGGTTCATGATTTAAACATAAAGAATGATATTATAAACAAATTCGAATTAAATATTAGTTTGCCTCTCAGATCTGTGGAGGAGCAAGAAATGTGTGAACAAAGAACTAGAGAACATTTTTGATCAAAAATAGATAATTTTGAGTATATTAAGTTAAAAAGTTTTTGTACAAACAAAACTAATGCAGACAAGATTCGAAGAGAAGCAATAAATTGGGAAACATTTTTACATTCAAGAGTTCTGATAAAGGCCTCATTTCTAAAATATATAGAGAACTTCAAATTTATAAGAATTCAAGCCATTCTCCAATTGATAAATGGTCAAAGGATATGAATAGACAATTTTCAATTGAAGAAATCTGAGATACCACTACATACCTCTTAGATTGGCTTATATGACAGGAAAAGATAATGATGAATGTTGGAGGGGATATGGAAAACTGGGACACTAATACATTGTTGGTGGAATTATGAACAGATCCAACCATTCTGGAACTATGCCCAAAGGGCTATCAAACTGTGCATACCCTTTGATCCAACAGTGTTACTACTGGGGTTATGTCCCAAAGAGATTTTAAAGAAGAGAAAGGGATCTGTATGTGCAAGAATATTTGTGGCAGCCCTCTTTGTGGTGGCCAGAAACTGGAAACTGAGTGCATGCCCATCAATTGGAGAATGACTGAATAAATTGTGGTATATGAATATTATGGAATATTATTGTTCTGTAAGAAATGACCAGAGGGATGATTTCAGAAAGGTCTGGAGAGACTTGCATGAACTAATGCTGAGTGAAATGAGCAGGACCAGGAGATCATCATATACTTCAACAACAATACTATATGATGACCAATTCTGATGGACGTGGCCCTCTTTAACAATGTGATGAACCAAATCAGTTCCAATAGAGCAGTAATGAATCAAACCAGCTACACCCAGCAACAGAACTCTGGAAGATGACTATGAATCACTACACAGAATTCTTAATCCTTCTATTTTTGCCCACCTGCATTTTTGATTTCCTTCACAGGTTAATTATACACTATTTCAAAGTCTGTTTCTTTTTGCAGAGCAAAAAAACTGTATGGACATGTATACATATGTTGTGTTTAACTTATACTTTAACATGTTTTACACGTATTGGTCAACCTGCCATCTGGGAGAAGGGTTACGGGGAAGAAAGGGAAAAATTGGAACAAAAGGTTTTGCAATTATCAATACTGAAAAATTACCCATGCATATATCTTGTAAATAAAAAGCAATAATAAAAAATATTAAATTTAAAAAAGCATTAATCTAGGGAAAAAAGAAAATTTTATTCCATTTTGGTCTGTAAATAATATGTTTTGCTTAGAATTCTGAGACATAATAGATTTTTGTAAAATTAACCTGCACAACTGAAATATAAGTATATTCCTTTTGTAAAAAGAAAAAAAATCTCTTTGAGATATAGGCCCAGCTCAAAAAGATATCAAATTGTGCACATCTTTTGATACAGTAGTTCGGGATCTGTCCAGTTTGATATCCTTTTGAGCAGAGTTCTACATTGCTCCCCAGAATGGTTGGATCATTTCACAATACCACCAACAATGCACTAATGTCCCAGGTTTCCCACATCCCCTTCAACATTTATCATTAGCCTTTTCTGTCATTTGGTCTATCTAAGAGGTATGAAGTGGAACCTCAGAATTTTTTGAATTTGCATTTCTCTGATCCAAAGTGATTTGGAGCATTTCTTCTTATGAGTATGATGACTAAAAATGACTTTAAATTCATCATCTATGAATTGTCTGTTCATATCATTTGACATTGTCTGTTCATATCCTTTGATTTAATTGTTTGATATTCTCCCCTAAACAGTAAATCTCTCATGTATTTATAGGACTTAGTGCAGATTTTTCATCTCTTTCTCTCCCTCATAGAAACCTCCTTTTGTTTAATCATTTTTAAGTTGTGTCAGACTCTTTGTGATTGCTTATGATCCCTTGTTTCCTTGGCAAATAATGTATTTCTGGAATAGTTTGTCTTTTCCTCCTCCAGTTCAATTTACAAATAAGAAATTGAAGTAAATGAGTAATGAGTGATTTGGTCAGGGTCATATTGCTAGTAAGTGTATGAAGCTAGATCCAAAATCAGATCTTTCTGCCTCTAGAGCTAGAAGTATACTGACTGTGATTCCTAGCTCTTCAGTGGGAACCTCAGCTATGTGTCCCTCCCTTCCAAATGGTAGAGTTTTAAGGGAAGAAAGTTATTGTGACAGGAACATTGCAAAGTACAATTTGAGGATGAACATATGCTTCCTGGTTTTGTGCTTATTTTATCTCTTGTTCTTCCATCAGACACTAAAATCTTTGAAGTAAAATGAATCCATAAATACAAATACACACACACACACACACACACACACACAGTCCATTTAGATTATCCTTTTCAATGATCTTTTGCTTCTCAATTCTTCTGGCTCCTCCAACTACCTCATACATTCTGGAACTTATGTCATGGCACTTGGCCAGAAACTGCTCAGTCCTAATATTGGTGACTCCCTCTACCCTTAAATTGTGTACTTATGTTTTCTTTTAGCAAACAGGCTTAAATTCATTCCTTCAAAGGCAACTGAAATTCTATCTGTTTTAAAAGATATCCACAAAAGACTTTTCCATAATCTCTCTAACTTTTTTCTAAAGAGTAACAAGCTTCAGTGTGAGGTATCATTCTTCTAAAACCAACACATATTTGAAATTTATTGTCTTATCTTGCCCCTGTCAAAATGAAATTTGGAGTCACCATCAATCACTGAAGAGCCCCATAAAGGTGAAAATGATCATTACTACACAGGTCTGTACCTTGCACATAGGTGATATATAAGAAAATGCTTTTGAACTTTTTCCTCTTGAAATCATATGTAAAATGAATAGTCTACAATTAATTTAGCCTTGATGCATTTAAAAACATTTTCTAGCTCATACAACATCTGAAAATACTAACTAATCAGTTAAAGATAATAGTGATTTTTTGGTTAAATTAGTCTAAAAATGAGAAAGTCTAGAAGTTTTTAGATTTTAGTCAACCCTTCTTAATGACTCGTGTAAGTCATAAAAATACACTCATACATATGTATGTATGTAGATAAATATATACATACATACATATGTATGTGTGTATATACATTTCTACTTCCTAAATGGCATATTATAGAACAGTTTTATTTATATGCCATTTGGTTTTCTAATAAATCGCAGTCTCAATATTATACCAGGTGTTTGGTATTTAAATTTGAAACAGTTGATTTTCTTGGGTTTCCAAGAGGCCATAATATACATGCCAAATGTATCCTTAATTGTCTGACTTCAGAAGTTTAATACTAAAATAGACATTTTGAAAAGCTGTGCGGTCTGACTACAGAGAGGAGATAAAGCTCACCTATTCCCCAGCTTAGACATAAACTGCACTTGCCCTTTTATTGATGCAGACATTGATAAAAGCAAATCCTATTAGCAAGACTAGTGATTGGGGGTGTCTGAAACTAACAGATGCACAAGTGCACTGCAGTTCTCCATGTGGTGATTAAAAATTCAGTGAAGATATGTGCCTGTCACATTTAATTGAAGGCAGCATTGAAGAAAAAGAGATTTGCATACACATTTGTAACATTCTCCTCTCAACAAAATATTATAACCACAAGGTCTCCAAACCAGAATAAATATGATTAGTTTGAGAGGTCACCCTTTGACTATTAAGTTAGTATTATAGATTCATGTGCCAAGGTCTGTAGCGATTTTGGAAGTATCCCTCTAAACATGTAATGAGCAAATTATAATTGGAATGGTGAAGAGTATCTAATTAATCATAAAACATTTGGAACTACTAGGTTTATGTGGTTTTTCCCATCATCATCTCTTTTTCACCCATTGTGCTTTCTTCCCTATAGTTTGAAAATTTGAAATCATTTCAGTGAATATATTAAATTCAGAATTTTTAAAATATGAATCTAACTCTTCAACTGGTCAAGAAAACTTCATTGGCTCAAGGTAGCTTCTGACACTCCCAAAGTGTATAGTTTTTTGATACCTTGGTTAGGTAAAGGATGTTCAGTGGAGAGAAACAGAGAAACTATTTTATTAACAATGATTTGTTTGATCATGTTTGATTCTTGTTTCTTTAAGGTTAACACACTAACTAATATTAATACCATAGAAGAAAACAGCAAATCAAACTTCCAATTCAAATCATATAAGAACTCAAAATTTTTCTCACCTAAATTACTGATCTAACTAAAGTAATATCAAACTTATCAATTGTTAAACTATGCATTACTTAGGACTAGATATTTTGAAAAAGAAAGCTTCCAGGGCATGCTGAGAAGAAGCAGACAATTTACCTGTTTCTGAGGCTTATAAAATACAAGGAAATGTAAATTATGACTAAATACAATCCTCTATCAATGGTCTTTGGTAGGAGAAAAACACGAAATCTACAGCAGCAATGTCATTCAAGGTCAAGTTAGACTTCTTTATCAAAGTTGGAAACTTAATCAGGTAAGAAGCTAAATCATCCATTTTGGTCCTTATCTGTCAATCCCATTGAGAGGATACACATTTGGACAAGCAAGAAGAAAAAGAAAAGCCAAATAGGATTAGAAAACAAAACAAATAAAACAAAAGAGAACATTGTCCAATGCCCAGTAGAAACATCAGGTTCTTCTGCTGGTATTTATAAATTACCACATCAACATATGTGTGTGTGTGTGTGTATGTATAGTAAAAAAAATATTCATGAATGTCCATTTTCCATTTTTTCTTTACTCTTTTGTAAATTCTTCTTTGGTTCTCTGCTGGGCATTTTATTTACTTTATTCTTTTTTGTGCTTTTCATCCTCCCTCCACACCCAAGCAAAGTTACAGTTAAGAAAAGATATGTTTATATATACACATGTAGATATATACATACACATACATGCACATGTGTACACACACATGTATGTCTTTCTTATACCTGCTGACTTTTTAATTAAATTCTGCTCTATAACTTTCCTTGCTATTGTTTAAACTCTCCCCAATCTTTGCTTCCTCACCTGCCCATCCCTTCATCCTTATTTCTTTATAAATTTTGGAAGGTGCTATACCCTTCATGGTATATATGTATAGAAGCCTGCCTCCCCGTTCCAATGTCTCTGTGTCTATTCTTTCTCTGCACCTCATTTGTACAACATGATTACTATCTTTACCTCAATTCTGTCAATTTTTTTTTTTGGGGATATTCTATTGTTGATGTGAATCATAAACATATAGTTTATACTTCCCATGTAATAAAAACAAAAAACAATCTGTCCATGTTTAAACAGTTTGTCTATTTTGAGTTCCTTAAAATTGATCTTTAATATTGACTCCTGTTAAATATTCTGTTAAGTTAGAGTTTGGTTGATAAAAAGTCTTGAAAATCTGGAAATTCACTGCTTGTTCATTTTTTTATCATTCAAAATTATAGGTAATTTTGTTGGATATGATATTTTTTGGCCCAGGCCTAGTTCTTTTCATTGTTGGTAGATATTATTCTAGGATATGCTGTCTTTTATTGTGGCCACTGATAAATCATGTACAATTCTAATTATAGCTCCAGTGTATTTGAATTTTTTTCTTGTTTCTTGCAAAATGTGCTCTTTGATATGGGGATTTCAAAATTGACAAGAATGTTCCTGTGTCTACCACAAAGGATTTCACTGAGGCAATAATTAGGGTTTCTTTGTTTTTGTTTGTTTGTTTGTTTGTTTGTTTTCTATTTCTAATTTTCCCTCACTCAAGGATAATTTTCTTGGATTATTTCTTGTATTACTGTATCAAGGTTCTTTTTTTATCACAATTTTCAGGCAATCCAATTATTCTTATATTTTCTCTTCTTAATCAGTTTTCCAAATGTTTCATATTCTGTTCTATTTTTTTTCATTCTTTATAATCTGTTTTGCTATTTTATTTCTTGGTCTCTCATAGCTTCACTGGCTTCCCTTTGCCCAATTCTAAATTTCAAAGAGCTATTTTTTTCTTTGAGACTGTCTCTCCTTTTCTAGTTGGTTAACGTTTTTCATAATCTTTTTTTTTGGATGGTTTTATTTTTTTTTCCAATGTATCTTATTTGATTTTTAAGTTCTTCTTTGAGTTTTTCTATCAATTCTCTCTTGGCAGGGAACCATTTCATGTTACACTTTGGAGTGGAAGCTTTTTTTTTTTTTATTTTTTAACTTCAGTGTACTCCTCTGAAGATGAATCTTGAAATAATCCCTGTTCCTGTAGTATGTTTCTATGGCTGGGTTCTTTCTTCTTTATTTGTTCTTTTTTATTTTTAATAAGAGGTATTAATGTAAGGACCTCTGATCCTGGGTCAGGGGGATGGTGTCTCTGCCTTCACTTTCTCTCTGCCCTCTGACCAGGAATCCACAACCAAGAGCTTATCATCCAACAAGTGTCCACAACCAGCAATGACCCTGGCCCATTGCCTCTGAACTCATCAGGTGCTGCTTCCTTCTCACATAGGTCAAAAGGTATGCAGAGTTTTATAAACCTTTAGACATTGTTCCAAATTGCTGTCTGGAATGGTTGGATTATTTCAGAACTGCACCAACAGTGCCTTAGTATGCTCCTTTTTACACATCTCTTCCAATGTTTATCATTATATTTTCTTGTCATTTTAGCCAATCTTAGAGGTGTGAGGTGATACCTCAGAGCTGTTTTAACATGCATTTTTCTAATCATAGTGATTTGTAGAATTTTTTTCATATGACTATAGATGACAAATTTTGTCATCTGAACATTATCTGTTCATATCCTTTTACCATTTATCAATTGGGTAAAGACTTTTATTCTTATAAATTTGACACATTGATTTATATATTTTAGAAATGGGACCTTTATCAGAAATGCTATAATTTTTTTTTCAGTTTTGTACTTCCCTTTTAATATTATTTCTATTAATTTTGTTTGTGTAAAACCTTTTAATTTAATGTAATCAAAGTTGTGCATTTTGCATTTCATAATGTTCTCTAATGCTTCTTTGATCATGAATTCCTCATTCTCCAAAGATCTGACAGATAAATTATCTCTTGCTCTTCTAATTTGCTTAATGTATCATTTTTATACCCAAATCATATACTTGGGGTACACTTGAGAAGCAATATAATACAAAAAGACTGTATTCATAATATATGATTTCAAATCCCTCCCATGATATTTATTTCCATATAATGTCTTTAATTTGTGTGGTGTTCTCTTCTTTAAAATATAATGGTTCTCTGAGAGCAGGTTTCTTTTTTTCTTTTTGGCATATAAATTTTTATTTGTGAAAAGTCAAGGTATATATGTTAACTCCAGTGGATAGTATCACATAGAAATAGTAATTCCAATCTTTGGAAAGACAAATTCTGGGAGCAGGTTTCTTGGGGAGATTTTCTGGAGGCAGCCTTAGTTTCAATTCAGAGTAATAATCACCTCAAACGCAGCCAAATGTTTATTTTAAAAATTTTAAAAATTTAAATTTTAAAATCCAAATGTTTATTTTCTCCTTTCAAGTCTTGTCTCTTTCCTTGGGTCCGAGTAGCTTTCTTAGAGGCCTATCTTTCAGTGGAGAAGCGAAGGAGGAGAGCCTGCCACCATGGTGGTGTGAGATGAGAGGAATGAATCTGGTTCCACCTCTGAGTGTGGGCTTCTTCTGAACTGACTCACTTCACTAACTCAGCTCATTTTTATGCTCTTTTAGAGGTGTGAACTCAAAGGTTGATTCCTCCTTTGAGAAAGTGGGATTGTAGATTTATGAATTGTTAATCTCATACTGAATACTGACTTGTGAATTTCCCAAAAGTGTGAACTCCAATGAGTACTTAAATACATTAGTGAGCTAGAGAATTTGCTAAGTACCTTGCTAAATTAGGTAACTGACTTACCACTTTGTAAGGATTCTAACAATTTGTCTTTAATAAGTGTTCTAATTGAATCTGCAAAATGAAATATTTTGATAAGATCATGTATGCGATCTTTATCTATGACCTTAAAAATCATTAAAACAAATTATACCTTTGGAATTACTTATAAAAATGAATACAACCCCCACCTTTCATATCTACACACATATGTATTTTATCTCATAGGCTGAACATCACTACATAAAGTCATTTTCACAGATAGATATCAGACAGAGATAGAAGTATCTCTAGAGAACTAGATATAGATATCTTTTACCTATGTCTCCATGGAATTGGATAAGCATCAACAATTGCTTTATAGCCAAGTAGATGTGTAGTCAAGCATGGAAACTATTTTAAATTTATAAAATAAAATTAGATTAGACTATTGACCTATTTTGTCTTTTCCCAAATTGCATATTACCATTAACTTCAAATAATTTAAGAATAAATTTCATATTAATGGAACCCTATTCTAAAATGTTCAGTGTAGTTTCACATTAAAACAATTATCTGGTTAATTGCTCCACATGAAACTAACTGATATGATTAAAGCTAAAGTCACACAAGAGTAACTTCTCAGTTTAATGTTTTAATGTGAATATAATGTTATATATTACTAATTTCTTCTCTTGCTGGAAGAAACAACCTATGGTATGCACACCAGGAAATGCTATATTAACAAATGCATAATATGGTATTCTCAAGAATGAATAATGACCATTAAGATTGGTATTGAAATGAGGTCAAGATTTTAATTTCCTTAGAAATCTTTTCCTGCCACTTGCTGAGTCTCTTTGTTAAAAGCTATTTCAAGCAGTATTTCTATTATTTATGAATACTAGCTTTGCAAAGTCATTATCATCATCCAATAAGATACAAATGCAAACACAGATGAAGCTAAGGAGAAAGAAAACCATTGAGGTACCACAAGGATCATCAAGTGACTAAGTTGTTAAGTCAGCATACTTTGCCATTTATTCAGGATACAAACTTCAGATCAAAACAATTGCTTACTATCCACGAGATACTCATTTAGCTCCTTGAGCAATATTTCCATGTTTTGTACAAATGAATAAATGAGCAACAATTTCTTTCTTTATTGTTTACAATTTACCAATATTGTTCTAATTTCTGGGGAAACAAATTTTTGATAAACAATTATTAAGCACTGGCTATATGTCAGGCACATTGGAAAACACTGAAGATATGGTTATAAATATAAGGACAATCTTGTCCTCATGAAGCTTACATTCTAATGGGAAAGGACAACATATAAAATGAAGCTGAAAATTTGGAGAAGAAGTAGGGAAAATAGTCATGGTGCAAAACGTACAGAGAATCAAAAGACCTTGAAGAGGTAGAAAAACAAGAACTTTTTGGAAAGTTTTGGAAAGAAATTTTTTGGGGAAGCTGAGCAATCATGGGGGACACTGGAAGAGAGTAAGGAAGTTACAGGAATATTTCTAAGTTCCATGGTGAGAAAGTTCCTTTGGCATTGTGTAGAAAATGCAAAGCCCAAGAGTGGTCCTGGGAAAATGAACATGTGACAGCTTTCTACACTATTAAAACAAAAAGATATATAAATAAATATTTTTTTTAAAAAGGAAGACAATCTATGTCCTCAAGGCATTCTTAAGAAAGGAGATGACTTACACAATGAAAGGCCAGGTATTTTTTCATGAAAACTTTCCAACCCTACTCATAACAATAAATCTTTTCTTAAGCCACATTTTCTCAATACCCTGTTCTTTGCAAAATAACAGTTATATGATCTAATAAAAAAACAAGATTACCATTATTAATAGTGAACTTCTACTAATACATACAGAAACTAGTTTCTGACTGCCTTGCAAAGGTAAGTGGCTTGTCCATAGTCACACAGCCAAATAGGCTTGAAACCCAACTCTCCTTGAGTCTAAGTCCAGTAAAGTACTCACCATTCCATTCTGCATCTGAGATGAAAAAATAATTATATCTTATTTTATAAAGTCCTATATAACTACTCTAGACATGTTAATTGATAATAGATAATAATATAACATCTACTAATAGAGGACAGATAAATGTATTTTAACAAAGCTTTCTAGAGAGCCAGATTTTGTTTCTACTAGTGGCACCACTTTCCCTCACTCCCAGTTTACCATATTTAAAACTTTAGAATTTTTAACTCTTCACTTCACCTTTCATAGGCAATCAATACAAAGTTCTGTAGGTTTTATCTCTTCCATAAATCTTTTTCTATGTATTATCTCTACCAGCTGTAGCTCCCCCTAAATTCAGTGCCATCCAATATATTCATTGCAGAATAATCTATTTGCCATGTCTTATAAAAGCATAATTTGTCCCTTTTGCCAAAACTCATCCTTTTCTTGCTATTTGATATCCTGCAAAACATGACATATTCCTATATTTGAAGCTGTATTTCATAGTAATTTCAACTGCATATTTTATGATCTATACAAAATTTTAAATTTTAGCTCCCCAACCATAAAATAATTTTAATGATCTATGGATTGTGCCTGGTAGGAAGCAGCTTATTGGATTTGGTTCTCTTGTGTACAGAAGAAAAATTGGTGTTCTTTTCCTTAAAAGGTCTTTTGGCTGCAGTTATAGAAGTTTCACATTTGTAATAGATTTGAAGGTCCCATCCTTACTGAGTTTCAGTTACTTGACCTACTCATCAAACAGTTCTGTCAGGTGCACAACAGAGATAAAAAAAATAAAGGTTTGCCACATACTCATCCATTTTCTTGGGCAGGAGGTAGACATATTTCCATAGAGTCCTTCAGGAGCATTGTTAAAGCTCTATAAAGGCGACAAACTAATAAGTAGCACTGATGGTGAGCACAAATTCAGTATGATAAAGCAGTTCAGTTTCAGTGGGAAGCCCTCTGCCAGGAGCATTATTCTCTTTCTATCTGCCCAAATAACATGATCAACTTGAGTTTTCATACACAGCTAAGGTAGCAGTGATGGAGGCAGACTTACCATGTTGATCTTGGCAGTGGAATGTCTCACGCAACAAATTATATACCTGTACTTCATGAATTCTAAGTGCCCTCTGGTCATCATGTTCTTATTACTTGTATAGATAATGACAATGATGCTTTGCTAAATTATCTCATTACATTTCCTATGATGGAAATACTTTACAAAAATATAGAATGGCAAAAATAATCTAACAGTTATCATATCCTAAAATTTGACAACAGAACAAGTTTGATTAGAACTCAAGATTATGTGTTATTTTGATTTGAATCATGATTTTAGACTATGAAATTAAATCTAATTAACTGTATGCCTTCAGTAATACTGATCAAGAAAGTGAACTGATTGTTTTCCAGTAAACTTTTAAGTGAAAAAAAAAATAAAACACTGTACCTAGAAACCCAGAGACTGGCACTAGCATTAGTTTAATGGCTAAAGCATAGTACTATAAAAATACTTCATTTCTACTAGAAAGATTCTAAATCTTGAATAACAGTATTCTTAAGAGTTAGTGGTAAATTAGTTGACACATTGTAAGAGAGAGACTACTTTTTATCTTTTACTAATCTAAAGAAAGTGATTGTAATGTCTTCAATCAAGCATGTTACATATTTGCAAAAAATCTGTCAAAATTTTTCATATTATTTGAGTTCCAAGGGAGAGGGTAAAGCATTATCTGAAGCTGGATCTCACCAATTTTGGCTTTAAGAGGAAATAATTTAATCATTCAGGTGGTTATAGAAAGTATCTAATCCTATAAAGAAGTAGTAGGAGAAAGAGAAAAGAAAAGAGAGAGCCAGGATAGAAGGGAGGACAGAAAAACTATGGGAAAAGGTAAGAGAAGGGGGGAAGAGGTGATAAATGAGAAGATAATGAGTGGAGTGAGTTTAAAAAACACTACTAAGAGAAGGCTGGAGGGGTGAAAGGAAATAAGGTAGTTGGTGGGTGATTAAAACAAAAAACACTACTTAAGAAAAGAGGGGAAGGGTCATAGGAGATAAGGTAGAGGGTTGAGTGGTTTAAAAACCACTACTAAGGACAAAGTGAAAGGAGAACAAAAGAGTATATTCAGGGAGAAAATAGAATGGAGAGAATATAGAAATAGTAATCATAACTATTATTGTGAATGAGATGAACTCTCCTTTAAAACAAGCAAGCAAAAAAAGAAGCAAATAGAAATGTGGATTAAAAAACAAAATTCTACAATATGTCATTTACAAAAAAAAATTGACACAGAAAGACACGTACAGAATAAAGGTACAAGACTGGGACAGAATTTAATATTTATTATGCTTCAGCTGAAGGAAAAAACAGGTGTAGCAATTCTGATCTCAAATAAAGCAAAAGTAAAAAAAAATAGATGTTATTAAAAGAGATAGGGAGGGAAAGTACATCTTGATAAAGGGTACCATAAATAATGAAGTAGTAATGATACTAAATGTATTTTGACCAAGTGGTAGACCAGGCAAATTTCTACAGAAAATTTTAAACCTGTTACAGGAAGAAATAGACAGCAAAATTATTCTAGTAGGGTCCTCAACCACATCCTCTCAGAATCAGACAAATTGGCTAGATTATGCACTATAATCAAGTAGAATTTGTACCAGGAAAATTATTATCATTATCGGCCATATCAATAACAAAACCAGTAGAAATCATATGATAATCCCAATAGACACAGAAAAAGCTTTTGACAAAATACATACCTATTCCTAATTAAAAAAAAAAAAAACAGAGAGCATAGGGATAAAGGGAACTTTCTTTAAAATAATAAGCATTATCTATCTAAAACCTATAGGAAGCACAATTTGTAATGAAGAGAATCTGCATGCATTCCCAATAAGATCAGGGATGAGACAAAAATGCCCATTACCACCATTATTATTCAATATTGAACTTCAAATATTTGCTTTTGCAATTAAAAAAAGAAAAAGAAGTTAAAGGAATCAGAATAGGCAAAGAGGAAATAAAGTTGTCACTTTTTGCAGATGATATGATGATATATTTATATGATGATATATGATGATAGATATGAATCTAGAAAACTATCTAATAATCTGCTGGAAAAATTCATAGCTTTGGCAAATTTGCAGGGTATAAAATGGATCCACACAAATTATCAGCATTTCTCTATATTACTTTCAAAGCCCATTACCAAGAAATAAAAAGAGAAAACTCATTCAAACTTAATGTAGACAAAGTAAAGTACATGGGCATCTACCTGCAAAGACAACCCAAGAACTCTATGAAGACAATTACAAAACATTTCTCACACAAATAAAATCATATCTAAGCTATTGGACAAACAAAAATTCTACATGATTAGGCTGAAATAATATAGTAATAATGGCAATTCTGCCTAAATTGGTCTATTTATTCAGTGCCAAACCAATTAAACTGCCAAAACATTATTTCATAGAACTAGAAAAATAATAGCAAAATTTATCTGGAAGAAAAAAGTTTCAAGAATATCAATAGAAATAATGAAAAAAAAACTGCAAAGCATTGTTGCTTAGCAATGCCAAATCTAAAACTATATTATAAAGCAGCAGTCATCAAAACCATTTGGTACTGGCTAAAAAGTGGAATGGTGCATCAGTGGAATAGATTGGATACATGTGACACAATAATCAAGGTCTATATTAATCTAGTATTTGATAAACCTCCAAACTCCAGTTTCTGGAATAAGAACTCACTATTTGACAAAAAAAAAAAAAAATTGCTGGGAAAACTGGAAAATAATATGTTGGAAACTCAGCACAGACCTATATCTCATACCCCTTACCAAATTAAGGTCAAAATGTATACACTATTTGGACATAAAAGAGGATACCATAAACAAATTAGAAGAAGAAGGAATAATTTACCTATCTTATCTTTGGAGAACAGAGAAATTTATGAATAAAGAAGAACCAGAGAGCATTTTGAAAGGCAAAATAGACAACTTTGATTACATTAAATTAAAAAAAAAGATTGATGATTAATCAAATGAATAATTTAAAGCCATTTATAGTTATATGAAAAAATGTTCTAATTCACTACTAATTAGAGAAATGCAAATTAAAACAATTCTTAAGTACCACTTCATACTTCTCAGACTGGCAAAGATGACAGGAAAAATTAATGATAAATGTTGAAGGGGATGTGGGAAAACTTGGACACTGATTCATTGTTGGTGGAGTTTGAAGTTATCCAACCATTCTTGAGAGATATCTGTAACTATACTTAAAGAGCTATAAAACTGTGCTTACCCTTTGACTCAGCAATGCCAATACTGTGACTATATCCCAAGGAAATCATAAAAAGGGAAAAGGACCCTTATGTGCAAAAATGTTTGTAACAACTCTTTTTGTGATAACAAAGAATTTGGAAAAAGGAATTGGGAATGGCCAAACAAGTTGTGGTATATGCAAGTAATGGAATATAATTGCTCTTTAAAAAAATGATGAACAAGCTGATTATAGAAAGGCTTAGAAAGATTTGCATGAACTGATGAAGAGCAAAACAATCACAACCAAGAATGCATTATACACAATAACATCAAGTTTGTGTGATGATCAAAAAGAAAAGCCATGGTTCTTCTCAATAATTATTGGATCCAAAACAATCCCAATATACTTTGGACAGAAAATGCTATCTGAATCCAGGAAAAAAAAGCAGACTGAATGTAAATCAAGACATGCTATGTTCACTTCTTTTTTATGGTTTTTTTTTTTTTTTTTTTTTAATCTCTCCCATGGTTTTTCTATTTTGTTCTGATTTTTCTCTCCCAACATGATTTGTAAAGCTGTATGCACAAAAAATAAACTCACTATAATTTTTTAAAAAATCATATTGAAGGTTCTTATAAGAGTAAGACAAAATACCTGAAATCCAATTATATTTAATCCATAATTATTGATATTAGATCATGTCAAAGACAAGGAATTTTCCTGCTCGAAATTGATTAAAAGTATGCTGTACAGGCTTTTGGATTCTTCACTTGAAACCATTTTATTTTTAATTACATCCAATATAATGCAGCAAGCATTTGTAAGTATCTACCAATTGCAGGACAGTGAGACTTATCCACTGTTTTTTGTTTTTTGTTTTTTTTTTCCAAAAAAAAATGCAGTAAATAATCCTCCTGAAAAAGCTTATATTTTATTGTGGCATATAACATGTAAATATAAATATGGTAAAAGACATGCTGTAAGATATAGCACCTGAAATGAATTTTGGAAAAAAAAAACATTAATTTTTTTTTCAAAAACAGAGATACAACAGGAAATATTTTTTGGAATATAAATTCCAGGTCCTTTGATTCTTTAAGGTGAAAGCTGCTAAACCCTGGGTAATCCTGATTGTGGCTCCTCGGTATTTGAATTGTTTCTTTCTGACTAGTCCAATAGTTCTGAAATTTAGCCATGATATTCCTTGGAGTTTTCATTTTGGGGTCCTTTTTATGAGAGGATTGGTGAATTCTTTGAATGGCTTTTTTATCTTCTGATTTTTAGATATCATGGAAGTTTTCCTTTATTATTTCCTGAAAGATAATTTCTAGGTGCTTTTTTTCATCATGGCTTTCAGGAAGTGCAATAATCACTAGATGTCTCTCCCAGATCTATTTTACAGTCAGTTGTTTTTCCTAGGAGGTACTTCATATTTTATTCCATTTTTTTCTTTCTTTCTTTTTTTTTTTCTTTTTTCTTTTTGTTTCACTGATTCTTGAAGTCTTATTGAGTCATTCGCTTCACTTTGTTCAATTCTAATTTTTAGTGTATAATTTTCTTTGGCTCCTTTTACATTTGGCTAATTGAATTGTTTTGTTCATTGTGTTTTTTTTTCCATTTCACAAATTCTATTTTTCAATGAATTGGTATCTTTTTCATATCTATTTTGTAAGGAGTTATATGTTTTTTCCATTTCATCAAATCTATTTCTAAAGGAGATTTCTTCAGATAATTTCTGTTTTTCCTTTTCCATGCCCTCTGGCAAAGATTTCATTTCTTTTCCCCATTTTTTCTTGTAACTCTTTTTTAAGATGCCTTTGGGGATCTTCCAAGAAAGCCTTGTCAAATGGAGACCAGCTAATATCTCTCTTTGGGGCTTCATCTGGAGTTGATTTTCCTTTAGGAATATCAGGATTTGAGGTCTGTTCACTCTTTCTTTTAAAAGTGGTCTATGGTCAGAGTTCTTTTTTGTTTGTTTTTTGCTCTTTTTTTAAGGGTTGATATCTACTCTTAAGGCAAAGGGGTGACAGCTGCTTTAGTTTGCTCTGTCCCCCCCCCCCCCCTCAGGTGTTTTTGAATGACTTCAGGTGCTGGGTAATAGTGACCAGATTGGCTTTCAATTTGCCTTTTGTATTCACTCTGGGGAGAGGGGGTTATAACAAATTTGCTAACCAACTTCTTGAAACCAGGACAGAATAGCCTAAGCCCCACAGAAGATTCACAGGTGAATGGAAGCCCACCCTAGTTCCTTGACCCAGAGTCCATATGCTGCATTGTGGGCTTGGCAGACTGTCTCTCTGACCTATTGAAATATACCTATTCTGAAGTTCTTCCAAAGTATCTTCTGGAAATGTATTGAATTCCAAATATTTGTACGTTCTGTAACTCCAAGATAAGTACTATTGATTTCAGAGAAGATCAGAGGAGGTTACAGAAAGTCATGTTTGCTCTCCACCATCTTGGCTCAGGGCCATGAAATATACTCTTTTTCACAAGAGAATTTTTTATTTAAAATATCAAAATGTGTCAACTATTTTCTAGAAATTTTTATGAAGGAAATATATGAAAAATAAAAACAGAAAATCTAGCAGTTCTCTTTTGTTCTAAGCAATAGAGAGAAGTGTTTTCTTCCAGGAAAAACAGGTGTTTAATTTTTTTAACTTACACACAGGTGATTTCTACCTAAAATATTTGATATTCAGGAAGTGATACTTTATGAGATCTGGTAAACTTTATTGAGACCATCAATCTATCATATCCTTAACTCCATTTGATTGAATCCACAATTATACTTTAAAGTTCATTGGCTTAATATTTATTTTTTTGATACCCAATATTAAAAGTATTATAGGAGGGTGTTAATGAGGCCTTATAGATACTTTTACTTATGAGAGTTTGTTTCTCAGAGATTATGAAATATCCAGACAAAAATGCAATATTTGTATGCATCCCAAACACCAGAGCTCCAAGAATACAGAAATATACATGACAGTATATTTCACCTTAGTTACAGTCAGCTTATTTAAAATAATGATAAAGGATTGAGATACACTATCACTTTTCAGAATATAGGGACCTGAAGTAAAAACTTAAGCAGTCTCTATCTAATGTGTCCCTAGGGAAAATCTTATAGAAAATTGACGAGTTAAATTTGTTTATTTTTGTTAGCAAGGGAGAACAGTTGAAAGTTCTGGATTTTTTTAGGCCAAATTGTAAAATTCTTCTCGCCCATACTTGTGAATGTTTAAGATATTCTACTTCTTCATTATTTTCACTATGCTTCAATTGTTGTTACATCTATTCTCAAATAAAACCCTTGGGTTGCTATCACTAATTCCTTCCAATTTAATTGACAAAAGTGATAAGGATTCAATTGAATCTCATATTAAGAGTCTGTAACTGAAAAGGAATGCTGAATAGAGAAGAAATTAGTGGGGATAACAGAAAATTCTTTTAGAAAATTTATATGAATATCTCTATCATCCTAACTCTTTTATTTTCAAGTTTTCTTTCTCTACTTGCTCATTTCCTACTGTCTACACATAGCCCCTAATCTTTCTGGTCCTGAAAAACAATACAAAACAAAACAAATAAAAAAACTATCTTCAAATAACCTTCCCATTTATATTAAACATAATCCTATATCTCTTTGTAGTTGAATTCATCAAACTTTGTATACATACTTCTTAGCTGTGTCATACTAGGCAAATAACTTAACCCCAGTTGCCTCAGAAAAAAAGAAAATGCTATCCACACCAAAAGAAAGAACTGATAATATTTGAATGCTGATTGAACCATACTTGCTACCTTATTTTTGAGAATTTTTTTATTTGTTTTGTCTATGTTTTCTTTCACAACATGACAAATATGGAAATGTTTTGCATGATTACACATGTATAAACTATGTTGAATTGCCAGTTTTCTCAATGTGTGGGAAAGAGAGATAGAAAAGGAAAAAATCTGGAATTCAGATTTTTAAAAATGAATGTTAAAACATTTTACATGTAAGTGGGAAAAACAAATACTAAATATTTTTAAAAGGAAAAAAAGCAAAACAAAACAATGATTAAGTGTTTCTTTTTTCCAAACAAGCAAAAAACCAAACTTCACTTCTCAAAATGCATGAGTTTCTTTTTTTTTCTATACCTTTTCTCTACTGCACTTCCCACACTTATTTATTCATCTTTCTATCTCACTATTACTCAATACAAATTTTGCCCTGGCTATCTATGTAGTATCTTCAATGTTTACTGAATCAGATTAATAATTGTGGTGATGCTAGTAGGATGAGTCAGAATATTTAAATTTAGAGTGAAAATTTAATGTATAAATACTTTCAGAAGGATAAAAACAGCTTGGCTTAGTAACTAGTTAGAAAGCGTAATTGATTAAAATAGGTAATTCAACCATGAACTTGGGCATGATAATGTAACTTGGTTTTGTTTCCATACCAATAAATTTTTTTGCTAATGACAACTCCAAACTGAATATATTATGTTGATTTTAAAATCAAACTCTTCGTTTTAACTGTTTTACTCACATGGGCTGTACTTCATTTTGAACAGTTTTTTAAAATCTATCTAATTCAATAGAGTTTAGGACACAGGTTCCATATAAACATGGACACTTCACCTATTAGAAGTTAGCCTAAGGTTTATTTTTTGTTTTCCTTACTGAGGCCCATTCACTGAGTCTCCCAAGAAGATTAAGCAGCTGCCCCTGGAATTCCTTCCCTTTCTTTCACTCCATACAAACTCTTTTTCTTCCCTTCCCCATCTTTCCCACTACCACTTTCTACAGACTATTTCCACTGATGCAAAGCAATGGTTTCCTATATCTGTTATCCAGGAACTAGTCTACTCTTGCAAACCCTTTGCTGATGCAAATAAAGGCAATGAACTACTTCTTACTAGGACTGAATAATATATCCATACAATAATTCAACTGAGAAATGGTAGAAAGACAATCACCACTGACCAGGGGAACACTGAACAGTAAAAAGAAAGTAGTTAAGACATTCAAAAAGAAATTTGCATAATTCAGCTACAGATTGGTCAGTGAAAAAAACATATGCCAGTTCTTCATTGAAATTGGAATACCTAAGGATGACCAACTGAAGGTTAAATGACTGTGGCTCACTGAGACTTTTATGTGAGGATTTTCTTGGAATGAGTAAAAAATATGGCCTTGTCACAATTTTTAAAATCTCAAAGCTTATATAATATAACCATGTAGGATCTGCTGTTTAACCTGGACCTCTAATAACACATCCATGTAAATAAACTAAAAAAATTATTAAAATAAAATTAATGAGACCATCCTCCAGAATTTATTAATTCAAGAAGCTTCAGGCTCAGGCTATTGACAACATCTTGTTATCACCTGAGTATGACAATCAAAAAAACCCTTTATCTATTCACTCTCCTATTTGGCAAACTATGCTGGACAAGGCAGGCAAGTTGCTCAGTTCAATGAACTTTAAATATGTTCATTGCTTATCCTTATTGAACATATTTTCCCTGCTATATATAAGTAAATCTCATTTTGGTAACAATTGAATACCCTATGAGAATCTCATTTTATTCCAATATTAAATTTAAATGACCTGAGTTTGAGCCATATTAAGTATAGAATAATTGATTTTTTCTGTGAGGCTTATCACTGTTCTAGCTCAGGTTAAACTCATATTTTGGAACTTAGTTATATATAAAATTTCATTGTTACTGAACTATACTATATGTTTTGTCTCCTAAAAGATTCTAAATTTGATGCAGAGTTATAGCAGTTTTTCCTTTGTGTAATTTGTAGTCTAGCAGAGATACTTGTTAAATGAATGAATAAACAAATGAATCAATATTGTACAATCACTTTTATATAATTCAAGAGCAAACAATGATAATGAAGTGATCTTCCCATGAATTTTTCTTTATAGATGAACTTTCTACTGGAAACTTCCATGATGCTATTATCTCTCTAAAATTGTAGGACTAGGGAGGCATTTGATGCAATTTTATTTCGAAGGAAGAAAAAAGTTTCAATTACAACATTGTTTTTGTTCAAAAAATAGCAATTAAATTGTATTTTTTTGTAGTATATGTAACACTTTTAACAAATCTTTTTTAAAATCACTTTTAACAAAATTAGTATGTTGTTAAGATACTAGGAGATAACTTGTTTTCCAGAACCAAGGCCCACCAAGCAAGCTGTACCCTGAGTTTGATATAACAACACGCCTTTGTGCTGGCATTATGATTGACCTCTGCCATATCAAAATTCCAGAATTGTTTCATATAATTATTATCTTGCTTTGACCAGTACCAGGTGTTTTCTGAGCTCAATTAAGGAGAGCTACATCCTTGTTCTGGTCATCAAGCCCCACTGTGGAACAAACTTGTTCCATTGTTGCTGGTTATCGCTTAATGTTGGGGCTACCGAGCAGCTGTAGGTATAAGTACTGACTTATACTGTATAAGTACTGTATAAGTACATAAAGTGTGTCCCTCCTGTGGTACAGGGTTCTGTCACATAAGTCCCTGCTTGTAATTTTTTTTCCCTCTCTTTGCAATTAAACTTCTGTTTGAGTTTCTCTCTATTTGACTCTCCTGTTCCTACCCTGCTCTGTTCTACTCTGACCACTCAGAAATTAGAAGCTGATCTTCTCTAGTTGACAATGTTTCTGCACTACCATTGTATCTAGTATTCCAATAACACTGAGACATAGAATGGAGCATTGAATTTTGTATTGGGTTTGAAATCAATAAAGATCGGGGTTAAAAAATCTCATCACTTTTACTTAGTAGCAATGTCCAAAATGTTAAATAATCTCTCTGATCCTTTGTTTCTTCAAATGTAAAAATGGAATAATAATAATTCTTAGTTTACACTGGTACTCAGAGGTTAAAATGAGATAATGTATGCAAATTTCTTTGTAAATTTGGATGTGCTATATAAATGTAAATTATTAAGCTAAGTTATAGCTTAGATTTACATCATTGTATGTGTGGGGATTTTCATTATAGTGGTAAAGTTGACCTCTCCTCCATTCCTTTTTCCTGATTTATTCTTTATCATTTGTTTCCCTATGTTTTTAATAGAAGATCTTGTAGTTATTTAACTAGTATAATGGACTGGTTTTCATTCTCCTGTCTTCTTCCTCATTTATAATTCCATCAACATTACTGAAACACAGAAATATCAATGAAACACTCGGTCTCAATCTTGTAGTCTTTTCTCTTTAAATAACCAGCTCCATTTAGTTTTCAGTCATGTATGTTACTGAAGACATCTCCTTGAAAAATTCTCACACAAAATATATATCTATGTCTTAAAAATTCTTATAAAATTATTATGGGTAACACACATATGTGCATTGACATATATATGTGTATTGTTCATACATATAAATATTATATATATTTTTTCATATATATATATATATATATATATATATATCTGTTTTCCAAAACTTTTCTTCTTCCATTTTGCTTTTAACACTGAAAGAATATTTATATAATTTTATGTACATGATTATTTGCATGCTATCTTTGCCATTAAAATGTGATTTACTTTAGGGCTGGGATAATTTTTCTGCCTGTCTTCAAATTCTCAACACTCAGCCAATTTTATAGCAAATATCAAGAGCTTAATAAACAATGGTTGACTTTGCTTTCTCTCTTTCTCTCTCACACATATATACATGTATACATACATATTAAATATGTACAGAAATCCATGAATGAAGAACAATCTCTTTCTTTCATTCAATGTTTTATCCCAAATCTTACATTTCCGCATGTTCACAGCTGGTCCTAGAAGTGTATGGCTAATGGATTTTGCTTGGGCCTTATCATTTATTTCACTCTAGCAATGAAAATTTATTCAATGCTTTTTAGATGAGCCATTTAAAAACCTTAATCATGCTAGTCTTGGAAATGTCACTCATGTACAATGTCACAGCTTAATAGCAGTGCAATACATTTGGAATTAAATGGCAGAAATAGTTTGGGCTATCACCCCTCTGCTGTGAATGCAGTATCCTACAAGGATTCTTTCTTGGCTTATAATTGTGAAATTGTATTTTAGTATCAGAACATGCTAATGTAATATGCAACCCAAGCATCTTTCCATTGCTACAAAGCTCACTTCATAGTATTTATTAAAACTTGGCTCACAATGGCAGCACTCCACTAAAAGCCCATTATTTTAGAATATTCTGGTGCTAAAAAGAATTACAAATGCTCTTCATCCACTAGAGTCTCATGAAATACTTTCAAGGCAGAAATGTAATTTAGTTGAAATAACAGATGGAATAAATGACTCCCATGAACCCAATTTTGCAAATATTGTGGTTGTTATGCTATTTATTCTGTTATTCTCTTTTTCTACATGAAGCTTCTCTTGGAATTAACAGTGGGTTTAGCAATTTAAATGTGGGTGATTTTGTTCAAATATAATGACCATCATTCAAAATCATGATTTGTTACCCAAACACCAAATTAAAAAAAAAAAAAAAAAAAAACGGATTCCCAATGAACAGTTTTGTTAAAGTTCTCTATGGTTGAAAAATCTAGTCTCCCCCCCCATTTTTTAGTTGATAGTCTTCATAACTTGTCATTGAGGCTTTTTTGATCTATTTTTTAAGTGACATAAAGATACTTATTAAAATTACTTCAGAGATGCGAAAATAATAACTTTTTACTTTTTGTTTCAAATCTATTGTTTGACAATTAGAACTTATCAGGGAGTTTAATGAAGTAAAATTGTTTTTAATACAGTGGTCATTATGCTAATTTCTCTTGAATTGACCCTCTCTCTATCAACAATATTTTTTATGTTTTGTTTTCTGGATACCCTATAGATCATTTATCATTATGACATGTCATTATTGAAATGAATTTAAGCAGCAAGATTCAGTTCTGAATGATTGTTACCTCTTGGAATTTTTTTTTTACTTATATGTCAATGTTTTCAAGAAAGAACACTGATAATGTTTTATTATTGCATAATAAGTATTATATATTAAGATTTTTCCCTTGCTTAAATATTGGGAAAAAAGCTTGAAGTTTAAAATCTTGTCAGTGTAATTATCTGTGTCCAAATAAAAATATTAAATATAAAACATGACAGATATATCAATTAACTCCTTGCTCTTACTGAAGCAAAATATTGTTTACCTGCTTTCACTGTTCTAATTAAGAATTGTTGCAATCAGAATATCTGTGTATCTGTTAGCTGCTTTGCATCATTTGTTCTATAATTTAGTATTTCTATAAAGATATTAAGGTGCCACAATCAAGGCCACAGAAACAAGGCACAATAAATATTATTTTCTCTATACTCCAATTTTTTGTTTGTTTAATTGTCTGTCTGCTTTTTGTTTGTCTGTCTGTTTTTGTTGTTGTTCTTGTTTATGCTTTGAACTGCTTTTTATCCTACATCTAAACAAAATCTTAATTAAAAAGTGGACAAATAAGAATGAGATATGTCTTAATTTTAAATCTGGTCTAGATCTATGTTATTTTCTATTTAAGAGTGAAATCATTGGTCTGTGATCTCAAAAAGATATATAATTGAAAGAAAAAAATCAAATATATTGGAAAATCATGAAGAGAAATAAAATCAAAAGTCATATGAAGTTTCACAAAACTGGGAGGATATTTCATTGGTTTTTCCCTTAGAATTTAATAAAGGAAATATTTGAGTTCATTTCAGAAGGGCAGCAGGAAAGAAGTCATGAGATAGAAATAAATAAAAGTTGGGTGAAGAAGGATGGTGTGAAAGGAGACCCAATACAGTAACAAAGATTAAAAAAAAAAGTTTAGTCTTAGAAAGATATATGTGCAGACACTGATCATGTGCCAGATTCTGTGCAGTTACAGGTTTACAAATACAAGCAGAAAATACTATCCCTTTCTTCAAGATGCTTACTTTTTGATGGAGGAAAGATAACACAAAAAAAGAGAAGTGGAAAAAAGAGTATAGAGTATAGAAAAGGGGAAAATAGAGAGGAAAGATCTTTTTGCAAAGATGAAATTTGCCCTTATTCCACCATCTTAGCTCCAGCTCCATACAAAAATGAATTTTGGAGACTGAGGAAAGAAGACAGGCATGAAGTGATCTGGTGAGAGAATCACTAATTAGATAAAGTCATTGCATAAATGCAACTCCAGGGAAGGAAGGCTGCCTATGGAAAGACCTAGTGGCAGAATGATCACATCTGCCTTAGAGTTGGGAGCAAAAGTGCAATGAAGAAAATAGATGAAAATATAGTGGTATTTGGAATTGTTTATTGGGAAAAATGAAGCAACTCAATGATGGCTTAAATCTTGTTAGGAAAACAGGGAGAACATAAAAGATGATATAGGAAACTAAGATAAGAATATATAGAGGGTTGAAGCTATTGAGTGATGCACTGAGGTTAGGACTGCCGAGCACTTGAGGCTAACTTCTGATTGGACAATACTCTATGGGTATATGCTTGGAAAATGGTCCTTTCCACTATCCACTATAGTTAGCTAAATGATTGGTGTATACAGAGGATTGTAGGAGGGACTAGGGGGTGGAATAAGACTAGCCAGGGTCACTTTTTGGTAGTAGACAAGGGAGAAGGCGGTTGTGGAGATTCTGCTTCATCCTGTTCATTCCTACATCTAAAGACCAAGAATAAAGGCTGAAGACTTTTGCTTATCCTGACTCTGGCTGATTCTGCGGTATCCTGGATACTAGCGTGGTCATCACACAAGAATGTTGGTACACCTAAGGAATATAATAGAAAATAAATCTAATCAAAGCAAAGATCAAAGTCATTACCAAATCATTGTAAAAGACTAAATATTGGAAGATATTTCATACAATTATAGAAGTTTCAAAGTGATCTTTGTATACGTTGATTTTGATTAATAAGAAAAGGATAAATATCAAAACATTAACTCTATCACTGTATTTTCAGACAGGATTGTAAAATATAAATGCATCAACAAAAGGAGGAGACAAAAGATCAGAATCAGATCAGATCAGAAGATATTTCCAAAACAGTCACCATCTCCTTGTTAAGGGGAGATTCACAGTAGCTAAACAATTAAAATATAAGCTCATGCACCAATAAGAAAGATGACTGAATGAGATCTATTAATAATATTTAACATTTTATAGTTTACCAAATACAGTTTTTGGCTTAATCTGAATTACTTTTTCTCTACTTCTGGACCTCTTTTTAAAAAGATAATAGAAGAAAATATTTTTGAATATTCCAAATCTAACAAACACATTACCAATTTGAATTTTCATATCACTATCTATCCAGTTCCCAATGAATGAGATAGACAGGTGAAGTTCCCTCAAGATGTTTATGAAACTAGGCCTAAGTCACGTGATCCCTATTCCCAGAAATCTTTAGAGCTGGAAGATCAGGCCTTGGACTCCAGGTTGCAGGAAATCACATGATCTCTAGGCCTAAAGGACTAAAAGTCAGACCCTAAGTCAGTGACAGGAGGTTACAAGAAGTGATGGGATCACAGGAAGCAAACAACATTGGTGACCATTGGTCAATGACGGCTACTTTCTTTTAGTCTATCCATTGAAAAGGCTTGGGTCTTTTGTTATTTAACCAGCTACTACTTCCTGCTGAGCCAGTCAAGAAGCTCATGTTGAGCTGAGATATCTCCCAAATGTGTTTGGGCCTCTCCCTGCAGGAACTAAATAAATGCTTTCTCTTTATATGACAATGTCTCTGATTACTTAATTTGGGAAAGAGTGTCTAGCACCTGTCCCACACACCAAGTATGTACACATGAAAATTAGCATAGGGGACAGTGAATCTTAAATTGACTCCTTGCTAACCTATACTAATCTGAAGGGGAAAAAAAAAATCTAAACATTCCAGATCTTTTTTTTTTTAAACTAACGCAGTAATATTCGTACAATGTTGAATTACTATTAAAAATTCTTGTCATCAATTAACATCATTTAGTGTAATAATTTATGTTTGTTCCTAGCTCTTTGGATATTTAAAAACCTCCACTCAAACTTCACTCTTTTGCCAGAGGATACTGTACTTCTCTAAATCAAGTTATCAAAATTAAATTTTGTTCATTTTAATTATCTCCATTAATATATTATTTCACTCAGATACTTCCTAGTTTACTTTAAAAGTTTTAAATTTAGATACCAACCATACAACTAAAAAGCATTAATTAGTGCTACATACTGCCTAGTTACATTTTGCAAATCTTTTTGTTTTATTTTAATATTATATAGCGACTATTATTTGGAAAATTATTAGGCAACATTCTGACTAATGAACTCAGTATATAATTTGATGAAATATTAGGGAGAAGACCATAATTATAATTGTGCTTCATAATGTGTCTTTCTTTATCTGAATAAATGATAATTATAGATCACAGATCAAGTTATCCTTACAACAGTCTTTTCTTGTGTGTCCTTTCATTATTCCCCTTTTAAAAAGGAAACAAACAGAGAGACAAATTTCCTTGATTGAGTTCATAAGGCTAGTTATATTCAGTGGTTACATGGGACCTCGATCTTTTAAAGTCATTTTCAAGCACTTTCTTACACAAATCTTCTCACATTGGATGCCCCTAAAATATTATAAAGACTTAGTCAGCTTCTAACCATTAGAAATGAATAAGATTACCTATTTGACTCATCTTATCAATCTAACTACTCCTTGATGGGGAAGTAGGCAGCACAGTAGATAGAATACTGAGCTTGGAGCCAAGAAGTCATCTTCTTGAAGTTCAGTTGTGATTACAGATACATATTAGCTGTTTGAAAGTCATTTAACCCTGTTTGCCTCAGTTTCTTCATTTATCGAATAAGTTAGAGAAAGAAATGTATCTTTGCATCCCCTCCACCAATAAATAAAAATGACAACAACAACAACAAAAACCCACCTCAATGGAACCATGAAAAGTCAGATGGAAAAACAACACTCTTTGATTATAAAAAAGAGAAATAGTGCATTGTGTGTTTAAATAAGTATTAATTGGGGTTAGGGTACTATCTATAGATATGTAACAAAACAAGGTTAATGGACTTCCCTCAGAAATGCTCTAAAATGCTAAACTAAACAGCCTAAAAAGTGTCTTCTGAAGTTTCTACGTTTCAAAGAATCATATTTTAGAATTGGAAAGTATTTCAGAATCATCTAATTCAAAGCATACAGAAATAAGAATCACTTCTACAAGATTTTGATATATATTGTTGTTTATAAAAAAGACACTAAAATAATTGTTCCTTTGTCTTTCACAGGAAATATATATATGGGCTTATAAAGGAAAGTCAAATTCAATATTTATTTTGCCTGTAGAGGAACAATGCATAGTTCATTTGTTCTAATTTTTGCAAATATTAGAAATTTTAAAAAACTGATAAATCTAGCTATTACACAACACCAGATTTTTACATGCCATTTTTTCTTTCTCACTTGCTTTTTCTATCTCTTCTCTTTTCATATTCCATCTCAGTCTCATCTTTTTCCCTTCTATGGTCTTCTTCTCCTTTCCCTTCTTTTAAATCTCTTTATATGAATCATTCAAATAATGAATGTTTACCAAACACTTGCTATGTAGTATAAACTGTACTAAACCGTGGGAATACAAAGTGAGGCAAATAAACAAACAGATGTATGAATAAATAAATAAACAAATAAATGAACAGATGAAGGAATCAAGCCATTTTGATCCATAAAGTTTACATTCTGAGAGGGTAGTGAATACATTAATACACAAACACAAATAAAATATACTGAGTAGCTTGGAAGTAACCTCAGAAGGAAAATAAAATAATATGATATGAGAAGGAGGTAATCAGAAAAGGCCTCCTGTTCCACACCCATTTCTTAACCTCATCTCTCTTTTCTTCTTTTTTCCTCTCTTCTACCAAGTTCTTATTACTTCTTGACACTCAAATCATTCTTGTCAATATCGCAGCATAATAAATACCTACCCTCATATCATCTTAGTCTACTCTATGAATTCTTTAATTTTAGAAATACTCCCTGTAGTTTATTATGCTTATATCTTTGCCCTTTCTTTTCATTCATTGAAATCTCCCCCGTGTTTATATTTAAACTCAAATACCAATTGTAATATAAAGGAAGCCTCCAACTGTAGTCCCTCATAAGTAATTAGCTGCCCTCTCAGAAATCAAATAGCATTTGGAATTTGAATACTAAGATGCATGAGTCAAGAGAATCTTAGGAAACCAACTAAAAGTCTAGATGAAATAATTAACAATTTTAGCAAAGTTGCAGGATATTAAGTAAATCCATATAAATCATCAGTATACACACACACACACGCACACACACACACATCCAACAAAGTCTTGTAGCAAAGAAATTTTTAAAAAAGGAAAATAATAGAAAAAAATGTGAAGGAAAGTTATCTAGCTATATTAGACTTCTAACTATTTTATAAAATGGTAGTCATCACAACCATTTACTAATAGCTGAGAAGTGAAACAGTAGATCAGTGGAATAAACTTGATACTAAGCAGAGTAATAAATCAAGTAGTTTTCTAATGTTTGGTAAAACAAAACACCCAAGCTTTTGGGATGAAAGCTTTCACTTTTCAAATTTCACTAATCGCCAAAAACTTCCAGGAAAAGTAGAAAACAGTGTGGTAGAAAATAAGTATAAGTCAACAGGTTACACAATATACCAAGATAAGTTCAAAATAGGATTCAGATATCAAGATTCTTTTTCTGCTAAGGGACATTTAAGTATTTATAACTTCATTTGTAGGCCATACAAAATCATCAAATTGAAGAACTCAAGCAGTGGGAAGTTGTTGTACTTGGTTTCCAGTATATCATCTCCTCTGGTTGCTTAGTAAATGATTTCATAGTCCTCAAAGGGCCTGTGGGCTGGAATGCTCCCCATATCTGCCTTAAATAAACTAGGAGCACATGGATTAATGTACTTGTCCAATTTATAAAAAGGGAAAATTTTAGAATCAAATGAGATATGGAAATGTAAAATGGATAATTCTAATTATTTAAAAATGTTTAAATGTACAAATAAAACTAACACAACAAAAAATTGAAGGAAAACCAAAAAAAAAATAAGAAAACTCTTACAGTAAATATGTCAAATAAATAGGAAATATGGGCAAATTAATAAGTGTAGAAATCATTTCCCAGAAGATATGGAAGGTCAATTTTCAGACAAAGATTTATAATCATAAGAAAAATGCTTTAAATAACTATTGATTAGAGAAATGCATATTAAAATAACTATGAGTTACCACCTCTCACTGACAGTTTAAAATGACAAATAAGGAAAAATGATAACTATGGGAGGGGATGTGGAAAACCTGGGATAGTACTGTATTATGGCTGGAGCTTTGAATTGATTCATCCATTCTGGAGAAGAATTTGAAACTATGCCCAAAAGTTTATCCAACTGTGCATATCCCATAATCTAGAAATATCATTACTAAGTCTGTTTCCCAAAGAAGTCAAACTAAAAGGAAGTGGGGAGAACATATTTTTACAAAAGCATTCAAGCAACTCTTTTTGTGATGGTAAAGAATTGGATATTTAAGGGATATACATCAGGCTGAACAAGCTGTGTTTTATGATAGTGATGCAATATTGTTGGCTTATAAGCAATAACAAGTAGAATGATTTCAGGGGAAAATAGTAACATTTCTATGAACTGATATAGAATAAAGTAGAACTGAGAAGATCATTGTACACAGTGGCTAAAATATTTTAAATTGAACAAATCTGAATAACTTAGGTATTCTCAGCAGTATGCTGATCCAAGACAGACCCAAAGGACTCATGGTGAAAAGTAGCATCCTCGTTCAGAAAAAGAATTGATGGAGCGTGAATGCAGATTAAAACACACCATTTTTATCTTATTTTATTTTTCTTCCTTCCTTCCTACATTCTTCCTTCTCTTCCTTCTTTCCATTGATAAGTGGTATCGTGGACCAGATTATAATGTATTTGGTAAAGGTTTAACAAAATAAATATAAATGCAATATATGGTAGATAATGCTAATCATAGGCATTTTAAGTCATTATTCAATCCATAGAGATTCTTTAATTTAATTTCACAGAACTGAAGTTTAAAAATTCAAATTTGAATAAGAAAACAATGGCTATGTAGTTCATAGCAATGGAGTTAGAATCAAACAACTTAGATTCATATCCCATTGTTTTGTCACCTTGGGCAAGTCAATTAGCCTAAACAGGACTCAGTTTCACTTTTCTAAAGTTAATAGTACGGAAATTAAGTGTTTTCAAGATGATGAAATCAAAGCTGTCATCATGAAAAATGTGCATCAAATCAATAATGATTATAATGTAAATCATACTCTGTGATGACATCCAAAGCCATGGGATCATCAAAGAAGAAACACAATAGATGGTTGACAAATGTTGAAGGGAATGGGCAAAACAGGAACATTAGTGCATTACTGATGTATCTATGAATTGGTTTAGCCACTATGAAAAGCAAGTTACAACTGTGTTCAAGCAATTCCAAGATGTTTATATTCCCTGACAGAGTTCTATAAATATCAGATATACCCTAAAGAGATCAAAGAAAGCAAATGAAGAAAAAGTAGTAAAAATTATTATACTTGTGTATACACATGTATTTTTCATTTTTTGAAGTAGATGAAAACAGAAATGAATGGGGCACCTAATTAGAAATAATTGAAACAATAGACTATGGTTCCAAAATAAATAATGAAATGGATAGCATCAGAAAATTCTGGCAAATAGTCAATGAACTAATACAGAGTTAATTGAACAATATTACAAACATCATGTCCACATGTCCTTAAATTTCCTTCCTCAAAACAGGTTTATCATTGAAACAGATATTGCTTTTTTTTTTATTATTTTGTAGAAAAATCTTTTCCTTGCATCTTTTCTAATTTGAGCTAATACAATCTCCTTTCTAGTGAAGTCCCACTACTTTGAGACATTACTGATTAGCATCTCGATTCCTTTTATTTTTAAAATTCTTAACACTTAACATTGATCAGAATTTACAAAGTGATATTTGCTGCAAATAACAATACAAGTACAAATATTTATCTGAAAACCCATGAAGCATGATCTCTTTAACGTCACCTCTGTCCTTGAGGAGAGTAGGCTCAGACTTAAGTTTGTACATAGTGTTTGATTGGTCTATCAAATTTACTTCCAAATGTGGAATGAGTAATGATCTGATGAATCAGAATTTCTGCAACTTCCATAGAAAGCCACTAAGGACTTTATTTATTTTATGTTTGCTGTTTTTTTTTTTTTTTTTTTTTTTTTCTTTCTTCTTTTTTTCCTTCTTCTTATTCCCTCCTTTTTGTTTATTTTTCTTTTCTTTTCTACCTTCCTCCATTCCTGCCTGCCTGCCTTCCTGCTTTCCTTCCTTCCTTCCTTTTTTTTTTTTTTTTTTTTTTTTTTTTACAAATTCCAATATGGTCATATGGTTTTAATTCACAAACACTTGGTACTCACTGACTTGACATTTCAAAACTCACAAGTTTGTAGCTATCTCCAAACTTATTCACTTAAAATTAAGACAGGACAAGAAAAAGAAGAAGATATGCATTAATGATTTATCTAATTTTAACTATTTTCAAACATGAACCAACGTTTCATCCTTATTTTCTACAGACAAGTAAGGTGTTGTTAAGAAAACCTTTCTTAGAAGAAAAAAGATGAGAACATGTAAGCTAACATTCCAGTGTCCAACAGAAATTCTTTTCTTCTGTGCAATTGCAGATAAGATTTGCACTGCTCTTTTTTAATTTTATAAACATATTATGTATCACACATACTATTAATCTTCAAATTTATTTCACTACTACTTTTAGATACATGAAACCTTTTTTATCACAAAATAATTCTTGTATTTGCATTTTTAGTAAATGATTCTGTGTTTTTATGTAGGATAATAAATAAAATATTTATAATTGATTTTCTTGAAATTAAGTCTGCTGATTTCAAATGAATGTTCTTCCACCCAATAAATATTAATAGAATAAAGTAACCTACTGGAGTGGAAAAAGAAATGACTGAAATATACTGGATGACATGTATTATTTAAATGACCATTAAAAACTTTCAGCTAGTAGAAGAAATTCAAGTGGTACATCACTGTTTTTTTTTTTTTAAGAGAATTCAGAATTCCTTTTTTTCAATGACTTAACAAATTATTCCAATTGACTTAATTCAAAGGAGAGATATAAAAAGTTAAACACAAGATATATATATGAAAGTATATGTCTTGTATACTCTTTCAGTCCATGAGTTCCCTCATATGATATTTATTTTTATTGAAATTTTGATTGATTTTATAAGGAAAAAATTAGTACTTGAGATTTGCCAAGGTCATTTCCCCCAAAATTTGTATATAATGTTTGAGGGTATATATTTTCACAACTTCAGTTTCTGCTATCCCTGTGTTAACAACACTCTGCCTTCCTAACATGTTATTTATGTTGAAGAAAACAAGATAGTCTTCTACATTTATTAACAGAGATTTTTCATGTGTAATCAGTATACTTTGATTTCTTGTGCACATAAATGGCATGTGTTGAAACACTGTGAACACATGACCTAATAGTTTAATTGTTTAATTTTTTCCCTATAGATTATAATTGACACTCATATTTAACTGTGCCATTGACATTTTCAAACAATTGGTCAATCTAGAATATAATAACTACTTGGTCTATCTTTGTGAATACATACATGTATACAAACATGCATGTGATAAAACAGAGACAGACAGAAAGAAACAAGAGAGACAGAGGAAGGAAGGAAGGAAGGAAGGAAGGGAGGAAGAAAGAAGGGAGGAATGGAGGTAAGAATGAAAAAAGGAAGAAAGAAAAAGAAGGAAAGGAAAAAAGGGATGAAGGAAGGGAGGAAGCAAGAAAGAAAGGGAAGGAGGGAGAGAAAGAGGGAAGCAAGAAAGGAGGAAGCAGACAAGCAAGGGGGGGAAGAAAAATTCCACTGAATAGGGTGTTTGGTGTAGTAAAGAGTAAAATACACTTTTGTAATGGGGCAGAATTCTGGAGAAATATATTTAAGCAAGGATTCTTATAACAAGATGTTAATTCAGTGGAATTGATAAAACAAAGTTTTTCTAGTTTTGCATGGTGATTAATAGTTCTCTAATTCAGTACATGTACTTAGTACTTAATATAATTCTACAAGATTGATGTCTATTCTACAAGATTCACACTTACAATGATGTAATTATAATAGAGCATATGAGCGGGGACAAACTCAGCCAGACACACTCATCCCATCTCCCACCTTTGTGGTGTCCGGCCTGTCCCTCTGCTTCCCCCACTGAGACCAAGGTCCTCCAGAAAGCTAGCTGAGCCCCAGGCAAAGAAACAGCTGTGAAGGAGACAAAGACTTTTGGACTTTATCACTTGATTATTCTCATGGTGATTACTCTGCTGATAAGAAGGCTGTCCCAAAGATCTCCAGAAAGCTAACCAAAACATTACACAATTTGTCTGCTTTCTTAACCTTCACTAAAAGAAGCATCAGTGACTTCTTAATTCAATTCAATAAGCAAGTGATATTTAGTAGATGTGAGTTAAAGTGTCAGACTCAAAGTTACTTTCTTTCATTTCTTCTTAAATCTCTATTCTTTTTGTCTGTTGCCTTAGGAATATTTATCCACTCTTATAACTTTGACAATACCTGTTAGGCAGATGTTTACAAGTTCTTAGATCTTCATGAGATCTAAGATCTTCATAAGATCTTCCAAATCTATATCTTTCCATAGATGGCTGAATAATGTCATCCACAAAATACATGTAAAAGAAAACTTAGATATGTTATTTTCTAGACTAAATCATAAAACCCACCAAGAAAAGGTTTACTATATTTTTATAAGTGAGCTGCTTCTAGGAGGAGTATTTCTAACATAGCAGACACTGAAAAATATTTTGATTGCTTCAATGAAACTATTTCATTTCTATATGTGTTTTTATTAGTGATATATAATGGTCATTCTGTGTGTGTATATGTGTGTGTGTGTGTAAGAATTGGATCTTTTGACAATCTAATAAAGCTTATGTATTATTTAAAAATTATAATAATCAAAGGAAATTTCAGTTTGAAATATTAATGTAATACAAAAAATATGCTTTTAAATTTCTTTTACTTTTTTGTCTTTTTTTCTTATTTTTAATTTGTTTTTAAATAAATAAATAAATATCTTAATATATATATTTTTATCACCCAATCACAGAAACTTTTTTGGAGAGTCAAATTTTTCATTTTCTGGGCCAACTAAGGGATTACAATGAGCCTGCATAGAAAGGGAGGTGTAGAATAAATGGAAATTCTGTTTTCTTTGATGATCTAATATCTTACCTAAAGGGCTTATTGTTGAGACAAATTGCATTCTATCAGTTTAATGTTAACATATTGAGAAGATTTTGTATAAAATAGGAAATATAAGAAATATACTTTTGTTATTTTCAGAGGGAGACAGGGATTAATTGAATAGGTTATAAATTGTTGTAAATATTTTAAGCAGCATATAAATATAATATTATATAATATATATTATATAATAATAAAATAATTAGACACAATATAATTCATATATTATGTATATATAATATAAACATGATATTAAAAACTGGAAAGCCTAAAACTAATGTTATAATCAAAATAATGATTTTTGCTTCACATACATTATTTTCTTTGAATAAATTAAGGAAACATGAATGATGAAATAAAAAGACCAAAAATTTTCTTCATTCTGAGTAAATATAATTCAATATTTATGAATTTAATGCAACATCTAAATAATTTTACAAGGGGATCTAGCTATGCAGAAATCAAAAACAAGTTCATTGGTATCAAGTTCAATATTTTTAGTACTCAAAAGAAAATGTGTTACACCTGCCTCAAAAGCCTGTTTTAATAGGGCAATAATTACTCACTTTATGTGACAGAGAAATTTAATATTATAAAATTCTGTAATGATATAATAAAATGTAATTTGACATAGTTTTAGAAAAGCTATAATAGTCCATAAAAAAGATGGACAGATCTTTCTTGATTTAACAAACCAATAAGTATCCATTCAAGAACTTAATTTGAACCTCCCATATTCTACCTCTTATCTCTATATGATTTAAATAGTTATGAAAATCCTATAAGAAATATAAGCCCTAAAGCATCTCATATATCTTCATATGTTAGGAGAAATTGAAAGGGGGAGGGGAAATGAAGGAAATGAATGGTTCTAAATTAGGGCATTTAGTTATTTTAACCAATGATCCTGTAACTTAAAGGAGAAAAGAATACGTTTTAGAAACATAACCACTTGCTCTAAATCACTATTGATCAGAAAAATGCAAATTAAGACAACTCTGAAATACCACTTTACACCAATCAGATTGGCTAAGATGAGAATAAAAGATGATGAATGTTGGAGGGGATGTGGGAAAACTGGGGCACTAATACATTGTTGGTGAAATTGTGAACTTATGCAATCATTTTTTTAAATTTTTTTTTATTTAATAGCCTTTTATTTACAGGATATATGTATGGGTAACGTTACAGCATTAACAATTGCCAAACCTCTTATTCCAATTTTTACCTCTTTTCCCACCCTCCCTAGATGGCAGGATGACAGTAGATGTAAATAATATTAAAATATAAATTAGATACACAATAAGTATATATAGACTAAAGTTATTTTGCTGTACAAAAGAATCAGACTCTGAAATATTGTACAATTAGCTTTGAAGGAAATCAAAATGCAGGTGTTCATAAATATAGGATTGGAATTCAATGTAATGGTTTTTAGTCATCTCCCAGACTTCTTTTTCTGGGCATAGCTGGTTCAGTTCATTACTGCTCCATTGGAAATTTGGTTGATCTTTTGCTGAGGATGGCCTGGTCCATCAGAACTGGTCATCATCTAGTATTGTTGTTGAAGTATATAATGATCTCCTGGTCCTGCTCATTTCACTCAGCATCAGTTCATGTAAGTCTCTCCAGGCCTTTCTGAAATCATCCTGTTGGTCATTTCTTACAGAACAGTAATATTCCATAATATTCATATACCACAATTTATTTAGCCATTCTCCAACTGATGGACATCCATTAAGTTTCCAGTTTTTAGCCACTACAAAAAGGGCTGCCACAAACATTCGTGCACATACAAGTCCCTTTCACTTCTTTAAAATCTCTTTGGGATATAATCCCAGTAGTAACACTGCTGGATCAAAGGGTATGCACAGTTTGATAACTTTTTAAGCATAGTTCCAAACTACTCTCCAAAATGTTTGGATTCGTTCACAACTCCACCAACAATGCATCAATGTCCCAGTTTTCTCCGCATCCCATCCAACAATCATATTATTTTTCCTGTCATCTTAGCCAATCTGACAGGTGTGTAGTGTATCTTAGAGTTGTCTTAATTTGCATTTCTCTGATTAATAATGACTTGAGCATCTTTTCATATGACTAGAAATAGTTTTCAATTTCTTCATCTGAGAATTGTCTGTTCATATCCTTTGACCATTTTTCAATTGAGAATGGCTTGATTTTTTATAAATTAGAGTTAATCTCTTATATATTTTGGAAATGAGGCCTTTATCAGAACCTTTTGACTATAAAATATTTCCAGTTTATTGCTTCCCTTCTAATCTTGTCTGCATTAGTTTTGTTTGTACAAAAACTTTTCAGTTTGGTATAATCGAAATTTTCTATTTTGTGATAAGTAATGATCTCTAGTTCTTCTTTGGTCATAAAGACCTTCCCCTTCCACAGGTCTGAGAGGTAAACTATGCTGTGTTCCTCTAATTTATTAAAAACTTCATTCTTTATGCCTAGGTCATGAAAAATTTTGACCTTATCTTTGGTGTACTTGTGTTAGGTATGGATCAATGCCTAGTGTCATCATATTAGTTTCCAATTTTCCAGCGAATTTTTATCAAATAGTAAGTTCTTATCTAAAAGTGACTTTGGGTTTGACTGTCAATAAGACTAGTTGTATATGTTGATGTTATTTATCCTTGAACTAATTATTTACTGATAACTAATTTTCCTTAATATGCAATCTATAGTTTTGGTACTAAGTCTATAATATCTTTTAGATTGATACAGCTAAGCACTTTCATTTGATTAATTTTTTTCATATTTAGAAATTTTGAATGTTTTTGCTTTTTATTGGAATTTGTTGTTTTTTTTAGGTCTTAAATAGTTTTTGGGACCTTGATGTGATTAGGCTAAATAAATAGATAGTTAGGTATATTGTTCTTTAGTAATTTGTCGCTTAGTCAAAGTTGTACAATATTTTCATTGGTTAGATGACTTTATTTGTGTGAAATATGGTCTCTGTACTTCTGGTTATAAAGTTTTGAATTCCTTGGCAGATGATTCTAAATATCTTAATCGTAGTTACTTTAAATGGAATTTTTTGTAACTCTGATGTTGTATTTTGTTAGTGATAAAAGAATGCTGATGACTTATTGGGTGTTAGTTTATAAATCAGGTCAACTTTGGTAAAGTTGTTGATTATTTTAACCAACTTTTTAGTAGTAAGTTCTGGGGTTCTCTAAGTATATCATTGATGGTTTGGCAAAGAGTGATATTTGGCTTCCTTTGCCTATTCTTTTGTTTTTAATCTTTTGCTCAGTTTATTTAAAGTTGGCATATTCTATAAATATTAATAGTAACGGTGAGTGTGGGTAATTTTTTCTACGGATTTTTGGAATGTTGGTGTTTGTTCATTGACTGTGATGTATTGCTGATGGTATGTTGGAATAGATGCGTGTGATTATTTTGAGGAAAGTCTCATTTATTTATGCTTCAAGTGTTTTTACATAGGAATGATGTTGGATTTTGATGCTGCTTTTGCTGATATTATGGTTTGGCATGATGCATATGGTTTTATTTAATAGTTTTTAGTTGAACATGTGAATTGATTTTGATAGTTTTTTAATATTAGTCTAAGTGCATTGGTATAAACTACTTTGAGTTATGAGTGTATTTTATCTTGATGATTTTAGTCTTGTAATATCTTATGTGTAAGATATGTTTTAGATTTTTCTTAGAGATGGTTTATTAATTTTCTTCTTGTTTTCAGCTCTATTTGGTTAGGTGTATCAGTACATGTTTGTGTTGGCTAGAAGGAATTTTAGTAGATTTTGTTCTTGCTATTTGATCAAATAACTTATATGCATTAGCATTGTTTTTAAATGTTTGGTAAAATTCTATGTAAAGTCCATTTTGGTTCTGGGGATTTTTTTTTAGGGAGTTGTTTAATTGCTTGTTCTGTTTTTTTTTCTGAAATGGGTATGTTTTAAGTACATTATTTTTCTTTCTCTGTTATCTGGGAAGTGTGTATTTGGAGTGTAGTTGTCTATTTTGCTTAGGTTATCAAGATTTTTGGTATAAAGTTGGAGTAAATAATTTTGTTTTTTCTTTTTGCTGGTGGAAAGTTTCCTTTTCATTTTGCATTGGCTACTTTTGCTTTTTCTTTTTTTAATTGGGATTGCTAAAGGTTATTGTTTTTATTGGTTTTTTTGTAGAACCATCTCTTGTTTTTAATTGTTATAGTTTGTTATTTGCAATATTTTTTATTTCTTTACTTTGATATTTTAAATGTAGTATTTGGATTGGGGTTTTATTTGGTTTTTAGTTTTTTTAGTTGCTAAGTTTGCATAATTATTTTTCTTGTTTTTTTGTGAAGCTTTTCTAAGGATATAAATTTTATTGCTGCTTTGCTGTATTTCAAGGGGCTTGGTATGATGTTTATTGGCTTGTTTAGTAAATTATTTGTGGGAGCTTTTATTGTGGTACGTGTTTTACTCAATTATTTTAAGATGAGATTTTTAGTTTGCATTATGTGTTTGTTTCTAATTTTTTTGTGTGAATGTAGTTTCTTATTTTATTTTGAAAGCAATGTTCTTTTGTGTTTTTGGCTGTTAATTTATTAGGTTTTGTGTTTTACATTGGTTCTTTATAGGTTTCTATGAATGCTGAGAAGATAAGTATTTTGCTTTTATTTTTTTCTTTTTCTTGATTCATATGGCTTTTTTATATTTTGCTTAGGCTTTTTTATTTTTTTTGTTTGTTTTGTGGTTTGATTGTTACTTGGAGTGTAAGTGTTGAGATTTCTGCTATTACAGTTTTTGTTGTTTGCTTTTCTTGCAATTTCTTAATCTTAGTGTTAGTTGCTCATTCTTGGTTTATAGTGTTATTTTGAATTAGTTGTTGTTTATAGTATTTTTTAGTAGGATAGTGTTTATTTCTTGTTTTTAATAGATTATTTTGCTTTTTGTTTGATTTGGGAGTAAGGATGGGGCATTTCTGTTTGACGTTGGCTTTGAGTAGTAAGTAGATTTTGTTTAGTGTTTTAGTTTTTTATTTATATGTATTCTTGCTTTTAAATGTGTTTTCTTGTAAAATATGTTGTAGGGTTTTGATTTTGGATTAGTTTTGCTATTTTGCTTTTTTTGGGGAGTTTATATTACTATATTATGGTTAGTTATAAATTTGAGTTTCTTATTAATTTTAGATTGTGTTTTTTTTTTGCTTTCTAAATTTTTTTAAATTTGTGTTTTGTGTCATGATATTATTCTTTTATAATCTTTCCTTTCTTTGGAGTTTTTCTTCTTTTCTTATTTTTTTTTCTTTTCTTTCTCTTGCATGAGGGTGAGAGAGAATTTTTCTAAATTAAATGTTGTTTTTTTTTTTGAGCTAATTTGATGAGAGGTAAGATTTTGCATAATGTTTTCCTTTTAAATTTCTAGATATGATAAGTTTTAGCTTTTTGTGTGATGTGGTTTTTTATTCTTTCTCACTTTGTTTCTGCCATTGTCTTTTCTATATTTCTTTTTATGTTATATCAGTAAATCAAATTTTATATGGTATTTTTTGTATATTCAAAAGAAATATACCTTTTTTTTTTCATTATAAAAAGAATTAATTTGAATAGAGACTTGTGTATCTGTGATATGGTAATATGTACTATTATTTTTTTTTTTTTTATTTAATAGCTTTTTATTTACAGGATATATACATAGGTAACTTTTACAGCATTAATAATTGCAAACTCTTGTTCTATTTTCTTCACTCTTGCCTCTCTACCTCCCTAAATGTCAGGATGACTTGTAGATGTTAAAATATATTAAAATATAACTTAGATACACAATAAGTATACATGACTAAAACATTATTTTTGCTGTACAAAAGAATCAGACTTGAATTAGTTGTACAATTAGCTTGTGAAGGAAATCAAAATGCAGGTGTGCATAACTATAGGGATTGGGAATTCATGTAATGGTTTTTAGTCATTCTCAGAGTTCTTTTTCTGGGTATAGCTAGTTCAGTTCATTACTGCTCCATTAGAAATGATTTGGTTGATTCGTTGCATGAGGGATGGCCTGGATCCATCAGAACTGGTCATCATCTAGTATTGTTGTAGAAGTATAGTATGATCTCCTGGTCCTGCTCTATTTCACTCAGCATCAGTTGTGTAAGTCTTCTCAGGCCTTTTCTGAAATCATCCTGTTGGTCATTTCTTAGAACAGTAATATTCCATAATTTTCATATACCACAATTTATTCAGCCATTCTCCAACTGATGGACATCTGTTCAGTTTCAGTTTCTAGCTACTACAAAGGGCTGCAAAACATTCGTGCACATATACAGGTCCTTTCCTTCTTTATAATCTTTGGGATATAATCTGTGTAGTAACACTGCTTGGATCAAAGGGTATGTATAGTTTGATAATTTTGAGTATAGATCAAACTACTTGCTCAAATGGTTGGATTTAGTTTACAACTCGGCCAATAATGAATCAATGTTCTAGTTTTCCAATCCTCAACAATCATTATTTTTCTGTTGGCATCTTAGCCAATCTGACAGGTGTGTAGTGGTATTCTTAGAGTTGTTCTTACTTTGCATTTCTCTGATATCACTGACTTGGAGCATCTTTTCATATGAGCTAGAAATAGTTTCACTTTTTCATCTTGAGAATTGTTGTGTTGGTATCCTTTGACCATTTTTCAATTGGAGAATGGCTTGATTTTTTATTGAAATTAGAGTTAATTTCATATTTTGGAAATGAGGCCTTTATCAGAACTTTTGACTATAAAAAATATTTTCCTCAGTTTATTGCTTTCCTTCTAATCTTTGTTCTGCTTAGTTTTGTTTTGTATAAAATTTTTTCAGTTTGGTATAATCGAAATTTTCTATTTTGTGATCAGTAATGATTTCTAGTTTCTGCTTTGGTCATAAAGACCTTTTCCCTTCCTACAGGTCTTGAGAGGTAAATTATCTTATGTTCCTCTATTATGCTAATGTTTTTTTTTTATGCTTAGGGTTGAGTGCTATTTTACCTTATTTGTGTGTGCGGTGTTAAGTATGGATCAATGCCTAGTTTCTGTATATTAGTTTCTACTTTTCTCAGCAATTTTTATCAAACAGTGTTTCTTATTCCTAAAAGTGGGATCTTTGGGTTGTCAAAGACTAGGTTGCTATTTGTTGACTGTTTATCCTTTGGAACCTAATCTATTCCACTGATCAACTAATCTTGATTCTTAGCTGCAATGCCAAATAGTTTTGGTAATGCTGCTTATAGTATAATTTTAGATCTGTAAGCTATACTATTGCATTGATTTTTTTTTCATTAATTCCTTTTGAAATTTTTGGACCTTTTGTTTTTCCATAGTGAACTTGTTGTTTTATTTTTTTAGGTTGCATTAAAATAGTTTTTTGGGACTTTGATTGGTATAGTGCTAAATAAATAGATTAGTTTAGGTAATATTGGGTATCTTTATTATATTGTGCTTCTTGCCCTATCGCAAGAGCATTTAATATTTTTCCAATTGGTTAGATCTAGTACTTAATTGTGTGTGAAAAGTTTGGTCTGTAATTTGCTATAAAGTTTTGATTTCTTGCAGATAGATTTCCTAAATATTTTATATTATCTGTAGTTACTTTAAATGGATCTCTTTGTAACTCTGACTGTTGGATTTTGTTAGTGATAGTGAGGTAAGTAATGCTGATGACTTATGTGGGTTTATTTATAACCTGAGCAACTTTAAGTAAAGTTGATGGATTATTTTAAACTTTTTAGCAGAATTCTGGGGTTTCTAGGTATCATCATGTCATCGGCAAGAGTGATAATTGGCTTCCTTTGCTGCTTATTTTATTCCTTTAACTCTTTCTCAGCTCTTATTGCTATAGCTAGTGTTTTAATCAAGGTTAATAGTAATGGTGATAGGTGGGTCAAACTTTTGTTTTACTTGATCTTATTGGGAATGAAGTGAGTTTGTTGCTATTACATATGATGCTTACTGATGGTTTTAAATAGATGCTGCTGATTATTTTAAGGAAAAGTCCATTTATTCCTATACTCTCAAGTGTTTTTAATAGGAATGGAAGAAATACAATTCTCAAGAGTTATTTTTACCTTTTCTGCATCTCTTGAGTTCTATGGTTGGAGATCAAATTTTTTGTGTAGTTATGGTTTTTTCTTCAGAAACAAATGGAATTTATTTATTTCATTAAATGTCCATCTTCTTCCCTGGAAGAAAATGCTCAGCTTAGTGTAGTTTATTCTTGGCTGCATCTCTAAGTTCTTGTGCTTTCTGGAATATTAGATTCAGGCCTTCTTTCCTTTTAATGTAGGTAGCCAGATTCTTGGATGATCTTAGTTGTGGCTATCTTGGTATTTAAATGGTTTTTTTTTGGCTGCTTGTAAAATTTTTTCCTTAATTTGATAGTTCTGAAATTTTGCCACAATATTCCTTGGGGTTTTTATTTTAGGGTTTCTTTCAGAAGGTGTTCGATGAATTCTTTCAATGCCTATTTTACCTTCTGATTCTGGGCAGTTCTCTTTGATGATTTCTTGTAAAATAGTATCTAGGCTCTTTTTTTCATCATAGTTTTCGGAAAGTCCAATAATCCTCAGATTATCTCTCCTAGATCTATTTTCCAAGTCTGTCGTTTTTGCAAGTAGATAATTCATGTTTTTTTTTTTCTAGTTTGTCATTTTTTTTGTTATTCTTGACTGATTCTTGCTGTCTCAATGAATCATTAGTTTCTATTTGTTCAGTTCTAATTTTTAAAGAATTATTTTCTTCATTAGCTTTTTTTACTTCTTTCTTTATATGTCCAATTGAGTTTTTAAATGTATTGTTTTGGTCTGTGGGATTTTTTTTTCCATTTCACTAATTTTTTTTTTTTTTTTAGTGAAGTATTTTCTTTTTCCAATTCACAGATCCTACTTTCTTGTGAGTTCTTTGTCTTTTCCAATTCGCAAATCCTACTTTCTAGTGAATTCTTTATTTTTCCAATTCACCAATTTTGTTTCCCTGCACTTCCTGGGAATTTTTTAACTTTTCCAATTCGTATTTCAGGAAGTTGTTGCTCTCTTGTAAGGCTTTCTTTCCTTTCCCATTTATCTTCTAACTCTCTTTGAGACTTTTAATGGTCTCTTCTATGAGAGCATCATGTAAAGGAGGACAGTCTGATGCATGTTTGCTGTTTGAGGTCTCTTCAGGTTTGCTGACCTGCTCTTTTTCTGCATAGAAGCTGTTGATCATTCTTTTTATCTTTTTATTCATGTTTTAAAGCCTTTAGGGTATGTCTCCTAGGCAAGGGGGTTACCAGCTTCCTCTGCAGAGCAGGGAGAGATGTAAACCGATTTCAGGCTCCGAGGTGTGGGAGTGCTCTGAGTGAGAGTTTTCCCTTCCCCCAACAGGAGGTGGATTCAGCACTGGCGGAGCTATCTAAGTGCCCAGTTGGGCTGAGTGGGTTTGCGATTGCCCTAGGCTAGAGACTAAGGGGTGAAAGTGTCACTGCCCCAGGCCAGAGCTTCTTGTGGGACTGTGAGTATTAGCAGCTGACCACAGACCGCAGACCGCTGCAAACTCTGCCCAGCATCTCTGCCTGATGCAAATTGGCCCTGGAAAAGCTCTATGGCCCAAGCCGAGCACCCCACTGCGCAGATTGGAGGCTAACCCGGGCTGAGTCCTCCTGCGGTGCAGGATCACAACTGCCCCAAGGAAAAGCCCCGTACTGCAGGTTGGGGCTGCGTGCTTGTGCTAAGATCTGTGCTGTCACTTTCGGTTTGAGGCTCTCCTTGGAACCTAATTTCTCTCCCCGTCTGTGCCGATCTCCCCCCTGGCCCCGGAACCAACCTTTTTTTTGGCGAGACTGCAGATTTTCTTCGGCCGGTGAGTTGTTCTACTTCTTATCTTTACGAATTGTAGCAGTCAAGACTATTTTTGAGGCTCGATATAATATTGATAAAGAGGGTAAGAGAAGAGCTTAGAAAGTCGCATGTGTCTTCTCCGCCATCTTGGCTCCGCCCCCTTATCCAACCATTTTGGAGAGAAATTTGGAACTATCCCCAAATTGTGCATACCCTTTGACATATCAGTATTACTAATGGTTTTATATCCCAAAGAGATCATGGAGGAGGGAAAGGGATCCACATGTGCAAAGGTGTTTGTGGCAGCCTTTTTAAAGTGGCAAGAAACTGGAAACTAAGGGGATGCCATCAATTGGAAAATGGCTGAATAAGTTACGGCATATGAATGTTATGGAATATGATTTTTCTAAAAGAAATGACCAGCAGGATGATTTCAGAGAAGCCTGGAGAGACTTAACATGAACTAAGTGAGATGAGCAGAATCGGGAGATCATTGGACATGGCAACAGAAATACTGCACGATAATCAATTCTGATGGACATGGCTCTCTTCAACAATAAGGTAATTCAGACCAGTTCCAATGGTCTTGTGATCAAAAGAGCCATCTACAACCAGAAAGAGGACTGTGGGAACTGAGTGTGGTTCACAACAGAGCATTCTCACTCTTTTTGTTGTTGTTCGCTTGCATTTCATTTTCTTCATCATTTTTTTCTGGTTTGATTTGATTTTTCTTGCACAACAAGATAATTGCATAAATATGTATGTATATATATTGGATTTAACATATATTTCTATCAAGTTTAACATATATTGTTCTACTTGCCATCTAGGGGAGAAGGATGGGAAATGAGAGGAAATACTGGAACACAAGGTTTTGCAAAGGCTAATGTTGCAGAATTATCCATGCATTTGTTTTGAAATAAATGAGCTTCTACAGAATTAATAATATAACTCATTCTCATCAGCTGGCCAAATCCATTTTTAAAAAGATCAATACAATTAGAATTTTTTTTCCTGCTCTTCCTGACTATTTCTTTGCCTTGCTATAGATATAAGTCTAATAAAAATTCAGAGATCTCTTTAAAGGTAATAAATATTATAGCTTAAAATAATAGCAAGGGGAAAATTAATTGCTGAAAAAAATGACAAATGATTGTACTGATCAAAAAAGTAGCTTATCCTCTGAGAACTCTGGCAGTTTATTAAATTTGATAAATGATGTAAACAAATTATTTCAAGTCATATCTTATATTACATTTTATCAGTTTACAGAGCTACATGAAAGGCCAAAGCCTAAAAAAAATAAGGCTTAAAAAAATCACAGTGTTTTTAATTTGGAGCCCTGTAGTTATTTATATTATAAGTTTAGTGCAGAATATATTGGACATGTTAGTCATTGGCAATCTATTCTTGTATTTCAGTTTGTGCCATATGGAATCCAAAATAATGGAACTGAATCTTTGATTAGAATTCATATTGCTACTTAGGTGGTAGAAGTGGCTGCAAGGACAGGGAGTATAAATAAATAAACAACTTAAAAAATCAAGAAAATAACCCTCAGTTAAGAGGAAAATGACTCTTGGGGGAAATTAATTAGCTTCAGTATTACAAACTCTCAAGTTCAAGAAACTTCTAAAGTTCAACTTGGGAATAAGTTGCAAGAGTAAATGACTGGAAATATTGCAGTAACCTTTCATACTAACAGATGCCTTAAGAAAGAGGGTAGGGTTTCATGGTAGGAAAGAATTAGTAAATTCAGTTTTGACATGCTGAATTTCAAAATTCTAAGCAACATCCAGTTTACGTCATTCAATAGGCAATTGAAGATCTGAACATGGAATTTCATGGAGCTAGAAAAGTATATTTGAGAATCATTAGCATGTAGATGACAATTGAATCCATGATACCTCATGTGATCACCACATGAATCAACAATGAAGAAGAAGAGAAAAAAACTGGGATAGAGGCCTGTGAAACATTCATAGAGACACCCATGATTGAAGTTATAACCTAAATGAAGATCCACTAAAGAAGATAAAGGAGTGGTCAGAGAGTTATGAAGAGGACCAAGAGGAATGGTATCATGAGAACCTAGTTAAAAGAGAACATTAAGAAGAAAAATAGTAATCAAGAGTGTCAGAGATGAGAACTGAAAATGTCATTAGATTTGGCAATTAAAAATCAATAGTTAAATCTAAAAGAATTATTTCAGGTGAATGATAAGGTTACAAGTCTAAATTTTTGTAGATTTTAAAAGACAATGAGAGAAAAGGAAATGGAAGCATCAATTTAGACGGATGTCTTAAAACAGTTTAGTAACCAAAGGAAGGAGAACTATGGGATAGTGGGAATATATTGATCAAGTGTGTGGGTTTTTTTTTTTTTTTTCTCAACACCATCTTAATTTTTTCCCTAAATGCATGTAAAGATAGTTTTCAACATTCTTTTTATGGAAAGATTTGTATTCTAAATTTTTCTCCCTCTTATCTTACTCTTCCCCAAGATAGCAAGCAATCTGATATAGTTAAATATGTGCAGTTTTTTTTAACATATTTCCATATTTGTCATCCTGTTAAAAAGAAAAGATGAAAATACTATTGTTCAATCCATATTCAGTTTCCTTAATTCTCTTGAGAATTATCTAAATATGAATAGAACAGAGATGTATGTGTAGACAGTAGGTAGGGTATATGACAAATGGAGAAATTGAAAAGGGAAAGAGTGGGGTTTGTAGAAGAGTCAATCTATCAGAGAAGAGGGTGTGAAATGGGATCACTTGTGTTTATAGAGGGCCTTGACTTTGCAAGAAGGGCCTTCTCTTCATGTGAGAAAAGCATGAAGGCCACAATAGTACAAGATACATGTGAGTGATGAGATAAGGAGGAAGGAAAAAAGGGAGTTCTTGGCTGATAGTCTCAATTTTTTTTTCAGTAAAATATAAGACAAGGATCTTTCTAAGAGAATGAGGGATGTTTGAAGAGCAAGTAAAAGATTTTTGAAGAGCCTCTATGTTTAATAGGATAGTGAGTCAATTAGTGAGATATAAAAGGATCATTCTGCTAGACTGAAGGTCTAGGTGCTGGCTTCAAGAGCTGTTATTTTTAATGTGTTAATGTTAAAACCTTTGCCCTTCCTATAATAAAATCTCTTACTTCTTTTCTAAATTTTAAATCACTAGTAGATTTAAAACACTAATTATTTTTGCTTGTTTTCTTGGGAATTATCACATTCTCCTATACTACTACCTTGCTAGTTCAACACTGGTACAAAATTTACCCAAGGAGATAACAAACAAGTTATATTTTCTCATTCTGTTTTATATGTTTAATATATCCTCTCATAAATCTTTCAAAGATTTACTTAATATGCTAGTCTTTTTAACATTTGGTAGTTACCTTAAAATATTCATCCTACTCAGTATTACCAATGTGACCAACTACATCATATCTGACCATATACTTCTTTGAAAATATATATTATTGTCCTTCATTTGTGTACCTTATATGTTATATAATATGTTAATATCCTAAAACCTATTTATACTCATTACACATTTCTATGTCACTTTTTTGGTCACTGAAAACATTGATTGTACTTTTCTATAGATGTATTTATATGTCTGCTCCGTATGCCTATATATGTATATGTATTAGAACTGCTCATCTGATAGATATTTCAATTTATACTCCTAAGAGTGAGTAGTTATCAAGAATGTGTCACTCTTTCGGCTTTTCCCACAGATGAAATAGTTCCTCTCTTTTTGAAGGAAAAATCAATGCTTGTCAATGCTGTGGCTATACTTGCAACGTATTTCCCTCTTGACTTCACCTAATTTCTTTTAGAGCTCAGTTCAAGACCCCATTGTGTCTGGAAAGGTTATTTTGCATACGCTTTGCATTTAATTTCCTACACATATTTTTCTATTCTCCCTAATAGAACAAAAACTTCCTGAGGACAGGGTCCATTTTTTTTTAAATCACAATACTACTTAGAGAAGTACCTTGTATGCAGTAGATACTTTAAAATGTTTATTAGTTTGAATTTGATTGGATTGAATTGAATTGAATTTCAGTTTATTAAACAGGTCTTCTATGAAGAGTAAAGATGAACTCTGTATAAAAACCACAAGACTCTACTTTATAATATTTACCAAGTACAAATATAAAGTCTTTGAGGCATATTGTATAAAGTTACAATGTTAGTCATGTGGCATAGACAGCACAACAGAAGATGTGGAACTTTGCCCCAAAACTAACATGACTAAGTAAGATCTGATTTCCTTTGGCGCTCTTTCCTTTATCTGTCTTCCTTTGGATTGCTCACATGTGATGACCGCGTATTTTAAAATCAGCAGGAGTCAGGAATTCAGGTTAAAGGAAAATCTTCAGTCTTTATTCTTTTTGCGGTGAAGGGGGATTGCAATAGCAATATGGCAGCTGCGGACAGGACCCAGCCAGCAGAGGTGAAGGGGGATCTCGATAGCAATGTGAGCAGCTGCGACAAGAAGACAGCCAGCCATTTCTTTCTGCTCCTCTCTCCGCTCCTCTGCCTCTACCCACCAAAATCATCATTTCCTATACAACACATTGGGACTTGCACAAGAGTGGGCGGGGGCCATTCTTTCTCCAAGCATATATATTAATAGAGTATGGTCCAATTACTATTTAGCCTCACGTGCTTGGGACCTCAGTGCGTTAACTCGAACTTCAGCCCATTACACTCACAGATGCAATATTTGTCACTTTTCTACCTGGACATTATCCCTAACCATTTTGCAAATTGAAAATGAGATTTATATGAAGGCACTCTGTTAAACTTTTTTTTTTTTTTAAATCAATGGGGGCTACGGCTGAAATTCTGTTTGCTTCCCCTTACCAAGGAAAGGATATAGACATTATATATATATATTTTTTATTTAATAGCCTTTTATTTACAGGATGTATGCATGGGTAACTTTACAGCATTAACACTTGCCAAACCTCTTGTTCCAATTTTTCACCTCTTACCCCCCACCCCCCCCCCAGATGGCAGGATGACCAGTAGATGTTATGTTAAGTACATTAAAATATAAATTAGATACACAATAAGTATACATGACCAAAACGTTATTTTGCTGTACAAAAAGAATCAGACTCTGAAATATTGTACAATTAGCTTGTGAAGGAAATAAAAAATGCAGGTGGGCATAAAAATAGGGATTGGGAATTCAATGTAATGGTTTTTAGTCATCTCCCAGAGTTCTTTCTCTGGGCGTAGCTGGTTCAGTTCATTACTGCTCCATTGGAAATGATTTGGTTGATCTCATTGCTGAGGATGGCCAGGTCCATCAGAACTGGTCATCATATAGTATTGTTGTTGAAGTATATAATGATCTCCTGGTCCTGCTCATTTCACTCAGCATCAGTTTGTGTAAGTCTCTCCAGGCCTTTCTGAAATCATCCTGTTGGTCATTTCTTATAGAACAGTAATATTCCATAATATTCATATACCACAATTTATTCAACCATTCTCCAACTGATGGACATCCATTCAGTTTCCAGTTTCTAGCCACTACAAAGAGGGCTGCCACAAACATTCGTGCACATACAGGTCCCTTTCCCTTCTTTATAATCTCTTTGGGATATAATCCCAATAGTAACACTGCTGGATCAAAGGGTTATAGACATTATATTTTAACCAGTAAGCTTGAGATGCCTAAAACACATTCCTCATTAATAATCCTTTGTTTAGTCACTCTCACCATTAATGAGATGGTTATTTATAGTGAATCATGACTAAGATTGGAGAACAAATCTTTGGTGTGGTAACAGGGGACAGGGAGATGCTATTGATGATTTGATTTAGGTTTTGGGGTTCCCTTTCAGGGAATCAAATGATGCGGTCTAGATTTAGGGAACCAAAATGAGATTAGGATTTCTAGTGGTCAGTGAGTTAAATGATAAAGTATAGTGGCAGGTTTGTGGTCCAGGGAACCAAATGGAGAGATTTGACACCCCTGAACCCCTTGGGGATTTGGTGCAAGAGTAGGGAGTTTTGCAGAAACCTCTTCTGGCTGAGCAGAGATTCTCTGTAAAGGGATTTACAAACCTGAAAACCTAGATTGATAAAAGAGGTTTATTATAGGGATTGGAAAGTAAGGTTAGAAATCCCAACAGAGAGGCATAAAATCTCATTAGAGAAATAGGTGAGGGTAAGGAGAAGGTAACACTGGGAAAGGAATATTATCCGGTGGGTAGAGGCCTCCTTGGCATAGCAAGCATGGCATAGCATGGCATGGCTAGAATATCTGCAAAGAAATGAGTTTTTAATTGGCTCTTTTATAATAGAAGCTTTGGCTACAAGCAAAGGGGATTAGTGGGTAGAGTTCCAAGTTGGCTCTATTTATAAACTGCATTTCAGCTTGAGCTGGAGTTTGAGACAATCTTAGAATTGAATGGGTCTCTTTAATTCAATGGGGTTGGAATTCTCTAGCTCAGGACTGAACCAACCCTACCTACATAACAGAATGAAGCTGTTTATCTTGTTTATTTTGGGCGGGGACTATCACTGAGGCAGAGTTGAAGGAGATTTTATCCTTCAAGAAGTTTTAGAGTTCCAGAGTCCCTTCTTCACTATTGCAAATTTTACTTTATTATTTTGTTATAATTCTTTGCATTGAAGTTTCCTCTTTATCTTTCTCTTCTGTTTCTGGGACTTCTCTAATCCAGGTTCTTGTTTAGGTTTCTTTAAGGTTCAAAAGTGAAGACACTCAGATTCTCTAGAGTTGAGGACATTGTAGCCTGAAACTGGGATAATTATTCTACAACTCAGAGTAGGAGAGGAAGATGCCACAGATTCTACAATACATAATTAACAAAATCCCAGAGAATTTAAATGACTCATTTAGGTGATACATGAAGTAAGTAGTAGAGTCAGGGTTCAAGTCAGGTCCTCTGACTCCTATTTCCTTAACCTATTTTCCCCCTCCTACTGTACAATAGATTTTTTTTTTTCTTTTTCATTTTTTGCAAAAAAAAAAAAAAAAAAAAAAAAAAAGCTTTATTTTTAGATATTGGGAAGAATTTTTCCACCTTTCTCAGTGGCTCTATTTTAGAAATGGACATTAATGAATCTATGAAGTACATTTTTTGTTGGTAACAAAATAGTAAAATCCACAACAAAGCTAAGAGCTTTCTTCTAGCCAACTGAAGGAAAACATTGCAGACTTAAGGGAGGAGGAAGCATCTGGGCTTTGGGAGTAAATAATCCAAAATCTTTTTTTTTTTTTTTTTTAAATTGTAGTGTGAATTAAAATAACAACAGATGAGTGAAAATGTCGCTGAAAAAATTCTAGACTGTGCTGGGAAACAAATAAAAAATAAAACACAACACCATGTAACCAGAATATTTTTTTATACAACTAAGTCTGTATTTCATACATAACCATGATGGCTTTCCTCAGCTTATTAAACTTTGAAAATTAGAAACAAAACAAAATAAAAACAATAGTCACATCAACCACAACAAATAAACAAGCAGCTCTGTTTAGAACAGTGAAATGCCATGGAAAAGTGTTCTCTACAATTTTACTGTAGGAGATAGAGACACACGCACACAATCTTTCTGTCTCTCTCTCTCTCTTTTTCTCACACACACAAATATGCACAAATATCTTAATCTCTACCTCCCTCTTTCTAAATTGAAGGCTATTTGTTTTGGTTATTTCAACTGTAACTTCAGGACATTAAATAAAGAAATATTTTTAAAATAATTTCATCATATCTTAAAGATCTTCAAAGTTATCATCATCTACTTCTAATCATTTATCCTGAATTATAGCTGTAAATCTATAAATTCTCCTGAATTATATACCTGTAAAATCTTCCTGTAAAATGATTTCATCCTCCCCTATAAATGAGGAATCACAGTAGAATTTCCTATAATGGGCTGAAGCTTGAGTTGATGCACTGAGGTCCCAAGCACGTGAGGCTAAATAGTAATTGGACCATACTCTATTAATATATATGCTTGGAGAAAGAATGGCCCTCGCTCACTCTTTGTGCAAGTACTGATGTGCTGTATAGGAAATGACGATTTTGGTGCATGGAGGCAGAGGGGCAAGAAGAGCGGCAGAGAGAGACTGCTGGCTGGCTTCTTGATGCAGCTGCACACATTGCTATCACGATCCCCCCTTCACCTCTGATCCCCCTTCACCTCTGATCCTTCTTTACCTCGACTGAGAATAAAGATTGAAGATTTTCCCTTAACCTGAATTCCTGACTCCAGCTGATTTTAAAATACACAGTCATCACAATTTCCGAGCAAGTTATCTCCATATTTCTTTAAGTTTCAGCCCAGATGTTGCAAAACCATACCATCTTGGTATCTATTTCTTATTTGCTCGGGGAATTTTGTTGACTACATACTTTTGATACTGTCTTCTTTTGGTTTTTAGTTGGTCTTCTTTTGGTTGTTTTATTTAACCCATTCCACTTCTCTCTCTCTCCTTTTTTTCCTTCTCTTTCTCTTCTGTTTCTTGGACTTCTCTAATCCAGGTTCTTCTTTAGGTGAATTTTATAAAGTGAGTTTTGAAAATTCTTCTCTAACTACTATCTACATTTTGCAACATCAGACATATTTTTGCAATACTCTTTTGGTAATGATTAGATTCTTCAGTATATAACCCAAACTAACTTGATGTTGTTTCTCAGGTTGCTTTTGTAGGCAAAAGCAGCAGACTCAGGCAAGTATGTAGTCATCTTGATGAGAGTAAAACTCTGTATGATGTGAGTGAGCCCTGTAAAATTACATAAAATCACAAAAAAATGTCTCCTTTGATCTACAAACCCAAATGGTCTTGCATCCTCTTGGAGCAAGATAAACTTTCTTGGGAGAAGTCACAACTTCAGGCAAAATTTCACATTCATCTCAGATTTCCCTTAGACTCATGTATAAAATGGGTCTTCAGAAAATGACTCTTTGCAGATCACTTCTTTCTTGAGAATGATAAGCCTGTCAAAAGAATCCCTCTTGGTGTTTCTTTAACAATAAAGCTTTTTACCATAGTCTTTGGCTTTAGCAAATTCCTTCACCCCAACCGGAGCCTTGGAGAATGGAACCCCACCCATTCCTGTCTAACCTTTTCATCTGTACCCTCATACCTCATCAATCTCATAAACAAGAAAAACTATACTTCAAGGCTCCTAGAATTCTGGAAATTTTCAATAACCAGGAAATTTCTAAAATTATAGAATATCTAGATAACTCTACATCCTTTTCATGATTTGTCCTTGGAAATTTTTTTTTAATTCTTTAATTTTTTTCTACTACTAGAATTTGTAATTCTACAATTAATCATAAGATCAGGGGCCTTCATGAACATACTTAAAAGTTATTTTAAAGACCCTACCAAATTTATTTTGGTCTTTAGTTAGTATAAGGACAGGACTAAGAGCTATCCTTACAATTTATATCAGAAATCTTCATGAGGAAACTTATTTTATCAATGCAGGTTGATGCTTTCTCTATTATTTAGTAAAGTTACCTATAACAAAAAAGTTAAGTGATTTTTCCTAGGTCACATAGGAAAATGTAGCCCAAGACATTTTCTGAACTCAAGTCATCAAGGATCTAATGCTTAGTCTTCATCCAAAACTATATTTTTTTTCAATTGTTGTTCTTCGGGGGTTTTAGTCATGTCAGATTTGTCATAACTCTCTTTAGGGATTTCTTGGCAAAGATAATTCAATGGTTTGTCATTTCCTTCTCTAGATGATCTTTACAGATAAAGAAACTGAGACAAATATAATTAAATGATTTGCCCAAAGTTACACAGATCATAAATGTCTAAAATAAATTTGGAACACAGGAATAAAAGGTCTTCCTAATTTCAGTCTCACTGCTCTATCTAATGGGCTATCTAGCTGCCTATTCTTGAATTATATACCCATTTATATGGTTTATATACTCATTCTCATTCAAATTATTATATGAGTGACTAAGTCATATATCAAATATGTAACCAGAGGGTTGTATATTTTGAATCTATATTTAAAAAATCTGTATTATGGTTCAAAAGATGGAAATAATTTGTACAGCTGAAAACATTTCCAAAATTAAAACTATCCTAGTATCTAAGGAAAGACATCTTTCAGTTTTAGTGCAAAGCTTCCTCATCCCTATTTCATTGGCTAGTTTTGTTTTATCCTTCCAGACTGATGAATTGACAGAAAAGAAAGAGCACAGCACAGTGGTATAATGTCCCCAGTTTTTAAAGGGCTATTAACAAAGCCTGATTCGCTGAGGAGAGAATTTAATTTATTCAAATAGGCTGTGCCTGTGCCTGCAGCTTTTAGGTTCCACACAAGATGCTGATAATTACTTTCACTATGCCTGACAATGTAAACAGAAAACGAACTTGAGCAGTGGCTTTTTAAATGAGGGTTAATGCACCCTTCAATATATGGGACTGGGAGGCTTTAAACCGAGGTTAAGCTTGAGAGGCAGAAGATATTAAATATCCCCTCAGACAGGATGGCCCAACAGCAGGAGAAAAAAAGCTTTGCCTATCAGACACTTAATTATCTGCAATGTATATGCAAATATCCAGAATTTGATGAGGTCTTTACATTTCACCTCTAAGCACTGCATTAGTAATTCATGAAGCTACTACTAATGTTGCTGGGGAGCCCAGACAGCAATGAAAAATTAAGCAATAACGACTTCAAAGGTGGAAGAGCCACAAAATAACTCCGCACCTTTGAGGTCATTTTTACCATTTGAGTACAAATTATATGAGTGCACTTCATGGGCCCTTGCATTTGCTAAGCATTGATAATGAATAGGGAGGTGATGTGGGAAATAGGAGTGCAGGAGGTAGCTATCACCAGCACATTGAAGCTTAACAGTATTGATTCCAAATATAAAGAAACATTTATTGCCTATAAATGATACCTACTCAAAGGCTACTGTTGCAAGGGACTTTGAGGGGGAACAAATAGGGATGTTCTTATGGTGTCTTATTTCTGCTGAAGATTCCTCATGAATCTTGATTGGACAAGAACGAGGATCCCATATAAGTGATGGATGTGGCCAAATAGTATCTATATAGTTTCTTGTGGGGCTCTGAGGGATAATAAAATGACATAGACTTCAGAAATGCCTAAAAAGTGAATTTCCTTCAGCTGGTGAAAAAACACATTGATTCTTGGTGTCAGAAACATTTAAAGAAAACAACAATGGGCTTATGGAAAATAAGACTTGGGAACAAACCTATTTCTTCCAGTATTCATGTTATCATTCCAGTTTTGTACAACTGATGAGAAAAGTGATAACTTGCAAGTCAGCCAAAATTTTAAGAATTTGAAATCATTATGCAAGAATTTTTAAATGCTAGATTCAAACAGGATCTTATTTTAAAAGTATGCAGTATTATTTAACTCCTTTCACCATTAATGACATGATGTTAATTAAGCCTCCTAATGAGATGTATTATGACAACTTGCTTCATTTGCCACATTGTGCTGTCTTATATAGCAGCATTCTACATTAGGAAATTGTAAGGGGAAAAAAAATCATGCTAACTGAAACTGGGAAAATGAGCTTCATGCATATCTTACTCCCAATCTGTTTATCACCCTGAGCTTGTGCCATTTGTCGTACTTATGTCTTTTTCTTTTAACAATTTCTTAGTATCTGTTGTTCATTCTTCGTTCTCAAAAAGGATCATGATATCAGTGAAGGGATATCCAATATCCCTCAGAAGTGAACTGCATTAGTAGATTTAGGTGACGGAGAGCTATGCAAGTCAACAGTCTCATTTTATAATCCAAAATCATCTAGGCCAGTGTTAAGGTATAGATCATGATAACTGAATATGGCCCTAGATGCATTAGGAGACCTTACCTCTTAGCATTTACCAGTACCAGTTGGCAGTCTATACAAATACACACACACCTACACACACACACACACACACACACTCACACACACACACACACCAACTTTTGAGGACTTTTGTAATTTAATTGATTTATAATTTCCCTCAAGAACAAATTATTCTTGAACATGTTTAACATATATTAGATTACTTGCCATTTAGGGGAAGTAGTGGAAGGAAGGGAGAGAGAGAAAAAATTTGAACATAGGGTTTTGCAGGGGTAAATGCTTTAAATTGTCTATTTATATATTTTAAAATAAAAAGCTTTAATAGTAAAAAAAAAAATAGTTAAAAATAGTGAATAATACTATCAGCCACTGATAGTAGCTGGAGTTCCCTAATAAAGCCCTTTATATATGTTTATATTGGTTAATTTCTATAATAAGAAAAAAATATGTGTAATTGACACACTATACTTATATTAAAAAAAAAATCATTATCAGTAACAGAGACTTGTTAAAGGTAGACTTTTTACCCTTATATATGCTTCACTTAATATTCAAATGGACCTATAATCTCACTTACCACTCCTTTAAACTATTTCAATCTATTGTTTTTTAACTCATGTTATCTCAAAAATTTGCCAAAGGTGGTCTACTCAATATGTTTCCCTTAATAAATGAAAACAAATATTAATCTGACTGAGTTTTAGTCTCCAGTTGAAATATAGGACTTTTGAAACTGGAAAAAAAATTTTTGCCAGTTACAACCTTTTTCATTGTTCAATGAACATTTAAAAAAGCAAATTGTTTTATACTGAAATATAATCATTGAAAAGAGTTTAAAATAAACAAGCTGTATTTTATTGGCTCTTCCCTGGCATACATATCATGATTATTAATAATGATAATGATGATGAGATGCTCAACCCCTTTTACTGTGACTCTTCTCCAATCCATACCCTAAAGAGGCATAAAATTCTTATTCCTAAATCCCAAGTATGATTATATTGTTTCCCCTTCTCAAAATTCAGTATTTCTGGATTATACATAGAATAAAAATTAAAACCTCAGCCTGGGATCTGAAACTCTTTCCAATCTTACTCTCATTTAACCGCCCTGCCTTATGTCCTATTACATGGCCATTCCAGTTTACAACTTCCCTGAAAATGACCTACCAATCCATGCTTTAGTTTCATTATACAAGTGGTCTACCATTTCTGCAATCTGTTACTTCTTCATCTCTGTCTCTTATAATACTCAGCTTTCTTCAAACTAAAGTACAGATGCCAAGTTTTCTTATTCCCTAGATATTAGCATGCTCTCCTTGTTGAATTTTCTTTTGGTAACTTTGTGTATACTTTGATTTTATTTGCTCATGTACATGTTACATTTCCTTCAATAGACTATAAGCTTTCTGAGGTCAACTGTCTTTTTTTGAGCTGGAAGGATCTTTGTATAGCTAGACCTTAGTATAATGTTTTAAACATTAAGTTTAAAACTTGATCAACCACATAGATATTCTAGCATATTTTTCTCTGAGAACAAATGCATTTTTACCTTGGTTTATGATTTTATCACTGATGGGGAACTCCTATTATGGACAATTCCTTTATTAATACAATGAAATCAATCACCTATAACTTGTATTATTATTAATAATAAAAATAACTAATGTACTAATATACAACTTTTAAACTAATAATAGGTAGTAGCTATAAAATAATTTTATAATTAATATATAACTTCAAGTTATTCAATGTACTTTATCCATATTATCACATCCTCCCAACAACATTGAGAGATAGATACAAATATTATCCCCATTTTCTATATGAGGAAATCTAGGTAAATAAAGATTAAATGACTTTCTTGAGATTACCCAGCTAGTAAGTGTTTGAGGTCATGTTTGAACTTAAACTCCATGTCTAGCATTCCGTGCTCTATGATACCATGTAGTTAGCCAATTGATTTGGGAAAAAAAAAAATTGATCAGGTATTATAAGCGCGAATTACATATTGTCAGATACATATTGTCATAAGGAAATATCCATCTTCTAGTGACTGAAATTGATTGTGTTCTCTGTCTCTGTCTCTCCTTATGTCTGTCTCTGCCTTCATCTCTCTCTTTCTATGTGTTGCCCAGTGTCACAAAAATAGGAGGTATCTATGGCCTTTTAACTAAAATATATATTTTTTTTCCTTCCTGACTTCATATACAGTGCTCTAACTCTTCTATATGTTGTACCTTCTGGATTTTAACAGTAACCAGAGGTACTGAGAATTTAAGTGGCTTGCCTAAGGGTGGGATGTGGAATGAATAGAAGAGTCAGAATTTTTATTATAGGCTTTCCAAATTAAAAGCTTATTTTTCTATCTATAATTGCATGTCACCGCTTATATGACCAAACACATTCTTCTAATAACTTTTATGGCATGTCACCATATATAAATATGCATATTTATATATTAATATATTGATATGTATAATATTATAATATTACATATTAAATATTTTTTAAGGTTTGTAAATAGCATGGGATTTGACGAATTGTTCTGGGACCTGGGACCTTTCCTGATGAAGCCATTGGATTGTCCTTGTAGAAAAAATGTAGTATGAAAAAGTTCACACATGTACTCTTTTGTCAAAGAGAGATGGGATAAGGATTACAAAGCTAATTGCGACTATTGTTTGTTGTTCTGTGTAGCGGGAAATGTTGAAATGGAAAACAAAATATAGTAATTATGTTTAGTTTTCATTGATCTAACATAAGGGCTTCTTTCTGTAGAAATATATCCTCTGCTACTCTTTCTCTGAGAAGAAGAAAGAAAAGCTTCATTTAGGAGATTCACTGGGATGAGAATTTTCATGATTCAATTTTCCTGACTTTTCTGATTTCCATGACTTACTGACCTCTATCTCCCTTGTAGCCTGATTAGCCCTACCTTTCTGATGCTGCTTCCTGGCCAGGAGGCATAAAAAAGATGACACATTTGCATGTAGTTCCTGCTTCTATCATTTGATATAAACTGACATCACAAGAATTAGCATATCCTAATGATGTACTGACTAAACATGTTTTCATAAGAACATAAAAAGAGATTTCATCCAGGGATGGTAAGTGCCACTGTATCTTTGCTGTTTGTACTTGTATTTCAGGAACATATGCTTCCTTTCTTCAATGTTTAGTGAATGTTTTATTTCATCCCTACATTAAACCTGAACTAAAAGAGAGCTGGGGCTAGAACTGTCTACTACAGTAGACTTGTGTCTATCATTGATGTTTTAGTCTTGCCTTCTACCCCTGTAAGTATTCCTAGTGTCTATTGTCTTTGACTATTCTTTAGCTGCCCTAAAGGCAAAAAGCTTTTTTGTAATTGAAGACTTCACACATACTTGACTCACAAGTAACTCACAGTTACTTGAGTTGTATTCCCTCATCCTCAAGTGGCAAGTCAATCTTGAGACAGTCCTATTATTAGCAGAAAACCTTTTTTTTCCCTTGAAGAACCTTGAATTATGGTTGAATGATATAGTGGAGGGGAAATATAATCTCCAGTGAAACAGTGAGAAAATTACTAGGTATCAGTTTTAAGTATGATGGTCTCTAGTATGATGAAGGATTCTTATATGCCTAGAATGTCTAAGAAGATGTCATTCATTCAGAGATCAACTCCTAAAAGCTTGCCCTTGATATATTTAGGAGCAAATGTTTTATTGCCTGCACAGACAGAACTGTCTATTTCTTTAAAATTGTCTGGTCTTTAATAGCATTCCCAACCAAGAATGAAGCCCCCTTTTTTTTTTTATTACATACATAGTAAGAGGGGAGGGCTTGAGATCTACCTAATTCTCCCCTCCTCCAGACCATATGGTCTTATTAAGGGGCCTACTTGTTTGGCTTTTTCATATCCTCTTTTTTTCCCCTTTTTTTGGTCATTACATTTGCCAGTAGTAGAATACAAGCTATAGGGATTCAGGTGTATCAATGTTAAATCTGAGCAGAGGCAGAAGCATGAGATATATATTTTATACTGTTTGAAATTTGCTGTCCTGGTAAATAGGCTAGAGTGCATTGACTAATATTATATCTTTCTCAAATTTAGAATAATTCAGTATGGTCTCTGAGGAGACATAAATATTCACTTGCTTTCCCAGTGTCATATAGTAATTCCAATAAAAGTCAATGTTAGATGATCATGTGAAATCACATATTTATGGAACATGATTTCAATTATCCTCTAAAAGAAAAGATGAATAAAATAATAACAACTCATATTTGTAAGAACAATGTATCTATAATATCAAGGGAAACTGTGAGATAGGTAAAAATGTAGGGAAAACAGCCCTTTCAGATTTCAGACAATACACGAAACAATAATCATCAAAATATTTTGGTATTGTTCAAAAAAGAATAAAAGAACAATGATGGAAATTCAAAGAAAGAAAGAAAAAGATCTATTTGAATTCAAACTCAGATTATCCTTATTTCAAGTCATGTTCTCTACTAAGTCACCTAGTTGGCTGCTGAAGAGTTAGAACCTCTGGGGAAAGGATAATTCGTTCATGTAGTTTAACTGCACACTTAACAGACCTATCTTTTATGTTCCACTCCACAATCGATTTAAACTGGGGTGTCAAAATCCTTTTTTTTTTTAATCTTCTATTCAGAACCGCATTTCTAAATTTTTTTTAAACATTGAATAACTTTTGTAATTGGGTAAGGCTTAAAGAACTATTTTCAGAATTATTTTTTGAATTCCTAAAATAAAATAAATAAGATTACAAAGGAAACCAAATGTAAGAGTAACATATATATATGTATATATATATATATATATATATATATATATATATATATACTAATTTTTTCCTCATTTGAGCACATAGAACCTTGATTCTATCCACTAATCTATAACCACTAGATTAAAAACCTCTGGCACAGACAAAGAATTAAAACAGAGTACAACTCTCCATAAAGACAGTGATTAGAATTACCAAAGAGTTAATACTCTTTGATCTGAAAAAGAATATATCACATAAAAAACAGCCCTTCATGAATATAGATAACCTTGAATACCTTATAAATAAGGTTTCCTTGATTTATAAAGGAAGCTAAATCATAGAATTATACTTTTCATGGAGAGAGAGTGGTTAGTCCAATTACATGTCAGTACTGTAAGAAGTAGACACTTTATTAGACATGTTATACCATGTGGTTAGATGAATAAATTGGTGTATTAGGGTCCATTGTAGGGACTAAAAAGTTTCACAGAAAAAATATGACTGTCAATAAGTGATAAAAGAAATAGGCTTCCCCCCAAAATTATTTGGTAATTAAGTTAAGCCAGAAGAAGATGAAACAGATTCGAATATGTAAAGACCAATATATTAGGATATCAGAAAATAACTGAAAAATTGAGTCATCAAAGACTGTAGTAGTAGCTAGTTACTTACCAAAATTTGTGAAGATAAAAATGAGATATTTTTAATTGCTTTCTTACCGGTAATGAATATATTCATGGTAGTTATGAAGATTAGTTAAAGAGTATAAAAATCACCAAACTATATAATCTCAGATTATGTTCCCTTGTTTCCAGGATTCTGTAGGAGCATAGAATCTCATCCTCCCCTCATATCTACTTTCAAAGCATTATTTTGGCATAACCTTTCCCTGGGATTTTCAAGACTATATCTACTATAACAATGAATTGCAAGCAATGGAGATTCTCTCTCTCTCTGTTTCTCTGTCTCTGTCTCTGTCTCTGTCTCTCTCTGTCTCTCTCTATCTCTCTTCTTTACTTTTTTTTTTTCTTTTCATATTGCTTGGGCATGAATTTCAAGGCGAAACAAATTCAAATATGATAAAGAAATCAAGTATTTAGTTTTTTTTCTTAATACAATAAATAATCTAACAAAGCAGTCTTAGATGACTAGGAATGATTGAAGGTTATTATAATAATAACTACATCATTTATTTTAATATGCTTGCTAAGAATAACGAAGTATCAAACAGAAGTATTTACATTATGCAATTATTGAGAAAATAAACTTATAAAGATTTTGAAAAGCACAATTTCTTAGATACTAATGTTTTCTAGAAATTTGAACATATATAAACTATAGAAATCATTTAATATAAGAATAATTACATTGTCCTCAGATCTTAATGAGCAAGAAGTGTCTTCCTATATGATTTTCTTTTTCTATGACTATCAGTGCTCTCACACTAAGACCTAGTATAAAGGCAATCAGTGTTTTAAAATGAACAGACTACAAATTTTGGGGTCAGAGGACTTGAATTTAAATTCTACCTCTGAAGTAGCCCTCCTATACCTTAGTTTTCTCATCTGTAAAGTGGAAGCATTAAATTAGATGGATTCTGAGTTACCTTTCACTTTTTAGATCTGAACAATCTAATTAACTATTTTTTTTAAAATAAATACCTAAAGTAGCTCATATTTCTTTCTAGGTATGAGATTTACCTGAAACTTTACATATTTTGTTTTCTTAAAATAATTTATGAAATAACAAATTAAAATATCAAAACTGGAAATTCAAAAATGTAAATATGAACTTTCCAAATTGTTAAGTATTTAGTTTGATGATATGTACCATATATAATGAGGATAGCATTCCTGTACTGGCAAAATTTAAAATTCAGGCTTAATATTTCAGTTAGCTTAGAGACTGAATTTTGCTTGGTGTTTTCTTCTGTCTCTGAAAAAATATTTGAAAAATATGAAATAAAGTATTTACATTTCTGTCACTTATTACCCTCTAGTGCCTTAGAAAATTATTCTAATTTTCATGGTACTTAGTTGTCTCCTCTATGAAACAGTGGTTGGGGGAACCCCTAAGTTCCTTTTCAGTTCATTCTCTCACTCTCTCTCGCTCTCTCTCTCTCTCTCTCTCTCTCTGTATGTATATATAGATATAGATATAGATATAGATATAGATATAGATATAGATATAGATATGGATATATATATATATGTTAGTTTGTGAATAAACCTAGTTTATTATCTAGCAAGTGTCAAGTGTCTGAGGCTGAATTTGATCACAGGTCCTCCTAACCCCTAAAGTTCTGGAGATTCTTAACAAATTAGCAAAATTTTGAGCATAGACCCAGTGATAGAGAGATGTCTGTTGACCAAGGACCAATATCATCTCCAAGTACACAGCAAAATGGTACCATAATTAGATAAAGTGGTTTTAGTAGATAGTAGTAAATAATCTACTAAAACATAGAGAGTGTGATTAGCTTCAGTGGAAAGGACGACCCTCCTTTACAAATTCCTAAAATACTGAAACAATGAACCCCTTGAGGGGAAGAAAATATGATGTATAAATAAACCAACCTTTTCATTAATATGATACAAATAGTTTGGTCTAAATATCTGTGATAACTTTTACTTATACAACTCACACACATTCCTTTACACTTTTTCTTATATGCGTACCAAAATTTCTTATTAGAAATCACATATTTAAGTAATATACATAGTGAGGTAGTATTTAGAAGTATTTATAGCATTTATCTGGATAATGAACTCAAGAATAATAGAGAAATTGGGACATTTTCATTTCTTGGCCAGGAAAATCTGAGTTCCTTCACATAACTGAGTGTAAGGTAGTTTTGCATTAGAAATAATGAAAGATGAAGTTATTCACTCTTAAGCTTAGCCTTCAACATAAAACAATAAATTTTTCTATTTTGGGAAGAAACAAAGTCCATTTAAAAAACTTCAATAAAGGCAAAAATTCCTGAATTCCATGAAAGATCTGAAAGAACACAATGCATCTGGGGGCTACACAATGTCATATATATTAATGGTCAAATATTTCAGAATTTGCCTTTTTCTTCTTTCTTTAAATATCCATCCAGATTCATTTATGTAAAAAAAAATCTCTCAAATAATTATAACAATTTGCAACTTCAAATAGAATTTTCACTAAACAGCTCTCAAGTTTTGAAGTATACATTTTAACAAAATCTTTCATTTAAATTTATTGTCTAGACAATAAAGCTTTAAGCAATGGGATATAAACCTTTCAAATCCTAGGGATATGTTTGTTGTACAGTGAAAAAAAGGCTATGCAAAGTGTTCTTTCAATGTAAATAATCCTTTTTGTTAAGGGAGAGATTCTCCTCTCCATAACAGTGACTCTCTTCAAAATGCGTGTCTAAAAAACACAAAAGCATGCATTCATACACACAGACATATACATATGCACATGTACACACATGTACACACAAATATATATGTGCATTTATATAAATATATGCATATATACATAGACATATACATGTATGTATGTTAATATGTTTATGTCTTTGTATGTATATGTATTGTGCATATACATGTAAGTATATGCATATATGTATTGAGGCATTTATACATGTATCCATACACACACACACACACACACACACACACACATATATATATATATATATATATATATATTTGAGTGCACATATATATGTATATAGATACATATGTACATCTTACATCATAAATTAGCTGTAAGTGCATTAAACATTTAATCCATATAGCAGAGACTTAAGCAGTATAGAAAGTCCTCATCTAAGGAAGGGAGAATAGATCTTCAAGTTTCACATTCAGTTGTCTGATGCTAACACAAGTCAAAACAGACAGAGGGAGCTGTTGATATTTGGACTGGAAAAATAAATGCAATTGAATTGAAGATTAAGTCTCTCATATTCAAACATTTAAAAATATCTTAATGTAACTGGCACTGAGGAATACAGTACCTAATTTACTGAGGTCAGTGAGAAAAAGTACACTTTTCCCTTCATTTTCTAGCAGAGTTTTATGTAGCTTTAGTAAAGAAATCTTCCCTGTTATTTTAAAAGTTATCTAAAGAAATATAAAATTAAAAAAAAACTATTTCTAGATTCTCATCTAATTAATCTTTCATGCCAAAGAGGAAACTTCTCTATGAAGATTGCCTTTGTGAAAATTTAGAAAAGCCTTAGATATGTCAGTAAGTCTTACACATATTTGTTTATCCTTCTCTGAAGGGATTTTGTTTTGGATCAGGAATGGCTTGAGGAATATGTCAAGAGACACATGAAGCTAAAATATATAGAAATGAATAAAAACTTTAATCACATAGCACATGGATACAACAACTTTGTTAATATAGAAAGTGAAGCCAGACTATATTCTATACCATAATGGTAACATATTATAGAAATTGTCCTGGTTCATATAAAATTAGCTTGATAGTTCGCCAAGTGATTTCCCTGCAGCAAATCTTCTGGGCAAACCATGTAAATATTATTGCTTTCCTTTAAGATAAAGAGAAATAAGACTCAGAAAAGTTAAGTGCCTTGCCCAAGAGTGCCTCACTGGCCAGTGTCAAAGGCAGAATTCATATTCAGATATTTTTGCTTTCTGTGGAAATTCTGTGAAGCTGGGGGATTCTCATTTTCACTTATCAATACACATAATGTTGAGCCCATACTTTTTTTTTTATCACATACTAATTTCTTGAAATTCTCTATCAACAAAAAGGAAAACATTTCTTTTTTTTTTTGAAAATCAATTTTTTAAATGTAACATTAAACATTGATAGGATATTTTGTTTGACAAAAGTTACATTTCGTAAAGTTCCTGAATAGGTAGCATTCTCAAAAATAAACCCTGTTGATTCTTAGAATCAGAAACTAATATCAGAACTTGGCAAATTGGTATTTCCTGAATTGCTGCATTAAAAAAAAATCTTGTTAAGGACTCCTCTCCCAATAAAAAATGTTTCATTAATATCAATGATAACATATATTTTGGATGCAGGTAAAACTTATTTCCCTTCTGCATCACCCCACCTCAGGATACAGGTCCCTAGAATGGTGGAATGAATAAATGTGCTACATTGTTCTTCTGGCAGATCAGGTTACTATTTAAACACATCAGTTTAAATAAAAATGTTCTTTAAATGTAATTCCTAATTAGCATTCAACTTGGTTTTAAGAAGGAAATTCACTTCAGAATCTTATCCAAGACCATTCTTTTACTTAGCTTTAATACTTTGATTTATAGTCTCATTAGCAAGGGAAAATAGCACCTATTAAAACTATTAGAGATAATTTTCACAGTAATACCAAATGATATGAGTAGGAGTAATGATAATAGTAATGATAAAAATTAATAACTATTCATTATTTTGATCATATGTAAAATAGAAAGGAAAAAATCAGAAAATAAACAGTTCTTTAAAAATGAATTTCATATCAGCAAATGAGTGAAAGCTATTTAAATTGCAGTAGACCATTCATGGCCGAATCTGAATAGTTTTAATATTCTTATTAATATTGAACCTGTCTCACCATTTCAAAAACAGAAAAGTTTCCAGAAATTGCCGACCATTAGCAATTTCCATTGCTAGATGGAAAGCCAATGTCTCTGTTGGGGTCCATGAATTGGTCTTTTGAAGCCCATTAATAATCTGCTTGAATGTTTCCAGTTATCACAGGGATCAGCCACTGGTCCTGAATTATGAGCAACTCAAACTCTGTTATCTAGGGCACACTGATCTTCCTATCTCAAATGTTTGTTTTTGCATTGGCTAATGGAGACTGGCATTTGGTTAGGGAATGTGATTTCTCTGTAGTTTAATAGAGACCAAGCCATTTTGTTTTTAGAGTTCTGGGCTATCTCCATCAAGTTCTAAGAGGAATTATTTGGTCAGGATGATAGTTGTGGTGATATTACTTGCTTGGCATATACTGCCTCCTCTCTCTCTCTCAGGGTGCTTTACTGTTTCAACTAGGTGGCTCAGTCTGCTTTGTTGTAGGGATGAAAATATTATCTAGATGTCAGAAAATATAATATTAATTTGAAGGTTAAATTAAATGTTACATTTAATGTTATATGTGGGAAGATAGAAGGAATAAGAAAATAGATTTAAGTTTTGCACTTCTGTAAATAAATAACAAATGGAAATAAGACTATCTTGGGAATGGAGAGATTAGCATTAGAATGTACGGTCTGGCAGTTCCATGGGTAGAGATTTTCAGATACATTGACTCATGTATATTATTATGTGGCATATTAGATTGGTTATTAGTAATGCTATCTTACCAAAAGGAGAATATTGCAAATGAGAGGCTTGTGTTTTTTTAATAAAATTTTCAAAGTGCATTATCATTTCATATTGTATTTTTCTTGTGTTTTTAGTTTTACTAGAAATTCATGAAAAGAGGAATACTTGGGGTGGAGCCAACATGGCAGAGTAAAGCCAAGAACTACTGGAGCTTTCCCAGTTTCCCTTTAAAACCATAGGAAACCAAGCCTCTAAACAGTCTGATGAAATGAAACCACTCTCTAGCTCGAGATAGATTGGAAGAATTTCAAGAAAGGTCAATCTCACTGGGATGAAAGGGTGATCAGCCTATAGAGATAGTGTCTGGAAAACCAGTGAGAAGATCTTAATCCCAGAAGTTCAATAAGTGAGACTCTCATTCCTGGATAGGTAGGAGAGCAGACCAGTGGGGCAGCCCCCAGTACCTGATCAGAAAGCTAACTGCCAATTTTGGAAACCAGGCTGATTCCCAGAAAGAGCATGTAGGGCTATCTACTGTGGTGAGCAAGACAGCAAAGACAAGGGGCACCTGTACTGAATGCCAAGGATCAGAACTACACAGGAAGTTTGGGACAGCATCCCCTTTACCCCAGGAGCAGAGCTCAACCACAAAAATAAAGAAAAAAAGAGTACATACAAAAAAGGAAGGAAAATAAACAAGAAACAGAAAAGAACTTTAACCATAGAAAGCTTCTTTGGTGACAAAAAAGACCAACACACCAATTCAGACAAAGACAAAATGTCCACATGGGAAATCTCAAAGAGTGATATAAATTGTTCTTAAGACTAAAGAAACTTCTTGGAAGTGCTCATAAAATTAAAAAAAAAATAACAACAGGTAGAGACATATGTAAGAGACTGTCAACAGCTTCTAAAAGGAAGGCAATTCCTCAAAAAATACAATTGGCTAAATAAAAAAAAATGCACTAAAGAGAGCATCACCTTGAGAAGTAGAATTAATCAAATGGAAAAAGAGATATAAAAGCTAAGTTAAGAATATCCTACAATAAAACTAGAATGGAGCAAATAGAAGCTAATGACTCTATGAGACATTAAGAATCAGTTGAACAAATAAAAAAGAATGAAAAGAAAAATATAAAATATTTCACTGGAGAAAGCAGCCAACCTGGGGAATAGATCCAAGACAATTTACAAAGTATTGGTCTACCTAAAGGACACAGCCAAAAAGAGAGTCTGGATAGCCTGTTTCAAGAGATCAACAAGGAAAACTAGCCTTATACACTAACCAGAAGGGGGTGGTGGTAGGATACTCATAGAAAGAATCCATTGATCACCTCAATCAATAGTTGATTGAGATCCCTCAAAGAAAACCCCAAGCAATGTCGTTGCAAAATTCCAGAACTATAATTCCAGAATTCTCATGAGTAACTATGCTGCAAGCTGCTAAAAAAAAAAACAAACAAAAACAAAAATTCAAGCAGCCACAGTCAAGATTATCTACCCAGTATCTGGAAGCTTCTGTAGTAAAGATCATAGTAGTCTAGAATACCATATTCCAGATGACAAAGGGCCTAGCATTACAATCAAGAATCAACTATCAAGCAAGACTGAGCATTATCTTTCAGGGGAGGAGATAGATCTTCAATGAAATAAATGACTTTCAATTATTTCTAGTAAAAGTACCAGAATTAAAGAGAAAATCTGATCTTTAAATGCAAAACTTAAGAGAATCACAGAAAGGAAAACAGAAAAAAAATAACATTAATTAAAGGTTATTTTTTTTAATTCATAGATGGAAAAATGATACTTGTGACTCTTGACAATTATATCTGTTATTGCTTCAGTTAGAGAGGGCATATATAGACAGAGGATGTGGATATGAATGAACTCTGATGTGATGATAACAAAGAAAAGGGCATTAGGGGGTAGAAAAAAGAATTGTACTGGGAGAAATAATGGGACAAATTAGATCACATGAAGGGACACAAAAGACATAATACAATACAAGGGGGAAAGAGAGGGAGATGAGCATTGTCTGAAGCCTAATTTCATTAGTTTGGGCTTAAAGAGGGAATAACATAATCACTCAGTTGGGTAGAAAGATTTATCTTATCCTATAAGCAAGTGAAAAGAGGAAAAGAAAAGGGAGGATCTGGATAGAAAGGAGGGGAGATACACTAGGAGAAAGGGGTAAGAGAAGAGAGGAGGAGAGATGGAAAAGAGGGCAGATTGAGGGTCAGGTGGGTCAGAAACAAAATACTACCAAGGAGAGGCAGGGTAGAAAGAGAGAACAAAAGGATACACAGAGGAGAAAATAAAATGAAGGTAAACAAAGAGATGGTAATCATAACTGTGAATGAAAAAGGAATGAACTCTTCCATAAAATGGAAGTGTATAACTGAGTGGATTAAAAAACAGAATCTGACAGTATTATTGGGATAATTAACTATATCAATAACAAAACTAACAGAAATTATATGATAATCTCAATAGATGCAAGGAAATCTTTTGACAAAATACAATACCCACTCCTATTGAAAGCTCAAGTAAGCATAGGAATCAATGGAGTTTTCATTAAAATGATAAGCAGCATCTATCTACCATCAGTAGCAAAAATTATTTGTAATGGGGAGAAGCTAGCTGCATTCCCCATAAGATCAGGAGTGAAACAAAGATTTCCATTGTCACCAGTAGTATTCAACGTTGTACTAAAAATGTTGGCTTTAGCAAGAAGAAAATAAAAAGCAATTTGTATTCCATCTGTGAGAGTGTTGAGTGTATGGAAGCTAGAAGAAAGATAGATTTAGCTACTTTTACCTTCTAGCTTTGAAGAATATATATACTTTTCTTCAATTTCCCAGTTTTGACAGAAAACATGCTGCATTCTACTCTCTCTTCAGTTCTATCAAGGGAAAAGAAAGCTCTAGGAAGAATTCAACATTTAAAGGAGCTGACAATTTATTATATACCCCACTCTCCAGTTTGCTACACTAGAGACTTCATGAAATTTCATTTTTGGATTCTCTTTGGTAGTTCTAGCTCAGGATTGAACTGAGTTATCTTACTTCCAATTAGAGATTCATTCAGTCTATATTGTCTGCCATACAATCTCATAGGCATACTTCTCTTATGTTTGTTTTCTATCTGAGTCTATAAATGGGTTTATTTGGCATTTGTTATGAATCTTCAGTGTAAAAATGGCATCTGGTAAGAAGAGGATCTAGTCTGAGACATGCAGCTTGGGACCAATAATCTCTATTAAATGAAAGTCATCAGAAATACAGCTTAAGCCTAAAAATATTTCCTATGTTGGAGAATAATTAATTCAAGAGAAAATATAATTCTTAATTTGTACATCCTTTCTTTCTCTGGGACAAGCTGAGTGGCCAGCTTCTGGACCTGAGTTCCTGTTTTCCTCTTGTGGAAGGAAAATGGAAAGTGATTCTAAAAATTTCTCTTCTTGCATCCATATGAACCAAATCTAGAAAGATACATGTAGACATATATTACCTATATAGGCAAAAACAATCACTCAGGGATAGCCTATATACATATATATACTTGCAAACATATCTATGCATATATTATAAACATTCAGAGAGGTAAATGGGTGAGCATGAACACATCTATATCTACTCGAAAAATCCATGAATTTGAGTATTTCTAGAAGATGCATCAGAACATATAGTTACCCATAAATATGATGTTTATTGACACAAATTAGGAAATTATTAAAAAATATATACATTATCGTTTGAACTTACAGATCTTCTTAGAGGATTCCAAAGAAAGCAGTTTATTTTCTTAGCTAGCATACTGTTCTATTGTTTTCAAATCAATTTTCTCTTTTGTTTGCTAAAAGAAAAAAATAAGAGATTTTGTATTTCTATTGGGGAATCAAAGTCAGTTAGAAAGCTTGTAGAATCTTCAGATATTTTAAAAAATTACTTTGATTTAGGAAATTCAAAGGGTAATCCTTCCTAATGAAAACTGAATACTTCAACACTCTCTCTCTCTCTCTCTCTCTCTCTCTCTCTCTCTCTCTTTCTTGTTCTTCAGTGTGAAAATGGCATCTGGTGAGAAGAGGATCTAGTCTGACATGTAGCTTGTAGCTAGTATGTAGCTTATCTTACATTTCTCGATATCTCTCTTTGCCTCTATCTCTCCTCATATCTCTTATTCTCTCTCTCTCTCTCTCTCTCTCTCTCTCTCTCTCTCTCTCTGCCATATCTGTCTTTCTGTCTGCTCACTTCTCTGTCTCCATCTTTCTGTCTGTCTATCTGTGTCTGTTTGTCTTTCTCCCTTTTCCACTCATTACATAAAATCTAACAAAACCTCCTGGACAAGGGAACAAATAAAACAAAAGAAGGAGTTTAAAAAAATGACAATAAGATTGTAGCTTTGATTGTTAAGAGAGACAATGGGGTAAGAAAAACTGTTAACTCATAATCCTTTCATACTCCAAATTACTATAAAGTTAAATGAAGGAAATAACTCACACCTATATTCTAAATAAAAGATGGACTGATGTAGTCAAATACAATCTGCAAAATATAATCATTTATATAATCTAAAATATAATAAAGTAAAAAATGAGAAAACTAAAATTTATATTAGTAAAATAAATAATCAAATAGTGACTCGTACATCAGTGGTTATCTTCAATCTTTATTTAACCTTTTCCCCAAACTTGTTTAATTTGAAGTTAAAAAGAAAAAAATGGAAAGAGCCGGTTTTGTGTATTTTGAATAAATACAAAACATTTCATAAAACAGTTCTATAAATAAAGAGTGGGATATTTTTGACCTTCTGAATTTTTTAATCCTGAAATAAATTTCACCATTGTAGGTGAGTTCCTATAAACAAGCATTTATTCAATCAAGAACAAGTACCCAAGGTTTACTTATTCATTCCATCTTAAGTTTTAACTCAAAAGTTTTTCCCCTTAAATTTCCAAATATTGAAAATATTTGAGCTTTGTTCATAATTCCAAACTGTTCTGTTTTTTCTTCACAAATATTTGCTAATCCATATAGTCCTCAGAACCAAAAGCTTCATAAAACAATGAGAAAGGGATTAGGGTTACAAATAACCCCACTTATCCAAAAGTTCTCACTCTCTTCTTTACAGGAAATGAATAATCAGTGTATTTCTTTTACCTTTTGCAGAGACAGATTACTGTCTCTAAACAATATTCATCAAGGTTTCCATTTGAAAAAATCCTAACAAAGAAGCAACATTAATTTTTAATCTTGCATCATAATTAGGTAGGAGACTAAAAACATCTCATAAGACTAGAGGCAAGGCAATAGATAAAAACAAATATACATATGCCTAATCCATCAGGTGTTCAAACAAATAGTTACTGTTGTTTTTCCCATATGGAAAGCCAATTCAAATAGCAGACAGACCCAAGTGAGCCATGAGAATGTTCTCTATTTTACTATATATTAACAATATATTTCAAAACAACATCAAAAATCCTTAATTTTAAATTTAAATTAGGATAAAAATATTGTTTCATCTCCAATGTATTCACCAATGATGGAAGGCATAACGATAACAATCTACTCAGTCACCAAAAGCCTGAGAAATTTTTTATTGCCACTTTTCAGTTGAGTGTAAGGAAATGTGATAAAAGAAAAGAAAAATAGTTTTGCTGCTGATTTCTTCTCTCTAGAGTTCAATGTCATATTGAATGATTCTAATGTAGTCTTCCTCCCTACACTGGTCACAGTGAACATAAATATCCATATCTTTTGGATATATAGAAGTGAAACTTAGAATAAGAATAAGAATTATTAATAATTTTGTCTATCCATTTCACTCAAATGTATGGGAAATTCAAATTTATTTATCATATTCAATAAATTGAAAGCATTCTGAGTCAAACATTTAGTTAAAAAAATAACCTTATGTGAACTTAGTCTACTTTGAGAAAGTAATGACTCAATTCTAACCTTTATCCATGAATATAAGCCCTCAGTGACAGCCAGAATAGAAGAACAAGACCAAAAGGGAACCAGTAATTTAGTTACTCAACCTGCAGATCCTCAGGGTAGGCTAAGTGTGAATAAGTCCAACAATAGTGTTGTTAAATTCATCTGCAAATACTCCATCAGACCTAAATCTGGGTAAAAAACTTAAAGAGCTCACACCAGGAAGAAAAAGAATAGTCTACAATATCATACTACTTTAGAATCAATGGAAAATAGCAAACCTACAGAATGAATTATGAAAGGAGGAGGAACTCAGACCAAATACCCCAGAACAACCAGAATTAAATAGAGGTCAATACTAAAAAGTCTAAAGGTATAAAAGTATATTGAAAAAATGAACAAATCCAAAAGAACATGACCATTAAAAGCTACTATGATGATAACCTCCCAGGAAAATAGAAACTAGATACTGTCACTGACATAATTTTTAGAAGAGTTAAAGCAAGATCTAAAGGGGGTGTGGAGGGCAAAAAAGAGATAGAACCAAATAAAATCAACAGAGGAAAAAATGTAGGAAATGAGAATTATCCACAAAAGTTATGAAAGAAAATTAACATTTTGATAAACCAGCATAGAACCTTACTGAAGAAAATATCACCTTAGAAAGTAGAACTGGTCATATGGAAGCAAACAACTGAAGAAAACATCTAGAAATCATAACATCAATACAAAATATGGGGGGGAGGGTCATATGAAAAATCTGATAGTAAAAACAAATGACTGGGAAAATATCTCAAAGAAAGATAATATAAGAATAATTGTTTTTATTAAAAAATAAAAGTATGAATGAACAATCAAAAGGAATCAGTACAGTATATTTCAAGAAATTATAAAGGAAAATTGACCACATATCCTAGAAACAGAAGGTAAAGTGGAAAATTTGGTCATTTCCTGTAATGTCTGGCTAGATTTCTGGAGGTCCTCCAGAAGGGCCTTGGTCTCAGCAGGATAGTCACCATGAGGATGGACAAGAATAGAGTCAAAAGTCTTTATTGTCTCTTTCAGTTTGTTTCTGTCATGGTCTGACCCAGTCTCAGTCTGACCCAGTCTCCTCCAGCAGTCTGACAATCTGCCAGTTTCAACTAGTCTCAGTTTGAGTCTTTGTCTCCAATTCTCTCAATCCTTAAATATTACAACATTACAGTATACTGAGTATAAGCCAATCTAGAATGATTATATCATACTAGATATATGTGAACTAAAGAACTATTATCTCATCAATTCCACTGAGTTAACACCTTCTTTCAAATATACTTCTCCAGAGTTCCAACCCTCTACAACTTCCTAAAGGAAATCTCAAAATGCAAACTCCCAGAGATATTGTAGATGTCACTTTTTCCCCCTACCTTATTAAAGTGTGAACTTAGTGCTTCTGTTCACTACTGTAGTGCTGAAATTTGAAAGTGGCTTCATAAGAGAATTAAAGTTTCTTTTGACCTATTTAAGGCAAGGCTATGTGACAACTGGAGACAATCACAGAGTGGGAGGTGAAGATAATACAAGAAGGTGACTTGGATAGTTTCCAATACACACACACACACACACACACACACACACATATACTCAGTGAGGCAGTGTCTCCCCGTATGAAAATATTCACAATTAAGAGCATCTTAAAATCAAGAATATTTTTAACTCTACTCCCCAAATTTCTATCACTATACTAAACACTTGCCACTCTACTTCGTAATTATGTCAAATACAGCAGTTAGAGAATGCTGAAGAAGGCAGAAGTCATATAAGGAGAAGTGCTGTTTTACTCAGGCCTTTCTGTGTTTTTCTAGATCTCTACTTTTCATCTGCTACTATTTGTGGTTTCATGATGCTAACAACCCCTTTCTAATGTCATCTCCAAATCTCAAAACATGCCTACTGAGCTTTATTCAGGTCAATAATAAAAATATTAGACAGCAAAAGATCAATTACATATTATTGGGCTATTCTATGGACCAGCATTGGAAGAAAGGAAGCCTAGTATTCCAGTGAACAACGATTAAACACAATTATACTTTTTCAGAGTTCTCAAGGGTTGCAAGCCAAAGTTGTGAAAAGAGGATTCTCAGAAATTGACAGTAAGTTAGAATATTCTTAAACTCTATAGATGTTTTCCACAAATAAGATTAAACTGCACCTCAGAGTAAACATAGAGTGAATAAAAACAAGTAGAAGTTGGAGCAGAATAGTGGTCATACAGGGAAAATGAAAGAAATCTGGAAAAAAAAAAAGGACAGAATCTTAAACTCTGTGAAGTATAAACACTTACAGGATAGTTCCATTGAAACAAAAAGTGGTGGAGTTTTGGGGTTAGCTGGGTTGAGAGTTACCCTCTATGCCAAGTACAAAAAATTTCACTTCTCTGACATTGTAGGAATTTGAGTGAAGAGAGGGAGTTGGGGAAAGAGTAAGAAAAATATGGAACACAATGTTTTGCAGGAGTGAATGTTGAAAACTATCTTTACATGGATTTTGAAAAATAAAAAGCTATCAAAATGTAATAAATAAAAATTAAATAAAATAATGAGCAGGAAAAGAAAAAAGAATGTAACCATAGATAATTACTATAGGAATAGGGAAGACCAAAATTCATCTTCTTAGGAGGTAAATGAAGATTTAAAAATGTCTCTCCTAGACAAAAGAGTAATATTAAGTGGCTATCTGCCCAAAAACAACTCAAAGAAGAACTCAAAAAAATTTTTAAATAAAATGTGAGAGATTGAAGAAAAACCGAGGAAGAAGAACAACAAGAAGAAGAATTATCCAAAAAAATAAGATTATGAAAAGAAAGTCAGTAAATTAATAAAGGAGATTCAGAATTTTAAGGAAGAAAATGACTCTGAAAATTATAATTGGGAAAGGGGAAGCCAGTGAAATTTTTTTAAAAAAGAAATAATCAAATAAAACATAACAAAGAAAAAAATAGTAGTGAATGTGAGACATGTCACAAGAAAAACAACAAATCTGGAGAACACATCAAGAGGAGAAAAAGTAACAAAAAAATGGACTACCTAAAAGCTATGACCAAAACAACAATAACAACAACAAAAGAATATTGATACAGTAATACAAGAAATATATTTTTTTAAATTGTCCTAAAAATACACACACACACACACACACACACACACAAATCCGCTGATCACCACATGAAAGAGTTCTTATAAGAAAAATATACAGGGACAACATGATTAATTAAAAAAAAGAGATCAAAGAGAAACATATACTAGCATCAATAGCAAATAATAATTTCTAGAACCACAATTAAAAACATACAAGACCTATAAGTGGTTACAATAAAAGACCACAGGTCTTGGAATACTCTATATCTACCATCAAAATAATTAGGTAGCAACCAAAAATATCACATCCAGCCAAATTAAATATAATCCAGAATGAAAAAAGGACATTCATCAAATTGCTGGATTTTCAGGATTTTGTTGCAAAAAAAGAGCAGATCTTATTGAAGAATCAATGAGAAATATAGATAATCTGAAAGACTAATTTTAAGGGACTCAATAAGAATAAAGTGTTTATGTTTTATACAATGAAATGTAAACTATATTCTGAGATTGTCATTAGTAATTAGGTAGTTCAAAATAAAGTTTGGAGGACAGCTGAGTATGATGAGTCTAAAACACAAAACTATATAAGAAAAAGTAAATCAGTAATTAGGATATATGTATGAGGTGTAAAAGCAAGAACCGAGACAGAAGACTATGAAGCAGGAGTTCTGTTAGTTCTGAGAGAGAGAGAGAGAGAGAGAGAGAGAGAGAGAGAGAGGGAAGAAGGATATGAAGACCTTCAAAATTTACAAATTTGTACAAAATTTTACAAAAATTTATGAAGACATAAAAGGGAAAAGGAATAGCATAAATAGGGTATAGAAAGGTGTATAGATTAATGGGAATGACATAGAGTTAGAGAAAGTGTGATGGAGAGAGGATAAGGGAAGAATCCTTGGTGCAGTGGAGAGAGGGGTGTTAAGTAATCACAAGTCAAGCCAGTGGGTAAAAATAAAGTAGACAAATGAGCAGGGATAGCAAATAAGAGATACACACAAAAACAATAATCATGGTCTGGAGTAGAATTTATCAGAAAAAAAAAAAACAAGGGGAATAATCATCAATCTCAGACAAAGTTAAAGTTAAAAAAGATTTAATCAAAATAGAAAAATAGGAAATTACACTATAAGTCAGCCATATTAATATTGTTTTGGACTATTCAAAACAGCTTCATAATTTAAGTTTGGAATATTTCTGAAGCATAAGAGATAATGAGTTGGTGGTTTTAGAAAGAAAAAAAAAAAACAAGAAAAGATTGGACCTACAAAGGATGAAGTTACACCTTCAGAGAAACAGCACAAACAAGCATAGTGCAAATATATAAATGGATATGAATGTATATAATTGTAGCTATATATGCATATATAGGAGCATATGTGTATATGTATATGTGCTTATATGTATGTATATATGTGTATGAGTGTGTGTGTGTGCCTGTGTGTAGACACATTTTATGAATGCTTAACCATAGAATATTAGAGGAAAAGGTGAGGGAAGAAAGAAGAAAAAAATATAAAGTAAAAAGAGAACACCAACAACAAAAAACTACAAAGAAGCCAAGAAAATATGGACAGTTCTGAACACCATATATTCTATTGTTATATGCGCTTGCTTGAAATGGAAATTTATTGTTACATTTTAAAAATTCTCTCATATTCTATTTTGCCTGACAATGTTTATTTTTCCTACTTTGTATTTAAGTTTTAAACAAATAAACACATTAAAAAAATAAAATTATACCTGAGTTCTAAAATCCTAAAAGCCTATGCATTACACAAAAGAAAAACCTTTCAGAATGCTATTGGTAACTAAACCGGCTGTCTTTTTAAAATAAACTTTATAGTTGTATCAAGGTAACAAAAGCAAAAGAAATTAACAACAACAATAACAACAACAAAATACTTTGAGCTATTACAGAAATATTATCTGCAAAATAATTCATATATTTTGGTAGAAACTTTGGTAAGCTCCTCAGCATTTAAAAGGGTTCTGAAAAGAGATCATATAAATGCACTGAAGTATTTTGATTATAACAGCTTGGCTGAGACTAATACACATACCAGTCTTTTTTATAACTATTTTTGTAGAACTCATATTCTCAAAACATAAATTGTAACTTCTTAGTTTATATCTAATTTCAGCACTGCAAGTAAGATACATTTTGACAATTACAGTTAACTAAAGCTTTTAAAATTTTTCAGTCCAAGCTTTGAGCATTCAAAGCAGAATAATTTTGATCCTTTTTAATTTAACTTACAAGTGCTGCTTCTTTAGAAATAATTGGTATAAAAGTACCAAATTATCTGCATTACAAAGTACATTATCTATTCTCTAATGTAACAATAATAACACTATAATACCTCACACATATCTAGCATTTCTTCTTTTAAAAATTCAAGAGTACTATGTAGTTAATTTAAAAAAAAAATCCTATTAGAAACAGGCACATAAATCTGTATTACAAAGAATACCTGTTAAAATAGATATTCAACAATTTTTTCAGTCATCAAGTTCAAAGTTAGAAATTTTTTATTGTAATATATAGATGGATAAGCTGAATTTTGGCATTTCATAGGAATGAAATTAAAAGTAAATATTTTTTATTTAAGTAGAATATCCTTTTATTTTTTTCTCTAGAAACTATAAGTTCACAAATAGAGAAGTACATGTAATTTTCTTTCTTTGGTTCTAACACCAAGGGTCTTGTATCTCTTCCTTTTTCCTCACCAGGATGAATAACTCACATAGGAAGTAACACATTCTACACAATCCAGATGTGGAAAATCTATCTATAACAACTCCTCTTCCCCACCCTTCTTCGTTTTTCACTTATAGCCCATTTTTACTGTCTGAAAGTAAGTAATGAAAAATAGAGGCAAGGATAAAAATGGATTAAAGCAATCGTTTAAGTCCAACTGGAGGGAAAATAAGTGGATAGAACACACTGGTTGTATTTCCCAGCCTTAACAGCATTTTGAAATCCTTTAACATAGTGTAAGCATTCTATTTCCTCCAAGAGTTTCCTTAGATGTTGCAATAGCTGAGCACTCCAAAAGCAAGGTGGTTAACAGATAGCAATGGATAAAGCATATAAAGTCTTTGAAAATTTCCTCAATAATAATATTAAAACAGTAATGCACAGACACACAATGTGTGTGTGTGTGTGTGTGTGTGTGTGTGTGTGTGTGTGTTAGAGTATCTGCTTTGTATTAGACTTCTTAGAAAATTCTTACACTGCATTTGACAGGGTATATATTTCTAGTGACTTATAATGCAAAGCAAATATTCTATGAAGAATAGTATAATTGATCAATAGTATATTTTGTTCATGACAGAAGAAAAAACAAACAAACAAAAAAGTGAACATAGCACGTGTTGATTTATATTCAATCTCTATAGTTCTTTTTCTGGATATAAATGGCATTTTCTATCCAAAGTTTTTGGGATTGCCTAGGGTCCCTGAGCTGCTGAGAAGAACCAATTCTTTCGTATTTGATCATGGCACAGTCTTACTGTTACTGTGTACAATATTTTCCTGGTTCTGCTTATTTCACTCAACATCAGTTCATATAAATGTTTTCAGATCATTCAAAAAATACTTTGTTCAGCATTTTTTGAATGGGACAGTAATATTCCATTATTTTCATATACCATAATTTATTTACCATTCCCCAACTGATGGGCATCCACTTATTTTCCAATTCTTTGCTACCACAAAAAGAGTTGCTACAGACATTTTTTTTCACATGTGGGTCCTTTCCCCTTCTTTATGATTTCCTTGGGATACAGATGCAGTAGTGGCACTGCTGGGTCAAAGGAAACATGAAGTATTATAGCCCTTTGGGCATAGCTCCAAATTGCTCTCCAAAATAGTTCGATCATTTTACAACCCCACCAATAATGCATTAGTGACTCAGTATTCCCACATTCCCTTCAATATTCATCCTTTTCTTTTCTTGTCATCTTATCCAATCTGAGAAATGTGAGCTCATACCACAGAATTATTAAAATTTGCATTTCTCTAATCAATAGTGATTTGGAGCATTTTTTTCATATGACTATAGATGACTTTAGTTTCATCATCTGAAACAGTCATCTCTTTTTGACCATTTATCAATTGGAGAATGATTTGTATTCTTATAAATTTGAAACAATTGTTTATGTTTTATAGAAATGACATCTTTATCAGAAGCACTGGCTGTAAAAATTTTTCCCACTTATGGTCTTCTGTTTTAATCTTGCTTGTGTTGCTTTTGTTTGTGCAAAACCTTTTTAGTTTAATATAATAAAGTTGTTAATTTTGCATTTCATAATGTTTTCTAGATCTTTTTGGACACAAATTTCTCCCTTCTCCAAAGACCTGATAGATAACCTATCCCTTGATCTCCTAATAAGATTATGGTATTACCCTTTACATCCAAATCACATACCCATTTTTATCTTTGCTATGTTGTGTGAGATGTACGTCAATGCCAAGTTTCTGACATAATGTTTCCAGTTTTCCCAAAAAATTTTGTGAAATGGTATGATCTTATAGAAGTTGGAGTTTTGGAGTTTATCAAATGCTAGATTATTATAGTCATCGATTATTGTGTCATGTGTATCTAATCTATTGCACTGCTCCATTACTCTATTTCTTAGCCATTACCAAATAGTTTTGATGACTGCTGCTTTATAAATAGTGTTAGTTAGGTCTGGTACTGCTTATCCACCATCCTTTGTTAACCTAACTCTTGACAAATATTCGTTTTCATTAATATTTTTGAGGAAAGAGTATTACTGAGTTGAAAGCAACTGAATTTTCTTGAGTAGATGATATAGAATAAAACATTTAAACTGTCATGTTAAGATATTATTATTTTTAAAATACAATAACCCACGAGGGGAAAACATATTTGTTTTTGGGGGGGGTAAGAAACTTAATACTTTGATGATTTTTCATTTTATTTTCCCTTCTTATCTAATAAAAGAAAGTCCAGGTGTTTCCTTTTTCCTATCTTCAAAATTTTCAAGTCTTTTCCTTAAGTAAGAAGAATTATTGGATTTAATGTTGCATGTGAAAAGGACAGATAAGTGGATAGATTATCTGGTCAAAAGTAAGGAAAACTCATCTTTGTGAAATAAAATTTGCCTTTTACAATTATTAGTTCTGTGACACTAGTTAAGCCATTTAACCCTGTTTGTTGCAATTTATTCATCTATAAAATGAGTTGGTGAATGGCAAGCCACTCTAATATCATTGCATTGCCACAAAAACCATAAATAGGATCACAGTCAGACATGATTGAAATAATTGAACTACAACATTAAATGTCACGAGAGATAAAGATTTCTACAATAATTATTGAGACATTTGAAACTCGAAACAAAAAATTCAAGAATGTTAGTGATTTCTGTGAAACATACATTTTTAAGTATGGAGAAAAAAAAAGAATGTTATGGGCCAGAACTCTGAAACAAGGTTTCTTACAAGGTGTTGTCAGTGGAATTGATAAAGACAATGGTTATCTACTTTAGCATGGTACTTAATAGTTCTCTAGTTCAGTACTGTACTTAGTATTTAATAGAGTTCCACAAGATTCACACCTATGATAATGGAGTATAAAACAGCCAGCAAGGACCTGAGGAGATCCATTCCATCTTCCGTCAGGCTCCTGGTGGCTGGCCTGGCCTCCTGCACTTCTCCACTGAAACCAAGACCTTGGAAGGCCTCTAAGAAAGCTAGCTGAAACCCCAGGCAAGGAGACAAGACTTTGAAGGAGACAATAAAGAACTTGGACTTTAATACCTAGCAATTTTTTTTGTGGTGATTACTCTGCTGAAAGGAAGGCTACTCCAAGACTTCCAGAAAACTGAATTAAGAACATTACAAAAGAGCACTGAGCTGAATGAGGCAGTTATCCAGGCGGTTACTATTTAAGGCAGACATAGTAAATGTTGAACCCGTACTTGTCCAATAACATGCCTGAGGTCTGAAAGTTCCCTTATCTGTAGTTGTCCACCTTTTCAAGTAGAGAAGAGGCAAAATAACTTTTTTTAAAATCAAGGATTAAAAATGAATCTTTCATTCAGCATAAAAGGGTGCCTTACATTTGTGAGGGATGCATGCGATAGTGAGGAAAAGAGAGCATCAATTATAGAAATGTTTGAGTCAATCATTAAATCCAGATAATATTCTGGGGAGTTATACAGTGTGATATATTTAATTTTCAGACTGAAGTCATATATATGATGATAGATGTTTTGTCCCTTTATATAAATTGATTCCACAAGATATTATGGGGCAACTTTACAGATTATCCAATCAATCCTTAAGCCTCTCTGTTGTCAGAAGAGTTGAGGTGATACCATGTTATACATGAAGAAGCTTGAGAGATAGAATTTAAGTAGCTTTATTAAATCTTGCAATACATATGTATGTCAGACAGGCAGTACTTAATACTGTTCAATATCTGATCAAATTCATTTAGTCCAACTCACTGTAGAGATCAAGACTTTTAGATTCAAATTGGATTTCCACTTTTCATTAAGCTTTGCCATCTTAAAATTTGTAGTTTTCATAAGTTTCATAAAATCTGAAGATAAAAGAAATTGAAGAAATCTTTTGCTTCACCTTTTTCATTTATGTATGAGGAAACTAAAGCTTATAATTTGCCCAACATTGTATAGCTAATAAATTTCAAACATGAGATTTAATCCCTTACTTTTTCTTGAAATTCATCATTATTCTTTCTTTAAAAAGTTCTTTCTTGGAGACAAATAATAATTGTGACTTAGGTTTTTAAAATTCTATTATGAAGATATTTGAGAAATGGAAATCCAGAGATACAGTCCTTACAATATAATAATCTACTACTCTATTGAACTCTGCAGAGGCTGAAAATTTCTTGCTTAAGTATAGACAAGGAAATTATAATTACCATTTATCTTCACAATGGATGCCTAAAATGCTAGAATGTGTTATTTTTTCTAATGATGGAAATGGAAAAGAAAAAATATGAAAAATCAGTCTAGCATATGTCCCATCATATCCTATATAATGTGGAATTGCTGAGATCTGTACCAAATGGATAGAATGAATGTTAAGTAAAGAGAAAAATCTCATCTTATGGGCTTTCAACTGACAATGGTTAATATGACAGGCCACAAATATTCCAGGCTTGAAAAACATTTGGAAAATGCTTAAGTACAGAATAGGCAGGTGACTATATGCAGAAATGAATGGTAAAGGCTTATAAAATATATTAACAATTCCTATTGAATACTGAATTTTAAAGTTCCTTTAACCAAGTTAAAATCATATTAATTTTAATCCTATTTTCCTTCTCTCAATATTGTCTAAATTATCAAAGTCCATGGTAAAATGTGGCACTCAGAGTTCATCCAAAATTTTCTTTCTGTCTAGGGAAAAATACAAAAAAGAAAAAAAAAAGGCTTCCATTTTTCTAGTTTTTCAACACTGCTTCTTTCAATGAAGACTAAAATGACAGTATCTCTTATTGGCTGCTGTAATAACAGCAACAATAAATAAACAATAAAAATAGCATTTATATTGCATGTACCACGTACTAGATCTTCTTCTAAACCCTTTACTAATATTATTTCATTTGATGTTCAATAAAATAATAGGATATAAGTGCAATTATTTTACCCATTTTACAGTAGAATGAATTGAATTAGAAGCTAAATGACTTGAATAAGGTCATATATCTGATGTCTAAGGCCTGATTTAAACTCAGGTCATTGTAACTCTAGTTACAGTGGTCTATCAATTCTAGAATATTGACTCATTGAGTTTGCAGTTCCCTGAAACTTTGCAGACCTTTATTTTGGTGAAGAATTGTCTTGATGTTCCTTATCTTTCATAATGTCATGAAGTTAATATTTTCATTCAAGTGTAAGAATTTACATGTTGCCCAATTAAATTTGATCTTATTTAAGCCATCCAAAAGTTCTATATGAACATTTTAAATGCTATTATCCAGTGTGAGTTATTTCTCTGGGCTTTGAGTCATCTGAAATGTAGACCTTCCTGGCCTCTAATCAAGTGATTGATAAAAACAGTAAGTAGCAGAATGTGTAATGGGCTGAGGCTTGAGTTGATGCACTGAGGTCCCAAGCATGTGAGGCTTAATAGTAATTGGACTATACTCTATTAATATATTGGATTGGATTGGATTGGATTGGCCCCCACACACTCTCTGTGCAAGTCCTGATGTGTTGTATAGGAAATGACGATTTTGGTGGGTGGAGTCAGAGAGACAGGAAGAGAAGCTGGGAGAGATTGGCCTGGGTTCTATGCTCTTAGCTGCTGGTCTGGTGGCTTCTGGTCTAGCTAGCTTCTTGACTCAGCTGCACACATTGCTATTGCCCATTCTCTTCCACCTCTGATCTTTCTTCACTGAGAATAAAGACTGACGATTTTCCCCTAACCTGAATGCCTGACTGGCTGATTTTAAAATACACGGTCTTCACAAGAATGCCTTCCTCCAATGCTCCTCAAAGGGTGTGTTATGGTCTCCTAACTGCAATCAAATATGTGAAACTTATGCTAGCTGTGCACATCTAAGCTTTCCATAAATTATTTGAAACAATCCCATATACATGAAGAAGTAGCAAAAAATAGTATTGTAGTATGAGTATACACATACATTATATATATATATATATATACACATTTCTATGTGTAGATATACACATAGAAAAAAGTGACATATACACATTATGCACACACATATGTGTGTATATACATGTGTATATGTATACACACACACACACAGAGTGACAGAGATAGAATATTATTACCTGCAATGCACCAAGTAGAAAGAAAAGGCATATATTTATATACTGGATATATATAGATATAGATATAGATATAGATATGTAAATAAACTCATATCAGAGTTTATTTATCCTCTTATTGTCCTCTGATAGGAAGTCTCTTCAAATGTTCTTTTTAAAATGTGCCATAGAAACATGACTAGGATTGAGAAGATATTTCAAGTTCCTTACTAGAAATATTCTGTTATAATTATTAATAATTGTTTAACAGTAAGATGCATCATAGAATATGGTCTTTCACAAATAAGTTGATCAAGGACTAGCCTTAGATGTAATTAGGTAGACACTGTCTTGTGCTGTTTCTTTATATCTGTCCCTCTTTTCAATAGCCCCACACCATCAAGATAGCCAGAGTTCACATGACCTGTCAAATTGATCAAGGGAAATATATGATAAATTAATCCAAATAAAAATGTCAATGATTCATTGTACTACCAATCAAGTGTTATATTACTAAATTATATATGTGTTACTCTAACAGAGAAGCAGCATGGTACGAAGGATAGAGGACAAGTCTTGAAATATGGAAGATCATGGTTCTGAAACATATTGATTGCATGAGTTTGGATAATTCATTTTACTAATAAATGCACTGGAAGAGTAAGTAGCAATATAACAAAACTGAAAAATGTAAATGAATGTACTGCATCTATGTCTTCCGTGAAATTATATGGGATGAAATTGCTCATTTTTATCAAATACTGATGGTTGATTGTGTGTTAAATGGAAAATCCAATCAAAAATAATTTTGTTAATCATGGGATAAACAAAGTCCATGTTTGGAAAAACTGTCCATTCCACACTGATCAGTTTATAAGTGCACACACATATATATATTAATTGTGATATTCTTATATATTAACTTAAATTTGTTTTAACCACACAACTAACTCAAAGAGAATTCAAGAGATAGATTAAATTGAGAGGTTGGAAGAGTGAGAGCGAGAGTGAGAGAATATTGGCCAAACATCAGGATATTGAAATATTCCTATAAATACAGGTGCCACCTGGTTTCAGGAAAATAGGCCATTGTCAAATGCATCTATCAAATATGCATGAAAAAAATACCATGAAGAAACACTTTAATTGAATCAGCCTTTTGTAAATAGTAAAGCATGCTAAGTCAACAAGGAAAAATCATGTCATTGTAATATCTGTAATTTAATCTTTTTGTGTAATGAAAAATGTCAATATTCTTGTTTCTTTATCATTTACTTTGATAGAAATTCATCAGTCTACTTAGAGCTTTAGTAATTTTCTCCTTTTTCTGCCTAAATGCAGTTCACACTTAAGAAAATTAAATTATCATTTAGAAAAATGCTGAGAATGTATATCTACTTTTAGCAATATTCAACTGCTAGAATTTTCTTGATTGAAATACACTGATCATTATCTGCCATTATCTGCCATGGCTAAATTAAAGAAAGAGAAAACATATTTACAGATTTCATTTTTCATTATAATATTTGAGAAATAAATTGTTTCAGAATTTTAGTGCTTTGTTGTTACATTTAATTATAGATCTGGCAAGCCCAGAATCTCAAATTGGGCTTACCATAGAGAATAGATAATCTTTAATATTAAAATTCTAAATAATAAATATTTTCAAATAATAAATAAATAAACCTAAAGTATTAATATTTAGAATTATTTTATCACTATTTATTATGATGATGATTAAGAAAAGAAAAAAGTAAAAAGGATGAAAGGGATAAAGGAAGGGAGGACAAAGAAAAGGAATGAATGGGAGAGAGGAAGGAAGGAGGGACGATAGGAAGGAAGGAAAGAGGGAAGAGAAAGACAGAGAGAAGGAAAGGGAGAGGAAGACAGAGAGAGAGAGAGAGAGAGAATTTACATATGGAACATGTTGTATCCTGCATGAACTTCCTTGACTTTTGAGAGATCCACAACTTTAATTCTATAGCAAGTAGTATTTCCTGATATACAACCCTTAAAAAACACATTATTGTGAATTATTGTAAAAATGGGATTACATTTTCCAGAGAAAGTTGAGGTCATTAAAAAAAAAAAAAAAACTGTGAAACTTTCCAAGGTAAAGCCTCCATATTAAAATACAGTTAAGATTTTTGAGAAAACAGAGCAGCTTTTAATGAAGTAACAATCTGAGATATGGTATATGACCATAACGGATAATCATAACTTCACAGTGGAGTGAGCAAAGATTGTATTACCTCCCGATTTGGGGGTGCCATCTCAACCTGTCACTATAATGTTTGTGTTTCTTGAATTTTAGTCATTATTTTTGGCAGTGGGTTAATCATACTCACTAACATGTTTCTGAGTTGCTGAGACATTTTTCAATTGTCTACACGATAGCAGATATTAAGATTTTAAAAATACAAATTACTGAGGAAGTCTGAAATAGAATCATGACATCAAAATCATGGAAGAACAATTAATTTTACTCAGATCACAAGTTTAAAAAGTTCTAGAGATGTCATTGAGATATGTTGGAGCATATGAGTTACACCATTTTCATTGAGAGAATAGGAAAAAAAAAGGAAGAATGAAATTTCAAGGTTGTAGGAACAAAACAAAGGAAATACTGAACTAACCAAATATAAAGTTGCCTGTTCCTTAGTTCTTTGCAGGTTGAGGGTATAAAATGCTCACTATAATAACAGGTACTTTTTGACATCTATCACTTGAATAAAAAAAGTGAGTGTCATTAGTTCAGTCCTTATCAAACATAATAAATCCGAAGTCCATGAATATATGAATTTTTTTAAATAACAAAGTGATCAAGATAGCTAGAGACTACTTTTCTATGTTTCATGATCAGAAAAAATATGATATAACAGTGAGTGGTAGCAGTGGAAAGAAAGAAGATTTTATAGTAGTTTGTTGCAATACAAGCTGGTAGGAATAAAACAGCAGAAATATAATCCTAACCACTACTCTAGGCTTTACTTTCCATCATCTGTAAAATGAGAGGATTGTAATAGATATTGTCTAAATCAAAGGCCTTCCCACCTCTAAATCTATGACCTTTGTAATGGGAAAACAAAATGTATTAAAGTCAATATTACTCAGTAACAGGGGCAATGGTGGTTGTGGTGGCAATATTGTCAGATGAATAGCTGAACAAAAATATAATATGGTCAAAAAGAGAAATACTGATAAAGAACATCATTTTAATTTGTTTTAAATGAAAGGTTCTGGTAAGTTTGAAGGACATTACCATACCAGGCAGGCTAAGCTCTATTTTTTTTTTTTACCTACACAATTTTCTGATACTTACATATTATAAACACTATAATTATGCAAAATAAGTTTAAAGGAGCCATGATGAAAAATGCTAGCCATTTCTAGAAGGAGAACTGATGAAATCTAAGTATATATTGAAATTTACTTTTTTAAAACTTTTTAATTAGCATTTTTTCTTTTTCTTTTCTTTTTCCTGCAAAACTGCTAATATAGAAATATAGTTTGCATGTCTTTAAATATACAATTGATATAATGCTGCATGCTTTTGTAGTGGATATGGGAGGACTAGGAAAGAGAGAAAGGGATTTGTAATTATATCTTTTTAATGAATGTTTCAATTCAATTAAGTTTAAAAACAATTGATTATTAGTAGTGTAAAAGAAGTCACAAAATCCATCACCCCCCAAAATTAAACTAACTAAAATGTAGGATTGGTGAAATGGAAAAAGAAATAGAAAACTTTACTAAATAATTTAATTGTTATAAATGTTAGAAAGAGGTGGAAAAATTGGAACATTAATACATTGCTGGTGGAGTTGTAAAATGACCCAATCATTCTGGAGAACAATTTGTAATTTTTCCAGAGGGTTGTCAAACTATGCATAATCTTTGTTCCAGCAATAACTCTATGAGATCTTTATTTCAAAGAGATCATGCAAAGAGGGAAAGGACCTACATGTACAAAAAATATTTATAGCAGCTCTTTTTGTGGTGGCAAAGAATCAGAAATTAATGGAATTGTGCTATAAGAAATAATGAGCACTGATCTTAGGAAAAACCGAAAAGTCGTACATGAAGTAATGCTGAATAAAATTAGGATAATAAAGAAAACATTATACTTAGTAAGAGAAACATTGTGCAATGATCAACTATGACTGACTTAGCTTTTCTCAGCATATAATGTTCCAAGACAATTCCAAAAGACCAGTGAAAGAAAATGCTATTCAAATCAAGAGAAAGAACTGTGTGGTCTAAATGCAGATCAAAGTATAGTATTTTCTTTATTTGTTTCTTTGCATTTAGTGTTAGTGTGCCCAGGATAGTATATCCATGAGTCTTCTCATCTGAAGAAACTTGCTATGAGGAAACAAAAAGAAGTGAGAGACTCCTTGAATAAATGGAATATGTTTTCTTCTGTCTGTAACTGACATGTAGTATTCATTTCAAATATTGAGAAAGATTTTGAGAAGGGGTTTACAAAGCTTCACCAAACAGCCACCAAGATAGATGTGCCACAGGAAATAATTGCTTAATAAAAGCTTCATTACAAGTCCAATTTGACAATTATTTTAAGTATTGTAACATCACTAGTAAATTGACAACAGTAAAATAACACAGGGTTCATAAGACTCATTTCCTGTACGGTGGATCATTAGAGTACCTCCTAATCAACTCTGCGAAACCAATGCATGATTACAAACATGTCAATAAAATTAACTTAATCTTGAGTATGAAATTAGGACACACTAAAAATCAAGTATATCAGTGGATGAAGTCTGGCATGGAAACTAATTTTGAAGTGACTTCTCACTCAGAGAATGCTGTGCACAGTAACAACAAGTTTATGTAATGTTCAACTATGACAGATTTAGATCTTCTCAGCAATGTGGTAATCCAAGACAATTCCAACAGATTTGAAATGGAAAATGTCATCATCTTCATCCAAGGAAACAACAGATGAGACTGAATGAGGACTGAAGTATAGTATTTTCACTTTTTTATTTTTTATTTTTTGCTTTTTTTTCTTGTGGTTTTTTTTTCCCTTTTGGGCCTAATTTTTCTTGCACAACCGGACAAACATGGAAATATGTTTAAAATGATAGTACATGTATAATCCATATCATATTGCTTGCTGTCTTGGGTAAGAGAGCAAGAGAGAAAAAAAATATTCAGAACAGAAAGTCTTACAAAAATGTCAGAAACTATATATGCATTTGGAAAACTAACATACTATTGAGAGGAAAAAAAAGAGATTTCTCAGTCTCTTTCCAAAGAGTTTATTGTTTTTTCATCTTAATGTCTAATTGCCACCAGGAATAACCTTCAAAATAATATTCTGTGTTGAGCCTTAGAGTAAATTTGAAAGAAATATGTATTGCTATAAAGTGTGCATAATATAATATTTATTTTTGTTTACAGAGTATAAAAATTTCTAATTTGGGAAAATCTATTAAAAACAAAACAAAACTATGACGTGTCATCTATAGATTCAGTCAAGCAATTCATTTAGTTGTGGTTCTACCACCAGGTGAGATTGAAGTGGGTGCTATAGGCAGTCATCATATGAAAGAAATATTAGATGAATTCATAATATTTCCTTGTGTCATTGAAGTTACATTATGAATATAATATATTTGAATTTGAAGTCCTTTCATAGTCTGACATCTTCCTAACTTTACTGTCTTCTCACATTTTACTGTACTTCCTTAAGTATACTCTAAAGTGAATCGGGCCTACTTTTTGTTCTTCTTATAAGAAATCCTACCTAACTGCATGGTTTTCCCCCTTTTGGTTGTCTCTCATTTCCTTATTCAACTTTATGTTCTGGATTCCATGGATCCCTTGAAATCTCCACTCAAATTCTTCTTTCTACCAAAATCCTTTACTGGTTAATAATACTGGTTAGATTACTGTGAACATACCTTGTACATTTCTAAATTGAACATAATTATTTGTATTTTGTCTTTCCCATTAGATTGTAAGATCTCTGAGGGGAGTAATAAATTTTACCTCTATTTGTATTTCTAGTGTTTTACACAATGTTTATTTTATTGGAGTCTTTAAGAAATGCTTAATGACTTGATTTGGATCTGATTGAATTGTTGTTAAACAATAGTTTATAAATAGTAGATACTTTCCTTAAGTCTTTTCTTATTTGAGCTCAATAATCCCAGTTTTTTTCATATGACCCTCACATGAAATGATCTACAATCCCCTCACCATCCTCATTACTTGACTCTGAACACACTCTAGTTTGTCAATGTCTTTCTTGAAGGTGATATAGTATTAAATATTATATTTTCTGTTTGTATTTGATGTGGTCCTACTAGAACAAATAAGGAAGACTCTAACCATGATAGTCCTAGACATCCTACTTCTCTCTTAAAGGATTGGATAACCAAATTAGCTTTTTAAAAATTGTGTGTTGTCATTTTTAGTTCATTTCCCTCTATACATTCAACTTTTTTGGAACTTAGAGTCTTCCCTGAAGAAATAGGCTGGCCAGTGAGATAAAAGTAATCCTTTAATATATGAATGTTTAATTCATACAATGAATTATTAAAAACCAAAATGCAAAAACTAAGGATTGTCAGGGAAATCAATATATCCATAGGCAAGGAGAATCAAGGATAAAAAAGGAAAAGATGACATAATATTAAGTGGTATGAGGAAGTTGGGGGTGCAGTGGATTGGATATGGGACTTAGAATCGAGAGTTCTGCATTCAATTTCATCCTTGGAAACTTAGAAACTATGCAATCTTGGAGAAGTCATTTAACATCTCTGAGATTCAAGTTCCTCAATTACTTCCTGTAAAATGAGGATAAAAATGTCTATGTCATAGAGTTTTAATAAGAGATGAGCTAGTATGTGTAAATCATTTAGGAAAACAAGGTATTATGTAAACACTAGCTATTATTGTTATAATAATAACACTGATTTTTATTATCATTTATCTTTAACACTACTCATGAAAGAGATAAAAATATTCACATGAGATAATATTCTTTGGACTTGGTACATTCAAGTTGCACAAATTCCTTTTTATTCCTATTACAATGGGACAGATTTCTGGCTAATTTGTCACTTCACAAGTTAGGGCAGTTTAGTATGGACAAGAACAAGATGTTTAGAAAGGTAGAAGGTTTCGTGCAGATATGTATGATTGGTTAACATTTTTTCTTTTTACTATTAGAAGGAGAGATGTCAGACCTAGACAAAACTGTCCTTATGGTCATAGTTTCCAGTATAAAAATTTCCCAAAATGCAAACTTCCAGACATACAAGGTTCTAGGAAACTGAAAGACCAATGATGCAAGACAGAAAGAGGAAAGCTTGTCTGAAAGTGAAATAAATAATAGCACATAAGACTTATGGGTCTCAAAGAGACATTGACTCTAACATGGGGAAGAAAGTTTTATTTCTACTATATAGTCCACTAAAAGAATTAGTTCTCTTTATATGAACTGTTGTCTACTTTAAAAACATAGTTTTTATTTGAGAAATTGATTTTTTAAAAATTCTGGTGTTAGACTTTATATTTATCTCTATTAACTGTTGCCTTATTTAATTATGCCTATCATTCTAGCTTTTAAAAAAAATCCTTTGAATTTTACTTTATTTTTCATCTATCAGTTTATCTCTTCCTTCTAGGTTACTATCTTTTTCACAATGTGTCATACTAAGTATGTATGTATATGTATACATATACATACATATACATATATAAAATATACATATACATATATAAAATATATACATATATAAATATATGTAAATATGTATGTGTGCATTTTGTATGTACATATAATTTTCTACATTTATATATACATATCTATAACTTTCTATTAGATTTCAGATTACATATATGTAATATACTTATACATATATACATATTTATAACTTCCATGTGAGTGTTTGTCTTATGTGAGTTCTTCATAAAGCAATCTTTTAGGGAAAGATACAGTTAGCATTTAAGCAATATAACCAGTCTATAAGAATTTGCTCTGTGCAACAGAATGTGAATGCTTGGAAGTTGAGCTCAAGAGTACTCTTTTCTTTTGAGACAAACACAATTTCAGTAGCTCAAAGGAAATGTGAGATGTGGAAATTTGTAGACATCTGCTAGATATTTATGTGGGCAATTCGTGCCAATCTATGGTAGAGTCTTCTTGCAGCATAAAGAATAGCAACCAATCAACAAATACACACATACACACAATCACACAATCATATGGACATATGCATATATCTGGCATATCTTCCTATTTTAAAAAAGTTGTGTATTTTTAGTGTTTTTCAGTCATCCAGATATTCTCTGATCATTCTTCTTTTCCCCTGGCCCTACAACTAACCCCTTCTCTAAATTTCATAGATAATTGAGAATTGATAATGATCCACTCTGAAATTGTCCTATGAGAACAAGATTGGCAATAGTTCAAGAACACTGTGCAGTTTAATCTAATAAAAGTACTATAAGTCACTGTGTGGTGGTAAAAGGCTGTACAAAATTAATGAAGCATCACTAATCATTATAAATATATTTGTAAACTACCAGCAGGAGGGGGAGAAAGCCAAAATGAATTATTTGTTGCTCTTCCTTTCAGCAAGCATGAAACAACGATCTTTTCTCCTCCAGAAGAGGGGTTCATTTGGAACATGTGTTAGCTGTTGCAGAATGTAAACCTTACTGATGCATATAAATCTCAGCTATGGGTCTTCTAAATTGAGCTTATAAAATTTATCATTATGCAGACCAGCAAGCATGGTATTCCTCCAATTATTTAAGCACAGCCATCATTCTGATAGTGATTTGTGGTTTGGGAAGAGTGTGTGTATGTGAGATTAAAAGTGAGCATGGAGTAACAACTTGCCTCTTGGGATTTACTGCCTAGGGTAAACTCGAAAATTTCTCTGCTTTTTTCATATCATTTGTAAAGTAAATGGCTGTTAACCAGGATTCCTTGGCCAATGTGACTTTGTATTTTGCCAGTGTTCTTTGCATTGGTGTATATTTGAATATATAGATGCTGGGTTTCATTGTATAATTAAACCCTCATTCCCTGCTCCCAAACATTATTATTTTTATTTATCTTGTATTTATTTGCATATGTTCTTGTTATTTATATTATGTGTTTTCTTATATATGTATATGTTCTCTCTCCTATGAAAATCTAATCTTCTGGGAATAATGTTATGTCTGTTCTTTTTTTTTAATGCACATATATATGTGAATATGTTATTTTTATATAATATAAGGGTAACATATTTTGTCATATATATTAAATGCTCAGGGCTCGACAGATGAAGGGTCTCAAAGACCTTTATGGTCTGATTAATGGGCAAATTTTACAGCAGTTCAAGAACCTGCAATGAAACAGACTGTTGTTTTTATGCATAGAATTTGATGCTTCAAATTTTCATTTTCAAGTATGTTAATCAATTTTTTAAAAGTAAGTGCTCTAATTTGCTTCACAAGATGTAAGCAAAACATTAAAATAGGTACATAGAATGGGAAAGCATGCATTGTATTGTATGCTTATTTGTATGTATCTGTTTATATACATGTATGTATGTGTTTCTATAGATACGTGCATATTTGCAAAAGCACGTAGAAATGTATGCAAATATACATGCATACACATATGTGTGTGTGTCTGTATGTGTGTAGAGACAATGACTAGAGGAATGTAAAATCTGTTTCATTTCCAAATTTCAGTAACTATTGTTACCTTTATAACAAAGATGCTTATGGTTTAAAAGGCTGTTAGCTTTTATGTTTGTTTGTTTTTTTTTGTTTTTTGTTTTTTTATTTAATAGCCTTTTATTTACAGGATATATGCATGGGTAACTTTACAGCATTAACAATTGCCAAACCTCTTGTTCCAATTTTTCACCTCTTACCCCCCCCCCCCCCCCTAGATGGCAGGATGACTAGTAGATGTAAAATATATTAAAATATAAATTAGATACACAATAAGTATACATGACCAAAACGTTATTTTGCTGTACAAAAAGAATCAGACTCTGAAATATTGTACAATTAGCTTGTGAAGGAAATCAAAAATGCAGGTGGGCATAAATATAGGGATTGGGAATTCAATGTAATGGTTTTTAGTCATCTCCCAGAGTTCTTTTTCTGGGCATAGCTGGTTCAGTTCATTACTGCTCCATTGGAAATGATTTGGTTGATCTTGTTGCTGAGGATGGCCTGGTCCATCAGAACTGGTCATCATATAGTATTGTTGTTGAAGTATATAATGATCTCCTGGTCCTGCTCATTTCACTCAGCATCAGTTCGTGTAAGTCTCTCCAGGCCTTTCTGAAATCATCCTGTTGGTCATTTCTTACAGAACAGTAATATTCCATAATATTCATATACCACAATTCATGTTTGTTTAGTAAATCACTAGCAGAAATCTAGGGAAATGACTTGACCAGAGGAGTTTGTTGTTATTTTCAATTAACAATAAGACTGACGTAGTGTGTCCTATGTGTCAGATACTATGCTAGGGCTGGGAACACACACATACACACACACGCACGCACACACACACACCAACATAGTGTCTTTCAAGAATGTGTTGTTGTTTCAGTAGTGTCTGATTCTTCATGATGCCTTTGGCAAAAAAAACAAAAAAGAAAAAAAAAAGGATAGTGGCTTGCCATTTCCTTCTCCAGCTCATGTTACAGAAGAAGAAACTGAGGTAAATAGGATTAAAATGATTTGAACAAATTCACACAGTTAGTAAGTGACTGAGGTCAAACATGAATTCAAGACATTCTGTCTCTAAGTCTGGGGAGCTACCCACAATGCAACCTAGCTGTCCTAGAGTATAGTCATATTCAAATGGAATATGATTAGTTTAAAATACTTTCCCACTCCTTTCTCTTCCTTCACTTTTCCCCAATCCTTTCCTCTCCCTTCCCTCTCCTTTCCCTTCCTTTCCTTTTCATTTATTCCATAAAAAACTACTGAATTAATTGAATCCACTAAAGATCTTTTGCCTTATAATTATGAATTTAGGCTTATGAATCTGATTAAAATTATATATATTGCTAATATTTTCAAATTATTGTACATAATCCTAGCCTAGAAGGAGCTCCTTTGGATTTTGATTGATTTAATGCGTTCTTGATGATTTATAACTTTGAGTCTTGTATAAATCTGATAAACTGTCTCTGTCTTCACCTGATAAAAATGTTAAATTTTATAAAACACAGGAAACAAAGCTAAAGTTTCTAGAGTCTCATTTAAAATAGTCACTGAATTACAACTTACAATGATTAGTTTGAGGGATCAACTATTCAACCAATCTAGAATCCATTACATGTTTTTTTATGCAGTGAGAAATTGTAATTATAAGGAATTCAGAGATGCTAGGGCACATTTATAAGAACAAATATGGAGTGATTTTTAACCAAAGCAGAGCAACAGACATAATTACTGCAATCATGTAAATAAAAATACAAAAAAGAAGTTCAAAAATAAGTAATTGTACTAACTTATTGTAACCCAAACAGACAATGAGATATAACTTTCCATTTAGCTGAATGATGGGAGATTATAGAAACAGAATGTAACATACACAGTAAAATGTCATAGTTCTGATTGTTGTTTCAAATTCTTTTGCTTTGCTACAAATTCAATTATAGAAAGAGAAATGGGGATATCCAGAAGTGAATTTAATGCAAAAAAAACAAGTAATTTCAATAAAAGGTTTAAATACTAAAAAAATTGTGATGATAAGGTAGAGTTTTCAAATCCAATACCTTTCACAAAAAATGAACTAATTGGTTTGAACACTATGTAAAAAGTCATGGTATTGTGTGAAGATATGGGTTAAATATTTGATTGTCCCACAAGTCTTTCTGTGTGACCCTAGACATGACATCTGACCTCACAATACTCTGGCAACTCTCTAAGTCTCATAACAGGCACAGTTATCCCTTTACATTGAAGTCAAAGTATCTATTAAAAATGTTATGTGTTAAAATAACTTTATAAGACTAAGTATTATATACTGCTCTGACATTGTATCTTACCCATTTATAAGCCTACTTAAACATTACAAGGCCTTTTATTGAATTATAGAAGTATAGAATTCATGAGTCAGACTCAGAAACTAATTTGCTTCACTTTTCATCTTGATTTACATGTTCCAACAGACACAGTATCTTAAAAGACCAATTTATCCAACATTGCCATGGGAGTCATCTTCTCATGGGCATTAGGAACCTTTTCTATTCAATGAGCTTCTACAAATTGGCCAAAGTGGAATAAAACCACATGATACAAAGGGGCAAAGTAGCCATTTGTTTTTAAAATTAGTCATCTGATTTTAAAAGTGTAGAAACACAGTCTTGAGAGTATGGTCATCCACTATTTGTTCATACTGATAATAGGCACTTAGGGCACTTTAACATTACCTAAAAGTGTCAACTTTATCAGGTCCACTGGGTTTTATTTTTAATAGATTAAACTTTACTATCAAAGTAAATTTCCATCTTAGATTCAAATTAATTGTTCTTGGAGAGGTTTAACGAAAGCCAGGAACTCTCAATCTGTTACTACCAGAGGACAAAAAGCCCTGGCAAGTAAGTGGGCAACTTTGACCTTGGAAAGTCTTGTTTAAAGTTTCACCTTTGACATATACTGATCACAGTCAAACCACTTGAACCCCAGGCAATTCTCAGACATTTCTAAACTTTTGAATACTTAACTACTTTGTTTTGACTGAGTGAATTTCTATATCACAAACTTCTGATACCAGTGAAATCATAAATCTAGATCAAAAACAAACAAAACAAAACAAAAAAATTCACCACTATCTATGCTGAGACATATGGTAATTCGCTGGGTAGATAAAGTATTCTGAAAATTAGAATAAGTGTATCCACTGAATGAGTCAGCTTGACTTCCTCTCCTGCTGAGAATTTACAGACTCAGTATCTCTATGTCTTACCCAAAAGCAATTTAAGAAATTTTCATACTTAGAAGAAATGAAAGAAATTCAGTCTCCCATCAGCTCTCTCTCTCTCTCTTTCAAAGAATTATTTTCTTCTTTAAGACTGTATGTCCTCTTCTAGCTGGTTGACATTTTTTCATAATCTTGTTTCTTCTTCAATGGTATTTTTTTTTTAACTAGCTACTTCAATTTCTCTCATTTGATTTTTTGAAATCTTTTTTTGAGTTCAACAGATTCTTTTTGGGAAAGTAGCCATTTAACATTATTCTTTGGGAGTATGAGATTTTTTATCATTTTTACTTCAGTGTCCTACTCTGAAGATGAACTTTGTTTGTCCTTATTCTCATAGGGAGTTTCTATGGCTGTATTATTTCTTCTTTGCCTGTTATTTTATTTTATTTTTTAATGAGAATTATTGGTGTAAGTACTTCTAATCATTGAGGCTGGGGAAGGATGGTGTCTCTGCCTTTACTTTAGGCCTTCTCTCTGACCTGGAACACCAAACCAAGAGCTTTCCCATCCTTCAAGTGCCTGCAGCCAGCAAGGTCCCTACCCTCCAGTTGCTGCACTCCCAGTTTGCTGATTCCCTTTCTCCTATGACCATTTCTCTGAAGCACTGTTGGGCCTGGTGATCCTTATCAGCACAGATTCCCTCAGTCAGCCAACATGTGGACAGGGACTTCCAAGGTTGTTTGAGAGGTGAGAGGTCCTGGGGTTGGGATTGAGAAACACCTGCCACCATGGTTCCACTCTCACTCCACCCATCCCAGCTCACCCAGGTCTTCCCTTACTGTTTCTGTGGATCTAGCCTGGAAATGTTTGCAATACAGAGAAAAAATAAAATTTTTTTTTATGAAATAACAGAAAATCTTGTAAATTTTTTTTCTTTTGTTCTCTTTATATTTCTCCAGCATTGTCCCAGGTTTTCTTCCACTTAGACTGTGAACAAAAAAAAAAAAAAAAAAAAAAAAAAAAAAAACTTTCTAATAACTCTTCCCTCCCCTTTTATCCTCCAAACTCTGGCATGACTTAGAATGTTATTATGATTATCTTCTCAACATAAGTAGCATTCTCTCTTTCCAGTCTTCTTAATTGACCTAGAAATTAGGTACAATTTGGCTTTATTTTTGTAAGGGGGAAAAATAGAACATGATTGCCTATTTTATCAAAAATTTCACAATGATTATTTCTGTGTTCTAGCAAGGGAAATTAAACAATGCAATCATTACGAGAACAGCAATTTATATTGTCCTTTAAATATAAAAATGAATATCAGGGAAACAGGCATTAAAGTCAACCTTGAGAATTTTTTTTAACACTTATAAAATTGTGTAAAATGATTGAGGGGGGAAATGTTTGAGAGGACATGGAAAATTTGGGACACTGATTCATCATTGATGGGATGGGGAAGTGATTCAGCAATTTGGATGCTAATTTCAAATTATACCCAAAAGTCATTAATTTTCCTATACCCTTTGATGCAACAGTATTACCAATAGGCCTGTTTCTAAAAATGATTAGAGAAAAATTATGAGAAAAATTATAGAGAAAAATGATTAGAGAATAGAACTTATATGTTTTGAAATGTTTATAACCACTTTCTTTTTGGCAGCTAAGAACTGGAAATTGTAGGGATGACCATCAATTAGGGAATGGCTGAACAAGTTGTAGTATATGGTTGTGATGGAATGCTACTGTGCTATAAGAAATGATGAATTCAAAAATGTGAGGAAAACAGTTATAAAAAATGAAAGAAAGTATTTTTTTCAGAGTTTAAGAAACAGTTCATCATAAAATTTATGGTGGTTGAATTTTCAAGATATTCCTTAGGATCAGCCACTCCAAACCATTTCTAGTTGTTAGTTTTTGTACTTCAGATTCAACATATATTGTTGGATATCCAACATATAAGAGATATTTGGTTGTTCATACATATCCAGTGTATTAACAAGAACATTGCTCTATCCCAGCCTCTATATTTTCATAACAGTTATAGAAAAATGTATAGTCATCAGTGTATTCATGACTAAGCATATCGCCTCTGACTCTTAGCTGTAGAACGACTCATATTCAATTTGTTACTAACCCCTGTGGATACTATTTGGAAAACATCACTTAAATCCTTCTACTTCTCAAAATTTCCATAGCCATCATCCTGTTTTTAGACTTTCATTATAACCCAATTGATGATTTAGAAAATTTCCTAACAGATTTTTACTGACTCTGCTTTTCCCCCAACCTTAAATGTTTCGTTCATCTGAATTCTATACAGATTAATAATATTACTCCTAGAATTATGAAAAGAGCTCTGATTTAAAGTCAAGAGACTGAAATTTAAATCCAAGATTGAATGCTTTATTAGCTACCTAAGATGGACAGTTTAACTTCTATTATTCCCAGTTTCATTATTCATAAAATGAGGGTAACAGTATTTATAAGTGGTACTTTGACAGAAAAGTATGATATGAAAATCACTTTGTCAAATTTAAGCCATTGCATGAATGAGAGAAATTGTTAAAAATCCATTTGACTACGGGAAAGCTCAAATTCCTTTGCCTAGTCTTTTAGTTCTTTCATGGTTCAGGGCCAGAAGCCTTCAAAGTCTATCTTATGATACATCATATTTTATCATACAAGTGAAACTAGTTTCTGTTCCCAGAAAATGTCTTATGGAATGTCTAGAATGTCTTCTTTTCACTTATTGATTTTCATCCTCCCAAGCCCGGGTCAAATGTGACTTTTTGCATGAAAGTTTCCTTGAACCTCATTAACAATCACCATCTTTCCTCTTTGATCTCAAGAATCATTTCATTATATTCTTTTTTGATGCAATTATATATTATTGTGTACTCTAGCTATCTGTTAATGGAACAGGGTCAGAAGAGCAGTACTGTGTAAAGAGTATTAGACTTTGAATTAAATGATCTGAATGTTAAGCCCATTTCATTAACTAACAGTGTGACTGGGACAATCACTAAATGTTTCTTTGCCTTAAATTCATTTTCTGTAAAATGGGGATAGCAATACATTTAATTCCTGGGGTTACTTGGAGGATAAAATGAGATAAAAATAGCATAATGCTTTGAGAATATTAAAATGTTATATCAAGGTTAGCTATTATTCCGGTTTTAATCACTTGGGAAACAAGAATCATGTTTTACCCAAAATGTTTATCTCCCTCAACATGTTTCAGATGTGACACTATATTATTAATAGCCAAATTAATAGAAAATTAGTTTTGGAATGTTCACCAAGGTATATGAACTTTGAAAAAAGTATCATAAACAGATTATTCCTGCTGGCCAAGAAACTGCCTATATGACTATATAGCCACAATATTCAGCTTGGATACTAGAGAGAAGTACTTAGGTTAGGCACATGAAAAAAGGAACAGCACAATATGTCTGCTAATCATACATGCACAATTTAAATTCAAGGATAGTAGAAATGGGAAGGAGGCAAAGGTGGCTAAATATTTCATATTTCTGTATCACTTACAAAACGAAATTTAATATTTGGCACTCTAAATACGATTCACAGCATCTTACATCTATGGGTAAATGTTATATATGGACAATACAATATCTAAACAATTGAAATTGATTGTGTATTCGATAGGCAATGAAAATGGAAGGGTACACATAAGCAGGATTCAACAAATTTCAAAGAATTAGAAAGATATAACAGATGCTGTCAAATTAAACAGCTGACAGATTTTATCATGTGCTTTAAGGCAATCAAAAAAATTATTCTTAAAATAGTTGTCTGACCTTGTCATGTTTCTGATGTGTGAGCAGAAGCAAACAGATTTATATGATTATCCAGGTTTTTATAGTAAAAATTTATTTCAGAGAATGAAGCAGAGAATGCTAGAAAAAGACTAAATTTACCTTTATTAACTGACAACATGAATGTGAAAATGGGCACAGTGAATGACAGATTTCAGATGAAGCTCTGAAAGGTTAAACACTTATAAAGTACATGGCATATTGACTCACTGCCACATTAGAGCCCATTCTATCCATGGCATCTGTATGCATTTTGGAGAAAATATATTCTTTGTATAGGGTAAAGTGTTTTTTATCAAAAATTCTTATTTTACCATCTGATTAAAGGTTTGCTAAAATCTGCTGGTTGATTTTAATTTGTAGGCATACATATTTATTTTTTTTTTGTTCTTGGTAGTCCAGTAAACCAAAATTTTTAAATGATCACTTCTGTATCTATTTTCCAGTTTGGCTGTTTTTGCAATGAGGTATTTCACATTTTCTTCCATTTCTTCATTCTTTTCAGTTTGTTTAACTGATTCTTCTTGTCTCATAGAGTCATTAGCTTCCATTTGTTCCATTCTATCTTTTAATGCGCCATTTCCTTCAGTTAGCTTTTGTAGCTCTTTTTTCAATGAGGAAATTGGACTTTTGAAGGTGTTTTCTTCAGTGGATTTTGTTTGTTTGTTTGTTTGTTTGTTTGTTTGCATTTGATCAATTATATTTTTTAAAAGAATTGCCTTCTTTTCTCGAATTGTTGACTCTCTCATGCACACCTCTCATTTCTTTTCTCATTTTTTCTTCCATCTCTTCTATTTGCCTTTTGAAGCCTTCTGTGAGCATTTCCCAGAAGCCTCTTTGGGCTTGAGACCAATTTATCTCACTCTGAGATTTCTTCTGTGGGCATCTGTCCTCATCGGAGTTTGTACTTTTCTCTGCCCTCTCACTTTCTTTGAGCAAGGTTCTTTTCTATTTCTTGCTCATTTTCCCCCCTTTTCTATTGATATTTTAAACAAGAAAGTATCGCAAGTTAAGTGCAGCAGAAGGTAGCGTTCTAGGCCTTAGGCCTTGAGTAACTCAGGAAGATGCGTTTTCCCGAGTGCAAATTTGACTTCTCACCCTTACTTAGTAGCTAGGTGACCTCGGACATGTCCTTAACCTTTTTTACATGCTTTCTCATCTGTAAAATGATCTGGAAAAGGCGGCAAATTATTTCTGCGTCTTTGCCAAAAACAAACAAACAAAACCCGTAAATGGTGTCACAAAGAGTCAGATATGACAAAAAATAAATAAAAAAAAAAACAACAAATCAAATATTTATTCAAAAATTCAAATGGGCTAGGATTCATTGTATCTGTAGCCGCTCCCTCCACTCATGCAAATGATATGGTCAACCATTTTTTTTTTTTTTTTTTTGGAGGGGAATGAAAATTAGTTCTAAGTGACGTGTGCAGTGTCACACAGCTGTTGTGTTAAGTGTCTAAGGCTGGATTTGAACTCAGTTCCTCTTGACTCAAGGACTCCTCTTTACTGAGTGATCTAGATGCCCAATCCCTAAAAGGATTTCAATGATCTCTTTCTGCTACATGGCATTGTCAGTATTAAGACTATCACCTGCTAACATCCTGAGTTCTGAAAACTCTAAGGCCTGAAGCCTCTTCCAGACTCTTCTGACGAAGCCAAATCTCCCCTTCCTTCTTATTATTCCTGAAATCATTGCATTGCACTTACCTCACAGACTGAGAAGAAAGCCAAGAGATGGTTTTCCCTGGTTGTCCTTGGAAAGACATTTGTTATTAGGCTTTGTCCTGAGTTGAAACTAGTTAGAAATCTCTAGATATAGAGAGGTTGCGAACCGGGAGTAGGTATGCTGAAATGTCCCACCATCACAAAGAAAGAAAATTGATATTCAAAATTACTATAAATGGAAACTCCAGCAACCACATCATCCTCACTTGGTTTGAATAGATCCTTCTACAAGTACTCATATTTAAAATATCTCTTCATCAAAATTACTATAAATGGAAACTCCAGCAACCACATCATCCTCACTTGGTTTGAATAGATCCTTCTACAAGTACTCATATTTAAAATATATCTTTTTTTTTTATTTCTATGTTCCCATAACTCCATTCCCACCCCAATATTGACAAAAAATAAATACATAAAATTTAAAGGGGAAAAACATCCCCTGAGAGAAGAATGGTATTTGTCTTTTTTTAATTAGAAATTTACAGCAAATTCAAAAAGGCAATGTTGTCCAAGAATGTAGATGAACACTAGAAAAGGCATATTTAAGAGGAGGCTGTTTTTTCTACTGAATGGAGCACTGATGAATTTCTATCCCCTAGCTTCTCTGCTGATAGAAGCCCTTTATAATCACCAGTGGCTTAAAAAAGATCTCATTAAAGAGTTTATTGTGCTAAAAAAATACCATTAGTTAAAAACAAAACATTAAGTTTTTCCTACTAGAATTCAGAGGTAAACATCTTCATCTTTGTAATTTTTCACTAATAGTCAGCAAGTGAAGATATATAAATAAGCAAGGTTTAGTCCAAATTGATTACAACTACATTGTTTTCTCCATAGTTTGTCCATTGTTACTTAAGGATTGACAAGTCTTATTATATTCATAGATCTATTCATAATTTTAAGGAATATGATAGAGTTTTAAGATGCAGTGGAAAGAATACTAGATTTGTTCAAATTCTGTTTCTGCTACATATTTGTTTTGGTCTCAGTTTCCTGATCTAGAAAATGAATGGGTTCAGTTCCATGATGTTAGAGCTCCCTCCAAGAACTAATCCTATGAAAAATTTCATTGAAATAAAGTCACAGAATTCAAAATTTTCAAAATCTATTTTTAGAGTGCCTGTCAAATTTAACTGGTGTTTGGCTGACAAATTATTATGAAAGAAATTTATATTAACTAGGAGACAAGTGTTTCAAAGGGAAATTATTTTTAAGTATCATTTGAGTTGTAGAAGTTCATCAAGGTACCAGAGAAAAAACACCAGTGAAAATAGTGAAAATAGATGATTTAGTAAAACTCCTGCTCAATGATTATTTCTTACCATCCATACTGCTCTGATATCTACAGATATTTTGTTAGTTCTGAACTATAATGCTATGAGATAATTGTAGACATATGATGTCTCATTTTAAGAATAGTTCACTCCCACCCCAGGATTACAGCTTAGGACATTAGATTTTTAGCATTAGGACATCTTCTGGGAGTAGGTATTCTGGAAAGACCCAAAGCTTAGCCAACGTAAAGAAAGTCATCCAACCATTTAACAGTGTCTACCAGTTTTGGTAGCTATTCATCCATGACTTCTCTCTCCAGTATTTGCTATATATTCTACCAAGTTTTACCACAAGGCTTTTTAAGAAGATATAGGTATATACAGAGAGATATATAAAACAGATATTCAAACCAAGCGTTTACTTGTAGAGGGCCACAGATATTGGGGGAATTCTGGGTGAAGTATAAATAGATCCTTCAGCTCAGAGGGAATGTGCTGACAATGTCTGTTTCGGCTCTCCATCTCCCCTTAGGGGCATCTCAGCTTTCCTGAAAAGTCAGGGGACAGTGACAACCTGTGTGGCAATTAAAGCATGTACAAAAGAGTCATATCAACTCATTTATGGGTCCTGCATGCACAGTATGTAGTTAGCACATGTGCAGTGTTGCTTTGGTTATGTAAGTGTATTAGAGTATATAAGGATGAGAGAATTTGGAATAAATGGACTCCATGTTTGGCTATCCACATGAGTCCCACCTCTTTACTCCTCCTCTAAGACCAAGGACTCAGGCTGGTACCAAGATTCTCCTAATAGCTAGTCCAGATACAACATTTGGTGTTCAACACAGGGCTTTGGAAAAGCAGGGCATGAAGGAGTTCGACTAATATGATCAGAGAGTTCAGTTAAGGAGTCTCCATGATCCACATAAGGTAAGTATAAAGACAGGCAATCAAGAAGAATAGATAAGGGCTAAACTAATCACTTGTTTTTCAGCCAAAATGAGGCACGTGCTAACAAAAGAGCCTCCTTCCAGAGTGAAGTATGAACCATGCTTAGTTAGGTTAATGGAGAAGCAAGGTTTGTTGGTAACTAAGAAGCAGATCACTGAGTCCTCAGTTGTTGTGCAGTACTGGTTGGAGCCAGAGATGTGGAAGGAAGTGGGAGACCAACTAACTGAATACAATGGAGTAAAATTGACTTTAAGAAATTCCACATATAAAAAAAAAAAAAGAAAGAAAGAAAGAAAGAAAAAGAAAGCTTTGAGTGTTGGGTGTCAAACCAGGAAGTATCAGGAGAAAAACAAGCAGAGGGTTGGGGCCAGTAGCCAAAGTTCACAGCACCTGGACAGAGCTAAGGGAGATTTTTTTTTTTTTTTTTTTTTACCATTTGGTTTGTTTACATTTATTTAATTTATTATTATTTATTATAATTATTTGTTATTTGTTATTTTATTATTTATTTTGTTGTTACTACACTGAGAAGTTTGAGGGGCCTGATGCTTTCCCATTTCTCAGCCTCTTTTCACTTCCCCCTAAACCTGAGCATGTGCCCTTGAGGTATTCTCTGCTTCCTGATCCTCCTCCCTCAACTCTGCCTTCATGGGTCAAATGTATATGGCTAGTACTCTTACTACAATAAGAAAAGCATTTCCAAAAGTTATGTTATTACATTACATGGATGATATCTTGGGGTGTGCGCCTACGAGCAAATGTTAGAAGCATGTCTCTAAAAGACCATAAAAATACTAAGGAACTACAAATTGCATATAGCTTGAGAAAAAATTCAAAGACACGCTCCTTTTAAATATTTAGGATATGAAGTATATCCCAAGGTACGTACGGTACAACAACTTTCTTTAAGAACAGAGAAGATCAAAACCTTAAATGACTTTCGGAAATTGATAGGAAATAACCACTGGATGTGTCCAGTGTTAGGTTTGATTTCTTATCAATTACAACCATTATATGACATTTTAAGGGGAAACACTGCTTTAGACTTACCATGCCAGCTTACAAAAGAAGCCCAAGAAGCTCTGAGAGAGATTGAACTGGTTTTATCCAATGTGCTTAAAAGAATCGCTCAAAAAACCCTTGGAAATATCAGTTTTTGCTACAAAAGAGGCACCCACAGCAGTCCTTCATCCAGAAGACAATGTGATTGAATGGGTGACCCTCCAAGCACAACCGGACCAAAGCCTTATTCCTTACCCTTGTGGATGGAATCTTATTAAAGACATTAATAAGCAGTACAATTATCTGGGATAAGACCTTCTATACTAATGCACAAATTAATGCATGATGTGAAACCATCCCACAGTAGCAAATTTTATTGGCCACAGCTCCAAATTTTACACACAGGTCCCCCTTAAAGACAGACCAGCTATTATATAATTGGTGAAGGATTTTTGAAGAAAAAAGTTTCTAAACTTCCTCTTCAAGGACCAACCATCTTTACAGATGCATTCAAACATAACATTTGTGCTATATATTCTCCTGACTTAGCTATAAAAAGAGTAGTCAGAACTTCCTTTCAGTCCTTTCAGCAGAATGAGTTATATGCAATTATGTTAGCGCTTATTATCCAGGAAAAATAAATATAATATCTGATTCGGCCTATTCAGTAAGTGTGCTGCAAAGAATTGTCACAGCCCATATAAAATTTGTAGCCTCTAACTTTTATCAGCTTTTTAAGAAATTTCAGGAGCAAGAGAGAAAGCATCCAAGTAAAATTTATATCTTGCATGTCTACTCTCATTCAGGACTTCCAGGTCCTGTTTTTTATGGAAACTCAAAGGCAGATCACCTCATCATGTTAACTAACACTCCTTTATTTCAGGCAGCATTCTAAATATCATCAGGCTGCTTGAGCTTTACATTTTCAATTTGGGATAACAAAAGAGGAAGCTAGAAGCATAGAAAAAGCATGTACAGTTTGCCTTTCTTTCCATGCTCTTACCCTCTCTCCAGGGAAAAACCCTTGTGGTTTGAGACCCAATGAAATTTGGCAAATGGATGTAACCCATTATAAATCTTTTGGTTGTCTGTCTTTTATCCATGTTGTAGTGGGCACCTTCAATTTTGCAGTATCAGCAGCAAAAGAGAAAGCCTGAGTGGTCATTGAATTCCTTATATAAGCTTTTATAGTCATGGGTGTGCCACAAGCAATAAAAACAGATAATGGACCTGCATATACTTCTAAACATTTTGCACACTTTTGTGCATAGTATCAGATTTCACACCCCACTGGCATATCCTTCTATTCTCAAGGACAGGCAACTGTATAGAGGAAGATCAGAGCCAGCAAGATGCTACTCCAAAAACAAAAGAAAAGGGGAGCCAAGGTAACCCTAGAGAACATCTAAATTTAACCCTTTGTACTGTTAATTTTTTTCATTTTTTTTTGATGAAGTTGCACTGACTCCAGCAGACAGGTTTCATAAATTGCCAGAAGGGCAGTGCCAGTGCCAGCGGCTCCACTATCTCAGATAATCCCCAGGTGATGTGGAGAGATCTGGAGAGTGGTAAATGTAAGGGACCAGACAGATTAACAGCTTGGGGCAGAAGGTTTGCTTGTGTCTCTACAGATGGAGATGGAATCTGATGAATGCTGACGAGCTGTATCTGCCTTGTCCTTCAGAGAGAGATGGAAAAAGAGGAGGCCTTCAAAACAAAAGAGAAGACCCAAGAAACATCGAGTGGTTCCATCTCTGACTGAACCCACCACTGAAAGAGTATGGCTGTTAGTCCTACCTGTATGGCAGTTGACTCATGAACATCACCATGATCATAAAAATAATTGCTAACAAGACTGATGCAGGACTTCAAAACCTGCAGCAATCACTAGATTTACTGGCACATAGAGTGATGGACAATAGATAGGCTTTGGACTTTCTCTTGGTTGCTAAAGGAGGTCTATGTGTGCTTGTGATTGATAGTTACTTTCTATACCTTTTTTCTGGAGCTCAAAGAAGTATTTTATAGTATTTTGTTTATTTACATGTTATATTACTAACTTGCCTGTGTGATATTCCAACTTGTGTGTGTGATTCCTTCTATGCTGATGAATTTAACCACTAATGTATACGTGCTTCAATTAAAACAAAAGAAAGGGAGAAATGTAGAGGGCCACAGCTAGTGGGTAAACTTTTTTTTTTTTTTTTTGAGGTTTAAGACTCTTCAGCCTAGAGGGAACCTGCTGACAGCACCTGGTTTGGCTCCTCATCTCCCCTAAGGGCTCTTGGCCTTCCTGAAAAGTCAGAAGGTGATGATAGCCTGTGTTGTAATTAAAGCAGAGTGATACCCGGTGGCAAAGAGACATATATATATATATACAATAGCAAGTTGTTTATGTGGTCCCACATCTGTAGTTATATAAGGGTATTACAGCATATAAGACAGAGAATTTGGAATAAATGGACTCCATGTTTGACCATTTACGTGAGTTCCACCTCTTCACTCCTCTTCTAAGACTAAGGACTCAGAATGGTACTGAAATCCTCCAGAGGGCTAGTCCAGTCCAGACATAACATTTACTGATAATAAATTATAATTTCATAACCCCCACATTTAGTTACTATATCATATATAAAGTTGCTACTCACATTTTAAGAATTTTTTAAAATTTAATTCAATTATTTATTTAGTCAAGAGAAGAGTAAGCCTTGCTCTCCACTGTCTCTTCCATTCTTTTATTTCATATATTTAGATATACATCAACATTCTATTCAGATTTTGGTTGTAACTTTCTACTTTTGTCCCACTTTTCTTAAAGGGATTCATGACCTATCTCTGTAAAGGGCTGAGGCTTGAGCTGATGCACTGAGGTCCCAAGCACGTGAGGCTAAATAGTAATTGGACTATACTCTATTAATATACATGCTTGGATAAAGAATGGCTCCTGCCCACTCTCTGTGCAAGTCCTGATGTGTTGTATAGGAAATGACAATTTTGGTGGGTGGAGGCAGAGAGACAGAAGAGAAGCTGAGAGAAATTGGCCTGGGTTCTATGCTCCTAACTGCTGGTCGTGTGGCTGCTGGTCTAGCTAGCTTCTTGACTCAGCTACACACATTGCTATCGCCGATTCTCTTCCACCTGCGATCTTTCTTCACTGAGAATAAAGACTGACGATTTTCCCCTAACCTGAATTCCTGACTCCGGCTGATTTTAAAATACGCAGTCTTCACATATCTCAGTCTTCCTCTTTATACCAGTCCTAATGTTATACTTGGAATCTACATTATAGATACTGTCATCTCAATAAATTTTGCTTCTCCTGTTTATTAATATTTTGAAGTCATTATGCCTCATCATATGTAGAAATGACTCTAGGGCTCCAATAACATAATATAGCGTTATGAAATTTCTCTAACTACAATCTTTTCCCTGTACCTTGTTCTCTCAAAATATGCCTTTCATCCTCATTGAAACCTTCATTCACTCCATTCCTCCCTTTTTAATTCTGCCATGTTTTTTCTCACTTTGTGTTGTTATTATCATATCTTGGTCTTAGATTTAACCAGATCAAATCTATTATTTCTTCTTTTCTTGAATCACTTGTCCTCTTCTTAAAGATAGTCATTTCTCAGCATTTTTTTACTCCCACTATTTGCTTTTTACAATTCTACAAATGTGCTACATTACACTGTTATAATCAGACTAAATAGATATGCTGCAAATTTACATTATCTAATATCAACTATTTTCTTCCTCCCTATAGTCTATCATACTAGAAAGCAACTGTTTAAAATTCTCCTACCTCTTATCCTATTATCCCTAGATTTATATGCACAGTCTTACAGATAGTAGACATATACAGTTTGTTGAAATGAGTTTAAATGTCTATATTACTTCTTACCTCTTCAAATGATTCATGATAGAGCAATAGAATATAATAATTTACAACAATCAGAAATTTTCACATTAATTTGTCCCTCTAAAGTTGAAGAAATATTATTAAACTTAACAAACATTTTGGAGGCAGCTTAAAGTTCAGATCAGTTAGTAATAAAAAAAAAAAACCTTTAGTTTTATTTTGTTTTTATTTTCTTTTTAGAGATTTCTGCCTAACAAATACACTTCCTTATGACTATTCCAATCATTTATTAGGTATGTAAACTAGGCTCCTGACAATAAGCAGTCCCAGAAAATCCAGTTATAAATTCAAGGTGAGGACATATAACTGAAGATTTCTTTGCCTAAATTTATAACATAGTTCTCATAGTATTCTGTAGTATTTTCTAAAGACCCTATTTTCAAATATGAAATATATAGGTGACAAATCCTATGATAAATGTATTTATGTTTCTTTAAATTCACTAGATAGAGTAAGCCTGTCAAGTGACTTAGGGACCAAATATCCTTTTACCACCTTATATTTAACAACATGACCACTAGTTTGTTGACCTTGGTGTCTAGAGAAACTCTCAGTGGTGCAGTAAAATAAGAGAGCATATTTTCCTTCCATATCCTTGTTATCTAAGGTCTTATTCATGAGTACTTATTTTCATTATTGTCCTTACATATGTTAAGGAATTGTCCAAAGTGTAGTTGAATAGCATTATATCAAATGTGGCTTGAAACACTAATTAAACCCTTATTTTAGACAGTACTAGTTTTTTTCCTCCTCATATCCTGAGCATTATGTACACATTTTTACATATATTAGGCACCTAATATTTGTCAAAATGAATTAAAATATTTATATTGTCTCTTTTAAATGACCCATGGAAACCAATAGAATATAGTAATTAAAATTAAAAGAAATATTTATATTTTAATAAGAAGAAATATTTATATTTCTTAATATGAAGGTAATTTATCATGCTTTTTTTCAGATAAGATCACAAGCAACAAGATAAGGGAATGTTAACCAAAACCATAAAACTGGATATGTCCAAAAACCCCATAAGTAGTAATGAGGGGAGTCTCTAAAATAAGAGTGTCTCTTATAGGTCCATAAACCACTAAATGACTCAGGCTCTGCTTCACAGCTGGCAACCTTAATTGGCTTTAGAATTGGTGATTTTCTGCATGTTCATCTGGGCTTACTCTCAGTCACCACACACACACACACACAAAATTTGGTATGTCAAGCAGCCTTGATCACCAGAAGTTCACTTCATATGCTAGTTGTTGTGCTATTTCATTGTCTGGTTTTCCTATGAAAAAAGGTAAACTTCGGCATATTTAATCAGTTAGTACAAGCATTACAGAATCCATCTTCAAGATCAATGAACCTAATTCCTCCCTATTCACTGATAAACTGATCCCACAAATAAATGAAGTAGATGATCATCCAAACAGCATAACTTAATGGACATTTAAAAGGCTCATCTGTCATTTCATATCTCCTGAAATTGTTATTCTTTGATCACTCCTTTGGGTTAAATAATTGTTTCCTGAAAGCCCATATGAAAATGTAAAGATTACAAGGAAATGATAAGAGATCAATAAATCCCATAGCAACCAGTGAACACATTAACAAGAGTTACTGTATCACATTAACTGGGAAATCTGGACTCTGAATGGGTAGGAAAAGTTTGGAATATAGAGGTATTATATCATACATAAAACAAAAATTGGTAGCACACTAAATAAGCAAAAACTTGACCAATGTCTTCCACAGTGATGCAGAGGCCCACCTTTGCCAATTGCACATGATTTTCAACCTGTTTTAAGCTTCACCCATCACTAGTTACTTCTCATGGCCATCTGGAAATTCCTTTGTGGCAATTCCTTTTTAACTGTTCTATAATCACATCTTAATTGGCAATTTCTTACAAGAATTAAGAAAAATTGCTTCTACAAAACCCATATGTTCCTAGCTTGTGTACAGTTTGAAGGTTTTAAAGAGTAACAGAGAAAATCATGACAATATCACAGGTTTTCAAAAACCTAAAATATTCTCTTTGGGAGGTTGATGCAAGAGGCAATAAAGACAATATCTGAAAGCAAGTGTATGCTTAGGAGTTAAAACTTGTCATAATTTTTAGAAATTTGGAGGGATGACTAAAGTACAGTCAAAATCCAATTCCTAGTGAGTTAATTATGTTTGTATAATTGCTGGCACAAAAACAGCATGTGGGAAGAAAAGCTAAAATCAGTGAATGATTTTTAAAGATTTATTAAGCTCCTACTGTGTATGTGCATTAATGTAGGTAGAAATATAGCTTGTTTTCACTAAATTTTTAAGTTAGAGCTATTAAGAGTTTTTTTGATGGATTACTAGGCAGGAGATCTTGTTTCTGATTCTTATTTTTGCCAAAAAATTGCTGTGTCCTTAATAAGTGACTTAGTTTTCTCATCTCTAAAAAGAAAGGGTTATACTAAATAGTTTCTAAAGTTGTAAGATTATAGGATTCTATAAAAAGATGACTATTACAACTTAAATTAAGCCTATCGAATTTAAAGTGCATAGAGGTAGAAGAAAAAGAATATGCAGTACTCTATACCTGTACCTTTAAAAAAGAAAATTAATTCTATCTTCTCTTGGTACTGGGACCTTCCCCCATTCTTCCTTCTCAGTATGATTCATATACCTTGAGCGAATGCATGCTAAAGGATTTAGAAAATGTACAGTTTCTTCCTCCCACTTCTTAAGGTGAATCCAATAATCCCATCTCTTTGAGAAATTCTCAATGGTTAAAAAACAGATTAATAATAAATTGAGATGTTTGATCATTTCCTTACCAAATGAAGTAGGCTATCTCAAAATGTGCTTAACTATCTAAATTTGCAGAGAGAAAGAGCATTAAGCCAGTTTGTCACTATATTAAAAACCTGTGTTCTCAAACATTTCTCAAAAACTCAAAATTTTTTCTTGAAATTGTCAGACAGTTCTGCTTCAGAACTAACAGACCAATGATGAAGTCTAATCTTATATCAAAATTAAAGCTATATCTTTATAGGAAAGGGTGGGGCTAGTGGAGCTTGATTTAAGGTAGAGAGAATGTGGGGTGTTCAGGGAGAACTAGGTTATGAGAGCTTGCCTACCACTTTTTAGGGCAGCTTATTCATCTGTAATGTTCACATCTCTCAAATCTCACCTGTGGCCCCAATAAACCATTGCATGCATAATAGATACATATAAAATCAACTCTGAAGATTGGCTAAATCAAATTGAGGATAACAGGCTTCAAATTTGTACCTGATTTAGGGGGAATGTCTACCCAAAGAATGTGAGGATTTCCCTGGAGTAAAGGGCTAATGAGAAACATTTGTTCTCACAGCTGAAAAGGCAGCATTAAGGGTTATCTCTAGTTGCCATGACTTTTGTCTGCCATTGTAGGTCAATGATCCTGGAAGAAACAGAGAAGCTGATGAGTTTGTAGAGCCTTAAATCCAATTCACCTCTATGTCAAGACATAATCTTTTGTAATCATTGGTTCTTTTAAAAAAGAAAGAATGAACAACAAGGGAAGAAGATAACCAGAAATGCTTCTGTAGTCTTTGGGATGGTGGTAAGCAATTTGGATTAGTTTAAAAAAAAAAAAAAAAAAACAACAACTCTGAATTTAAATTTTGATATACTAGGTTCAAATTCTGGCCTGGCTTCCCTATGTAATTAATTACCCAGACAAAATCTGAGACTCAGTTTCCTCCTTTATTGAGAAAAAGAGAGATGAGAGAGACAAAGAGAGACAGAAACAGAGAGATGCACAAGAGAGAGACAGAGATAGAGAAAAGACAGAGACAGAGAGACACAAACACACACATACAGAGAGAGTGAACTAGATGATCTTCAAGTTTATTACAAGAAAAGAAAAGCTGTGTATGAGTCTTCACATTGATTAAAAACTCAAATAAACTCAAAACCAGAAGGTTAAAAAGGAGTTTATTAAAACACCAAAGCAGAAAGGTGATGGGAGCTGGCCTCTGGGGCCAATTCAGGATTCAAACTGGTTACTACTCTCCTAGAAATAGTTTTTTGTTTGTTTGTTTGTTTGTTTTTTGATAAGAACAAGATAATCTGAATAAGTACACATTTCATACAGAGGGTGAGGAGTTAATCATATCCCACAAATGGATTTACAATTCAGGTAGATACAGATTTCTGAAAGGGGATCAAGATACATGGAGCTGCCCTTTCCCAATCTCAGATTGGCACATACTGCAGACTACCCTTGACAAGAAGGCTGGCACATACAGCTGTGAAAGGAGGATAGGTGATCATGGGTTCATTCAAATTAACTTGGCAGTAGAGAGTAAATTCTATACAACTTTTAGCTATAAAATTCTGGCTTCGCATCTGATCATAGCCATCAAATTGGTCTGGGCTAGAAATAAAAAAGATTAATCCAGGTAACATGAAAGGATACCCTTTTGGTACAGGGAATAACTTTGACAATTTGTGGAAAGTAATTAACACTCTCAGATTAATGTTTATTTTTAATAATTGAAAGAAATTTCAAAATTCACTTAGTAAAAGGAAAATCGTATAAATTTTTTAAAGTTCCTGGATCTCCTGAAATCTGTGGAGTAAAGATTAAGAACCCATGATAGAGACTGTGCTAAGATGAGTAGAAAGCCAACAATGGTATTTTAGAAATATTTTCTTCAAGAACTTCCATTTGGCTAATACACTAACAAGGCCCTCAAATCAAATCATTCCAATTAAACAGCTTGAAACTTTCTACTCTAATGCAATGTCTTTGTGACCAGTAGATCTTAGAGATATTGTAGGCTCCAGTAATCACTTATTCATATGTAAACCAAACACCTCACCAGTTAATTAAATTTTATTTGCCATAGCATGCTGCTGGATATAGACTCAATGCCGGCCTGAAAAACCTTGTAAAACAAGAAATTCTGATCAGAGTTAAGATGGCACAACAGTACTTTCACTTGGACAGATAACATCTAGAATATTGAATTCAGTCCTGAGGGACACATTTATGCATGTGTATGATAAATTTGAATGATAATCACAACAGTGAGACAAGACTAAGATCAAAGGAACTGGGGAAATATAGCTAGAAGAATGGTATGGACTTAACTGATAGATCTGTATTTCTATATTTATATAGTTATCTATCCATCTACCTACCTACCTATCTATTGATATGTATTGAGGATTTAACATTTATCAGGCTCTGAATTTCCAAGGGAAAAAAAGTTCCTTTTGTCAAAAAGCATACAATCTGGCAGTTCCCAAGTATCTGAAGGGTTTTCACTTCGGGGGAGTGATTTGCTTGTTTTTAGGCACAGACGGCAGAATTGGGAGTAATGACTAAAAGGTAAAATAAAGTTCATGCAAGGAAATGCCTGTTAACAATTAGAGTTGTCTGAAGTATAATGGGATGACTCTAGAGTCAGTGGGTTACTTCTTTATGAAGGCCTTAATGTGGTCATTTCAATTTATTTGGAATAGTGTAGGAGTTATAAGCACACAGTAGATGCTAGTAAATGGCAGCTGAATTGATGAGAACAGTGAGAAGTGTGGTGAGGGTATGAAGAAAGACCAACCCCAGGCAAAACTGGGAATTTTGCCTTTCAATTCATGGCAATTTCTTACTGTTGGTTATTTCACCATAGGGGGAAATCCCAAACATGTGTCTCTACTAGATGTTCCTTTTACAAGTATAATAGACTGTTCTCTGAATATAAACTCAAAATACATAGTCAATATACATCCTTCCCTGAAGCATCTGTTTGTGTACTTAACAATTACAGTAAATGAAGATGGAAGATTATTGATTGTCAGGGAATATTTTCTTCAAACACTTCAGTGTTTGAACTCAAGCTAAAAATAAGAAGTTTCTTAAATGATGAAAAATGAGATATTAGATTTCAGTTGCATGGTCATAAAGTAATCTTATCACTAGGTGTTCAGTTGTATCAGACAAGGAGTTTACATTTTTTTTCCCATTTAATTCCAGCTCTTACATTTAAATGTATTGATTTTTTTTCACAATAAAGACACATTCAGAATGTCAATTTCCTTTACCTGATTTTGTCTATATGTACTCCTAAACATTAGCTTCTCAGAGATAAAATTCCACTGATATAATCGCTAGCATAGTTAGTTTTTAACTACCATCACTTTTATTGGTGAACTAATCGAAGAAATTCTTAATAAATATTGGGCATATAGCAAGAAACACTGGGAAAGAGATAGCTTTTAAATTAAAGCTGCCATTATCCAGGCATCTGCCTTATTCTGAATGAAGAATAAACTTGCAATTTCACTAAGATATAGAACTCACAAGTAAGAAAACTCCCTGCACTACTTCTATAATTTTTTTTAATAAAAAATTGATAATTCTTCAACATTTACCCTTGCAAAACTCTGTGTTCTAATTCCCTTCCCCTTCCCCCATGCCCTCCCCTAGAAGGCAAGTAGTCCAGTATATGTTAAACATGATAGATAGATAGATAGATAGATAGATATAATCCAACATATACATACATATTTATACAATTATCATGACACAGAAGAAAAATAAAAAGGAAAAAAATGAGAAAGAAAATAAAATGAAAGCAAACAACAAAAAGAATGAAAATTCTATATTGTGAACCACACTCAGTTCCCACGGTCCTCTCTCTGGGTGTAGATGGCTCTCTTCAACACTGAACAATTGGAACTGATTGTTCGTCACAATTTTAAACCTTAGAGAGAAATTTTTGTAGCGTAAAAGAAGATTGGGTGATTTTTTTCAGGGTCCCACAGCTAATTTCTATAAAAAGAAGTGCTTGTACTAAGTCTTAATGGCTGAGGTTCTCTCTAGCCAATATATCACGTTGCTTTTGGTCAACAACTGTGATTTTACTCATGTAAGAAAAGACCTTGACCAATGTTTTCTTCTGTAACTTAATGTTTCAGAGAGTTTGCTGGGCAGTAAGAGGCAAGACTGAACTTTGATTCTCATAGTCTAGGTCTCTGCTTTACCACACCAACTCTCAGTATGACAATAATAATAATAAAAAAAAAAATTGGACAGCTGGCTTGAAATTAAACGCTGAAAAGTAATTCATAGCTATTAATTTGTGTCATATTTTTGTTGTCTTTTTAAGTATCAATCTATTGAATGAATATCCACAGACGATTTTCCTGAGGGGGAAAATGCTTAAAAATAAAGATTTTGTGAAATTCTCATTATATTTTTAAAACGTAGACTTTCTAGATCATGTATTTAGACTAGATATTTTAGCAGAGCCCCTCATTTTAAAAAGGGGAGGAATATGTATCATAGGGAAAGCAATTGCACCAGAATTCAAAGTATACAAGAAAGTATAAACATTGAAGGAATCTAATATTTAATATACTTACTTAAAAAAACCTCTTTCACCAGCCTTCACACTCCTGTAGGTAAAAATAATAGAAAATGCACTCTTTCTTGAGGAATACAAATGTATTTTAAGAGCCCTAATTTTACGTATATATATATACATATATATATATATATATATATGTGTGTGAATATATACATACATATACATAATATAAACATACATACATATATATACACATACATGTTTAATATGAATTTGCATTTTTGTATCTTCTTTTTGTAACTAAATTTTTACTCTTTATAGAATAAATCAAGCTTAACTATTTTCCTGACAAATGTCCCTCAATTATTTAATATATAAATCTTATGCCTCTCAAGTTTTCTCCTTTTGGGGCTTAATAATGCTTATCCAAATATAACATTATTCTAAATTCCTTTAATATCTTACTTTACTTTGGAAGAATGATGTCGTAATATTAACAGATTGTACAGGACACAAAATCTGACCCATGTGTCTGTTCATGAATACTTTTCATTATCAAGACAATTATCTTTATATAATATTGTAAAAACATGTTATATACCAAGCACTGTGTCAGAAAACATCACTTCAACCCTTTTCCCCTAGCATTTTAAGCATAAAGTTAATTCTTTTTGTTACATAAATCAGAAATCTTTTCTTCTCTATGTCATTTGTATCATTTCTTATACTTACTTGATCATCAGTATTTTTAATACTCCTTTTCCTTTAATATATCTATTAAAATTACTTTTTCATGATCTGCTTTCAACCACAGCTCATTTTGAATTTCTGCTTCTTTTTTGATTTTGCCATGGTAATAATTCTATCTATACCTTCATCTAAATCATCAAAAAAAAAAAAAAAGTGATCAATAGGAACAAATAAATACATAGGAACAAAAATATTGCTAGGTTAAAAATAATAACTTAGTCAGGAGTAATGTATCAATCCTTATCAGTATACACACACACACACACACACACACACTCACATATATATATATATATACATGACGTTTGTAAAACTTAATAAGGTATTTGGGGAAAATAGAACCTAAAATATAATAGAATAAGGTACTAAAATATGGAAACCAAAGCATATGATTAATAAAAAGAAAAGGAGATAACAGTTTATTTAGAAAATAAGTGTATAACAAACTAAGTAAAGAAGCTAAAATGTAAAGTTAATGGAAGAACAATATTAAATTAAAAAAAAATATGAGAAAGAAAATGGAGTGGAGGCAAGTGGGTGGAGAGGAGATATCCTCTGAGTTTTCTGAGGTCTCTACACAACCTTCAAATTAACAGCAAATCCAGCCTCTGAACTGGTTTTGGAATGACAGAACCCAACGAATATTGGAAGTGTAACAAATAATCAGCAGAAGATAATTTCAATGATCTCCAGAAAAGTTCTGCTTCAATCTGGCACAGAGAAAGACAGGCCAAGCACAAATAGGACCAGCACAGACACCATTGTAGGCTGTGCAGACAGGGGAGGGGAGGGTTGGGGGGGTTCACACAGCAGAATCTATGGGAAGGAATATACAGCAGTAATGTCTACTCTGCCCTGCTTGCAAGCCAGTAGATCAGCAGAGAAGTTATAAAACATCCAACACAAACACAAAACAAAGTGGTAAATAGTGAACCCCTGAAATATCAGAATTTCATGGGACCTGGCCACGCCCCCCCAAGCACCTGGAGTGAGTCAGCACAGACTCAGCACAGCTGCTGCTGTTTGTAAAGCAAGCCTGAACAATCTCCCCCTTGCCCTAAAAGCAGACATCAACTTTAAAACAAAATAAGCAAAAAAAGCAAAAAGAACTCTAACCATAAATAGCTTTTATTGTGATTTAATTAATTAATTAAGTTATTATTTTGCTTTTTAAATTAATATTACATTTAATTTTATAATTTATAATATATAATTTAATATGTAATAATAAAATTAATTAATTAATTAAAAACTGATTTAAACCCTGAAGTCACTAAAAACAGATCGTGTCCAGCTGAAGCCCAAAGGGTGATATGAAGTGGTTCCCATCTCACAAGGCTCTCTCAACTTTACCAAAATTGTGTTAGCATCTCAATTTCCTCACATTCCCTCTAACCTTTGCCATTTTCCTTTTCTATCATGTTGTCCAATCTATTCAGAGTGGGGTAGAACCCCAAAGATGTTTTAATTTGCATTTCTTTAATCAATAGTAATTTTGAATAATTTATATGATTATATTTATCTTTACTTCATCTGAAAACTCCCTTTTTATATTTCCTTATGAATTTGACTTAGTAAATTATATTTTTTCACAATTTTGATTATTAAATTTGTATTTCATTACATCCTAATTTCCCCATTTATATTAACTACTTTTACCCATTATCACTACTACTATTACTACTCTCTTCTTTCATGTTGTCTGTCCTCAGAAATGTTTTACTTTTGACAAGGACTTCCCCCAATCTTTCCTTCCTTCTATCAATCCCTTCCTCCCCTCCTATTTTTTGGAGGGTAAGATAGTTTTTTTTTGTTGTTGTTTGTTTGTTTTTTTAATATCTAACCGAGAGTGTATATTATTTTTTCTTTGAAATAAATTTGATGAGACTAAGGTAAATGTGTTCCTCCCAACTTCCCCATCTGCCTTTCCATGTTGAAAATTCTTTTGTCCTTGCTTTTATGAGATAATTTATTTCCACATTATTCCCTTCCATATTTCTTACTTGATTTTTAAAATCTTTTTGGGCCCCAGGACATTGCTTTTAATCTAAGACCCATTATATTTGTTGAGGCTTTGGATAGAGAAGTTTGAAATTTTTTTCCTTCAAGAAAATACAAAGATTGGTTTCACCATTCACCCTTGCAAAACTTTGTGTTCATATTTTTCTTTCTCTGTGCTTTGATCTATCCTGTACTCACAGTAACTTATATAAGATTCTTTTTGTTACTGGTTTTTCCTCCTTTTCAAGCCAATTTCTTGACTTTTCACTCTATGTTAAAGTTGGGCTTTGCTTTTCAGGGGAAAGAGGCGTTAATTCAAGCTTAAGGTGGTTTTTTTTGTTCATATGTTTTCAGAGAGAATTCTGAGGACTTATAAGTTTTCAGTTCTTCCAAAGTGATGTGATTTAACAAGATGTGTGTTTATTATTCTCCAGGTCAGTGCTTAGATCTCTGAGTCACAACAAACACTCTTTTCTGATCTGGAATTATTACCATCATTCCCACTCCCCTGAGGTTACAAACTCACAATGTCTCCTTGTCCAGGGGCTGTGATTTAGGAGTGCAACTTGTACCTGGATATAGGCAATAAAACAGAATGCTGAACCTGATTCTAGCAAAGGAATCACTATAATCTCCTTCTGGTGAATTGTCTATTTTAATGTCTGTGGAATTCTCTTCTGATAATTCAACCATAATTAAGACATGCTGCAATCTTGCTGGGACATTGCCTGAGTTAGAATGAGCTCCACTCTCACTCCAGTTGATTAAATCTTTCTAGGTTGTCTTGGATTGTAAAATTCTTTCACCCTGTCCTTTTGTGGGTTCTATGCCCCAGAATTCATTTTGAAACATAATTTAAATGATATTTGAAGGAGAATTGGGGAGAGCACCAGTGAATCCCTGCTTTGTCTCCGCTGTCTTGGCTCTATATTTCTTTTTCCAAGTCAACCTACAGTTGATCATAACTTGTAGAAGAAAAGAAAGAAAGGATCTTCTGAAACAGCTTAGAGGACATAACTCTTTTCATAACTACAGGTAGAATCTGGTAGAAGCATGGTTTTCTCATATATAGCATGATACATCTTATTTTTTTGGAAAGACTATTTCTCAACATTTATTCTTGTCAACATTTTGTAGCACAAATAATACATATTTATTAAACACCTGCCCTGTATGGGGCATTGTACTTAATATCGAAGATACTACATTTAGATAAAATATAATTCATATTCACAAGGATATTGCACTTTAATAATGGATCATATCCTAAAAATTGTTTTTAGAAAGTAATAAAAACAAAATGTTTAGAAAGCGTGAGGTAGAACATTATCACGAACTCTGATGTTATTGAATGTTTATTGGAAAATTTATATTTGAGTTGAACTTTAAAAGATAGTTAGAAATTCAAAAGTGAAGACAAGAAAGGGGATGTGGCATTTGAAACAGAAGAGATAATGAGTGAAGGCAGAAATCTGGGTATGGATAACTGATCAATTTGATCATTTGATCATTGATCAGAGCAAAAATGCCTTGAAAATTATAAACTGTAATAAAGTTATAAAATAAAGTAGAACACATTTGTGGATACCACATGGAAGAATTCAGATTTTACTAGGTAGGCAAAAGAGTGAGCAAGCCATTCCAAAAAAGAATGAGTCTAAGGAGTTTTGATATGCAGGGGCATGCTGGGGTTAGCTCTGAGTTAAAGAGCCCGATGTTGAACTTTCAGTTTAAGCTTTTGAAAATTGACAGTTGATGACAGTTATTGACAACAAATCAATATTTGATTTGTTGTATTAGAGATTGTCTAGTTTTAATGAAGTGATAGAGATGTTAAAGATTCATATTGATGGTAAAATTTAACAAGTATGGATTTCTTTGTTTCTTTTTCTAAATGTTTTAAGATTCAGTTTTTAAATTAAAGCAGCATAAGCCTACATTCCAGTAAATGGAAAATAGAGTTCAGGTATGAAAAATAGCTCTTGAGAGTTCAGGTTTATGTTTTCACCACAAATAGTATCATAGTATAAATATAGCCCTTTATCAAATACATATTCTCAGATTTTTGTTAGTACAAGTTGTGAACAATTTAACAAGCATGATGAATTTAACAAGTATTAGAGCATAAAGAATAAAACTGACAAGGTATAAGAATTAAAAATAACAAATATGCAATCAATCAAAATGATGGAATCCTTAGGCATATTATTTTAGACATAATTCCATCTCCTTAAATTAATGAAACAAGCAGAGCTATTCAATGTTCAGATTTTGGGTTTGACTAGCTTATTGTCAATGCAAAGGACTCTGAAGAAAGGAAGTGCTACAATCTCAAGATTTGCAAATTGTACAAATATAGCAGGTGTTGTTGATATCAAAGAGGAAGTGAAGAATCTTAAAGAGGATTTAAATAGATTGGAAAAAAATTGGCTAATGACTGGCATTCAAAAGGGAATGTCAGTTAACAGAATGGGAAAAAAAAAGGAAAAAGGAAAAAAGAAGTTTTATGCAATGTCCTAAGTAGGGCAATTTAGTTAATGATTTTTTACTAAGTAAAATAGATAAAGTAAGGTTTCTAAAGTTCAGATGAGCAACAAACTGAAATTAGAAGCTGGCCAAACCTTTTCTTTGGATTAATATGAATAGCTTGTTCTTTACATAAAGAAAATATCCTGAAAGATGAAGCTTATTATATATGTATGTATATATATATATATATATATATATATATATATATTATATAATATATGCAGTAATTTTTGGCGTCCAGCTATGAACACTGTGAAAACTTGAAGTGAAAATTTTAGGGCATTAGATCTTTTTAGATGTGATTTGTATAATCATAAAATTATAAAATCCTTAACAAGGATTGCTTTAGGAAATTAAATAGAGATGCATGTATGTAAGTATGCAGATATTTATATGTATCATTGTATTATATACATATATATATGATATTTATATTTCATAGATACATATATGTTTCTATATGTATTCATCTGTATGAAATATGGATACAAATGTAAACACAAAAATAGCTAATAGGCATCAAGCTACATGACTACAGGCAAATCCCTTTCTATATTAGTATATAAAAGTGTGATTAAAACATAAGTACATATAAATATCTACCATTCTACCTATCCTCTATCTATGAATGTGCATGAATAAAATATGCATACATATATATATCTATCTCCATTAATATAGATGCAACTCAAGTATAACTCAATACATTGATTTTATCTAATTGCCTGAAGATTAGAAAGATTAATTTGCCCACAGTCACAAAGCTACCAAATATCTAAATTAGGATTTTGAACGCATTTCTTTTGAATAAAGGCTTAGCATCCATTTAGTAGGCTCCTGTGCCTCTTAGCATTCTGTGCATAGGAATGACTAAGAAATATTTGGGGAATTGTATCATTAGAATTTCCATGGTTTGGAATTTTTAATTTAAACCAATTAAAGCAGAGCATATTAGTAAGTGAATGTATTCAAAAGGTATGCAAAATACATTTCCTTTTGAAAATATTATATCATTTTAAAACTATTTGCACTTGCACTGCTGGTAAAAAATGGAGGATAAAGTTATAACAACTTTAGAAAATTTAAATAATATCTAATTTAGATAAATTTAGCAAAGAAAGAAAGAAAACTTGATATTGTGAAACAAGGAGGAACAGGAAACAGTATTCATAATGGCTATCAATGTGTAAATAAAAATAATCATATTTAGTGTACTTGTTTGAAAGCCTGGGTTGGAATTTCCTGATAGCCTTGTGTTGCATACTTCATTTAGAGATTTGTCTGAGCAAATATTAAGAGGAGACCTGACATTTTTAGTTATTTAACCTAAATTTTATTAAACAAACAAAACAAAACAAAACAAACAAACAACAACAAAAAAAAAAAAAGAAAAAAAAAGAAAGTTCTAGACTCCATTCATGTCCTTTGACTATCTTGGTCAGAGAGATAGCTGGGAGGAGACTTCTTTGAGAATTCACTTCTTTCCTTGATTCAAGCTGAAATCTTGAATTTCCCAAAAAGAAAATCTGGGTTTTGATATATTATAATAAAATAATTCATGTGATTTCTATTTGATATTATTAATTATTCTTGATAGCTTTTGATGAAAATAGACAAGGAAGTGGACAAATTGGAATTGCAATTAAGGACTGAACTTCTCCCTAAAGATGATCAAAGAAGTTGCTTTCTTTCTGATACTAGATCTAAACTAGGGATTTTTGAGGAGTGGCAGAAAGATATAATTATAACCTGAAGCTTTTTGGGAGAATAAAAAAAAGAACATGCAGTCTTGATATACTTGAATCCTACTTATGTTTCCCCATAGCTAGGTTGTTAAATCAATTTTAATAATGAAATAATGTTAAGATTAAAGAAATTTCATATGATTATCTCAAAAGATGCAGAAAAAGTATATGACAAAATCCAAAACATATTTCTATTAAAAACACAAGAATATAGGAATAAATGGAGTTTTCCTTAAAATGATCATTAGTATCTATTTAAAAACCATCAGCAAGTATCATATGGAATGGGGATAAGCTAGAAATTCCCAATAAGGTAAGGAGTGAAACTAGTTTGCCCATTATTATCATTACTATTCAATATTATATTAGAAATGTTAGCTTTGGCAATATGAGAAGAGATTAAAGGAATTAGAATAGGTAATGAGGAAATCAAATTATCACTCTTTGGACATGATATGATGGTTTATGTAGAAAATCCTAGAAAATCAACTAAAAAACTAATAGAAACAATTCTCAACTTCAGTAAAGTGGCAGGGTACAAAATAAATCCACATAAATCATCAATATTTTTTATATATTATCAATAAAGTCCAGCAGCAAGAGATACAAAGAGAAATTCTATTTAAAATAATTGTAGATAATATAAAATATTTGGGAGTCTTTCTGCCAAAGCAAAATGAACACAACTACAATAAACTTTCCACACAAATAAAATCACATTTAGTCAATTGGAATAATATAAAGTGCTCATGGGTACGGCAAACTAATATAATAAAAAATGACAATACTATCTATATTAATCTACTTATTCAGTGCCATAGCAATTAAACTCCCAAGAAATTTATTTATAGAACTTAAAAAAAAAAAAAAACAACAAAGTTCATCTGGAAGAACAAGAGGTTAAGAATCTTAAGGGAATTAAAGGGGAAAAAAAGCAAATGAAAGTAGCCTAGCTGTAGCACCCCTAAAACTGCATTATATAGCAGTGGCCATAAGAATCTTTTGGTACTGGTTTATAAAGAGAGTATTCAATCAGTGGAATAGAGTAGATTCACAAAACACAATCATTAAGGACCATAGAAATTTAGTAGTGTTTGACAAATTCAAAGATCCCAGGTTTGGGGATAAAAAGTCACTATTTGACAAAAACTGCCGATAAAATTGGAAGTTAATATGGCAGAAACAAGGCATTGACCCGCACCTGACACCCTATACCAAGAGAAGATTGAAATGGATTTATGATTTAGACATAAAGAGTGATATTATAAGCAAATTAGAAGAACAAAGAATAATCTACTTCTAAAATCTGTAGAGAAAAAAGCAATTTCTGGCCAAAAAATAACAAGAGTGCATTATGGAGACTTCAGGCCAAGATGGCAAAGAGAACACAACACATCTACTTAATCTCCATCTTTGCTCTCAGAATTTATTTCATGAAAAGGCTTCAGAATTAGTGCTTGGCTGAAAAAAAAAAAAAAAAAAACAAATAATTACCAAGAGAAGATATCCTTGAAATTCGCCAGAAAAAGTCTGTTTTTGCTCATGGGTGGGGAAGGTTAGATCTGGCAAAGACTGAAGGCAGGCAGTGGCAGCACAGCAGATAGAGTACAGAGCTGACTGAGGGGGGTGGGGTGTGACCTCAATCATTTCTGCAGAGAGATCTTTACCAAAGTGTGGATACTTTGTCCTGGCAGCAAGCCAGTAGATCAGCAGAGAAGTTATAAACACAGGAGGTAAAGACTATAACCCCAAAAAGCTAGGGTCTCTTAGGACCTGGCCACACCTACCCAGAGTATTTCAGCACACTCTCAGAGTTTCAGAGTGTCAGAGCACAGAAGCAGCACAGCCATTGATGTCCCCTAGTGTCTCGCTGCTCCCCACTACAGTCTGTAGAGGAAGCTCAGTAATTCCATCCAGCCCTCCCCCCCACCCCCCAAAAAAGCAGACTGCATTTTTTATGCTAGTTTGTCTTTGATTATTCTTTGACAAAATGAGCAAAAAATTAAAATGAGCTCTAACTATGGATAGAGAGCAGATTTTAAACCCCGAGGAGACTAAAAATAAAGATAGACTGCCTCTAGATGAATCTCCAAAAGGGGATATGATCTGGTCCTTAACACACGAGACTCTCATAGAAGAAATTAAAAAAGGCTCTCACAAGAGAGCTAGAAAAAAAATGGGAAAGGGAAAGGAAAGCTTAGCAAGAGAGTCTGGATAAGTCATCCCATTCATTTAAATATAGAATGGATAAAGAAATCAAATCCTTGAAAAACAGAATTAGTGAACTGGAAAAAGAAAATAGCTCTCTAAAAAATAAAATTGGCAAAATAGAAAAAAAAAATCCATGGAACAAAACAACTCACTTAAAAATTCAATGTTCAAATATAGAACTCAAGAGAAACCTAAAAAGGTAAAAAGAAATCTTGGGAACTATATTTCTACTATAAAGATATATAAAGAACACATGTATAATTTGTTCTAGAAACTAAAGGTGGAAAGGAAATTGTACCCCAGAAAAAGGGTAAAGTGAGGGTACTGCATCTCACAAAGAGGCAAAGGAAACCTATAGTATCTGAGAGAAAGAAAGAAGGGGAATGAACATAGTGTGTATCTTACTCTTGTCAGAATTGCCTTAAAGAGAAAAATATTAGACATATTCGATTTATGGTGAAACTTCTTCCACCTCATTGAAAAGTGGGAGGGGAAAAGTGAAAAGGAAGGAGTAAGCTAAGTGGAAGGGAATACAGAAATTGTGAGAAAAAGGGATAAGATAGAGGGAGGAACTCTAAGGTGGGGGAAGGATACTAAAAAGGGAGGTTGTGAGAAGCAAGTGGTGCTCATAAGTTTAATACTGGGCAAAGGAGGAAGTGGGAAGGAAAAGAGAAAAGCATAAGCAGGAGTTAACAAGATGGCAAGTAATACAGAATTTGTAATTTTAACCATAAATGTGAATGGGGTAAACTCCCTCATAAAGGCGAAGGGGTTAGCAGATGGGATTAAAAGCCAGAATCCTGCAATATGTTGTTTACAGGAAACATACTTGAAGCAGGGAGATACATACCAAATAAAGTTAAAAGATTGGAGCAGAATCTACTATGCTTCAGGGGAAGTCAAAAAAGCAGGAGTAGCCATCCTGATCTCAGATCAAGCAAAAGCAAAAATTGAGCTAATTAAAAGAGATAAGGAAGAGCACTATAACTTGGTAAAGGGTAGCATAGACAATGAAGCAATATCAATATTAAACATACATGCACCAAGTAGTATAGTATCTAAATTCTTAAAAGAGAAATTAAGAGAGCTGCAAGAAGAAATAGATAGCAAAACTATAATAGTGGGAGATCTCAATCTTGCACTCTCAGAATTAGATAAATCAAACCACAAAATAACTAAGAAAGAAGTCAAAGAGGTAAATAGAATACCAGAAAAGTTAGATATGATAGCTCTTTGGAGAAAACAAAATGGAGACAGAAAGGAGTACACTTTCTTCTCAGCAGTGCATGGAATCAATACAAAAATTGGTCATACATTAGGATATAAAAACCTCAAATTCAAATGCAGTAAGGCAGAAATAGTAAAGGCATCCTTTTCAGAAAATGATGCAATGAAAATTTCAATAAAAAGCCAGGGGAAAATAGACCCCCCAAAATTGGAAACTAAATAATCTCATACTAAGCAAATCATAGAAATAATTAATAACTTCACCCAAGAAAATGACAATAATGAGACATCATAGCTAAATGTGTGGGATGCAGCCAAAGTGGTAATAAGGGGAAATTTTATATCTCTAAAGGCCTACTTGCATAAAATAGAGAAAGAGAAGGTAAATGAATTGGTTTGCAATTAAAAATGCTAGAAAAGGAACAAATTAAAAACCCCTTGTCAAACACTAACCTTAAAATTCTAAAAATAAAAGGAGAGGTTAATAAAATTGAAAGTAAAAAAAAAAAACTATTGAATTAATAAAACTAAGTGGGTTCTATGAAAAAACCAACAAAATAGATAAACCCTTAGTAGGTCTGATTTTAAAAAAAGAAAGAGGAAAATCAAATTGTTAGTCTTAAAAATGAAAAGGGAGAACTTGCCACTAATGAAGAGGAAATTAGAGTAATAAATAGAAGCTACTTTGCCCAACTTTCTGCCAGTAAATTCGATAACTTGAAGGAAATGGAAGAATACCTTCAAGAATATAGCTTGCCCAGATTAACAGAGGAAGAAGAAGAAGTAAATTGGTTAAAGAGTCCCATCTTAAAAAAAGTAATAGAAGAAGCTATTAATCAACTCCCTAAGAAAAAGTCCCCAGGACCAGATGGATTTACATGTGAATTCTACCAAACATTTAAAGAACAATTAACTCCAATGCTATTTGAAAAAATAGGGACTGAAAGAGTCCTACCAAATTCCTTTTATGAGACAGACATGGAACTGATAACCTAAACCAGGTAGGTTGAAAACAGAGAAAGAAAATTATAGACCAATCTCCCTAACGAATATTGATGCTAAAATCTTAAATAAAATATTAGCAAAAAGATTACAGAAAATCATCCCCAGAATAATGCACTATCACCAAATAGGATTTATACCAGGAATGCAGGGCTGGATCAATATTAGGAAAATTATTAGCATAATTGACTATATCAATAATCAAATTAACAAAAACCATATGATCATCTCAATAGATGCAGAAAAAGTATTTTATAAAATCCAACATCCATTCCTAATAAAAACACTTGAGAAGATAGGAATAAATGAATTTTTCCTTAAAATAGTCAGGAGCATATATTTAAAATCATCATTAAGCATCATATGTAATGGGGATAAACTGGAATCTTTCCCAGTAAGATCAGGAGTGACACAAGGTTGCTCACTATCACCATTATTATTCAATATTGTATTTGAAACTTTAGCCTCGGCAATAAGAGTCGAGAAAGAGATTAAAGGAATTACAGTAGGTAATGAGGAAACCAAATTATCACTCTTTGCAGATGATATGGTGGTATACTCAGAGAACCAAAGAGATTCTATTAAAAAGCTATTAGAAATAATTCACAACTTTAACAAAATTGCAGTATACAAAATAAATCCACATAAATCCTCAGGATTTTTATACATCATCAACAAAATACAAGAGCAAGAGATACAAAAGAAATTCCATTCAAAATAACTGTTTTAGCATAAAATATTTGGGAATCTATCTACCAAAGGAAAGTCAGGAATTATATAAGCAAAATTACAAAACATTTTCCACACAAATAAAGTCAGATTTAAATAATTGGAAGAATATTACATGCTCTTGGATAGGCCAAGCGAATATGATAAAGATGACAATACTTCCTAAACTAATCTATTTATTTAGTGCTATACCAATCAGACTGTCAAGAAACTATTTTAATGACCTAGAAAAGATAACAACAAAATTCATATGGAAGAACAAAACGGTTGAGAATTTTAAGGGAATTTATGAAAAAAATCAAATGAAGGTGGCCTAGCTTTACGTGATCTAAAACTATATTATAAAGCAGCAGTCACCAAAACCATTTGGTATTGGCTAGTTGATTAGTTGATCAGTGGAATAGGTTAGATTCACAGGACAAAATAGTCAATAACCATATCAATATAGTGTTTGACAAACCCAAAGATCCCATTTTTTGGTATAAGAATTCATTATTTGACAAAAACTGCTGGGAAAACTGGAAATTAGTATGGCAGAAATTAGGCATGGACCCACACTTAACACCATACACCAAGATAAGATCAAAACGGGTCTATGATTTAGGCATAAAGAACGAGATCATAAATAAATTAGAAGAATATAGGATAGTTTACCTCTCAGACTTGTGGAGGAAGAAGGAATTTATGACCAAAGAAGAACTAGAGATCATTATTGATCACAAAATAGAAAATTTTGATTACATCAAATTAAAAAGCCTTTGTACAAACAAAACTAATGCAAACAAGATTAGAAGGGAAACAACAAACTGGGAAAATATTTTTACAGTTAAAGGTTCTGATAAAGGCCTCATTTCCAAAATATATAGAGAATTGCCTCTAATTTATAAGAAATCAAGCCATTCTCCAATTGATAAATGGTCAAAGGATATGAACAATTTTCAGATGATGAAATTGAAACTATTTCCATTCATATTAAAGAGTGTTCCAAATCACTATTGATTAGAGAAATGCAAATTAAGGCAACTCTGAGATATCTGTAAGATTGGCTAAGATGACAGGAAAAAATAATGATAAATGTTGGAGATGTGGGAAAATTGGGACACTGATGCATTGTTGGTGGAATTGTGAACCAATCCAATCATTCTGAAAAGCAATTTGGAATTACGCCCCAAAAGTTATCAAACTGTGAATACCCTTTGATCCAGCAGTGTTACTACTGGGCTTATATCCCAAAGAGATACTAAAAAAGAGAAAGGGACCTGCATGTGCCAAAATATTTGTGTCAGTCCTTTTTGTAGTGGCTAGAAACTGGAAAATGAATGGATGCCCATCAATTGGAGAATGCTTGGGTAAATTGTGGTACATGAATGTTATGGAATATTATTGTTCTGTAAGAAATGACCAGCAGGATGTATACAGAGAGGCTTGGACAGACTTACATGAACTGGTGCTGATTGAAATGAGCAGAACCAGGAGATCATTGTATACTTCAACAACAATATTGTATGAAGATGTATTCTGATGGAAGTGCATATCTTCAACAAAGAAAAGATCTCATTCAGTTCCAGTTGATCAACGATGGACAGAATCAGCTATACCCAGAGAAGGAACACTGGGAAATGAGTGTACATTTTACATTTTTGTTTTTCTTCCCAGGTTATTTTTACCTTCTGAATCCAATTCTTCCTGTGTAACAAGAGAATTGTTGGTTCTGCACACATATATTGTATCTAGAATAAACTACAAATATTTACCATGTATAAGACTGTCTGCCATTTAGGGGTTGGGGTGGAAGGAGGGAAGAAAAAAATTGGAACAGAAGTGAGTGCAAGGGATAACATTGTAAAAAAAAAATTACCCATGCATATGTACTGTTAATAAAAAGTTATAATTAAAAAAAATAAAAGGGAAAAAAGTGTATTATGGAATGCAAAATGGATAATTTTGATTATATTAATTTAAAAAAAAGGTTTTGTACAAACAAAATCAATGAAGACAAGATTAGAAAGGAAATAATAAACTGGGAAAAATTACATTCAAGACTTCTAACAAAGGCCTCATTTCTAAAATATATAGACAATTGAGTCAAATTTGTAAGAATTCAACCCCTTCTTCTATTGATAAATGGTCAATGGACATAAACAGATGGTTTTCAGAAAAGAAATTGAAAACAATTCTTGTCATATGAAAAGGTGTTCTAAATCACAACTGATCAGAGAAATGAAAATTAAGATAATTAAGATAATGTAGAGAGATAGCACTACACACCTCACAGATATGCTAAAATGATAGAAAAGGATCATGATGAATGTTGGAGGGATGTGGGAAAACTGGGACATTAATACATTGTTATTGGAGTTGTGATCTGATTCAACTTTCTAGAGAGCAATTTGAAACTGTGTCCAAAGGCCTATCAAACTTGCCATCTAGGGGAAGAGATGGGAGGAAGGAGGGGAAAAAAATTGGAACACAAGGTTTTGTAAGGTGAATGTTTAAAATTATTCATAGATGTGTTTTGAAAATAAAAAGCTTTAATAAAAAAGAAAACAAATTTAAAAAGGAATAAGTTTAAAAAGATTAAAGCAGTTACAAGGCATTTAATTTGATATTTATTAATGGTTTTCTATATTCTATATGTGAGGGATATAGAGACAATAGTCTTACCTTTTTTTAAGAATCTCACATTCTAAGGGTGAAAAGAAAGGGCATAGAATTTAAATAAATAAGTAAATATAAATACATTCAACATACTTTTAAATACAGGTAATTTTAAAAAGAAAATAGCATCAACTAGATCTTGAAAATGTATTTTAATTATGATTATATAGTTTGTAAAACTTTTATTTATGTTTCCAACATTAAATGTGTATCTACTTCATGTTACATACAAATAATGAAAGCCAATGGGAATTTGGTGGGAATCCCAAAAGCAAAACTAGAAATGTAGAATAATATTAAAACATTCTTTGCTTACTATGGATATATTTGTGGTAAATCGGGGTACTGTAAGATTAATGGTCTGAGTTTCATCAATGTCTCTTCACTCCTTTTATTCTCCTCTTAGTTATCAAATTCATAAACCCAAAGTTCTTCTCTTGTTCTAGGCTTTAAAATCCCCCTTTTCCCTCTAGAAAACAATTTGTTGGGTTTTTAATGCATTTTGCAATCTGATGCAGCCTACTTATGCAGATTTGTTAGTCTTTAAATCTGTTTCTGAATTCCACAAAATGGAACTAGTTACAATTCTTTTCTATAAGACATTCTATCATTTGTCTTCATGGTTTTGTACAGATTGTTCCATGGAATACCTCCTCACTCCAACATGTTTTTTCTCAAAGATAAACTCAATTAACATCATATGACAAAAGTCCTATATCCATCCACTAGCTTTTCAATTCCTAGTGCCCCTCCAATCTCATATTAGTATATTTGTGTGTATGTATATGTGTGTATAAATATAAACTCATGCACATAAATATACATCATCAATAAACATACAATACATACACATAGAGGCACTCAAACATATGTGCATGCATAAATATATAAAACTTGCCCATGTTCATGTTGTTCTTTCCGAAAGAATATATCCTTCTTGGGCTTCTTAAGATCAGGAGAGACTTCATCTTTATCTTTATCCTCATTATTTATCACAGTCTGACCCATAATAAATCCCTAATAAATTATTATTGAATTCTGTGAAGACCAAGTTATCACCCTGGATAATTTAGAATCAGCCGGAGTCAGGATAAGCAAAAGTCCTTGATCTTTATTCTTGGTCTTTAAAGGTAGGATTGAATTGGATGGAAGCAGAATCTCCTCAACCTTCCTTCTTTGTCTCCCACCCAGAAGTGACCCTGGCTAGTCTTACTCCACCCCCTAGTCCCTCCTACAATTCTCTGTATACAGAGAGCCAGCACAGGATAGTGGGAATGGCCATTTTCCAAGCATATGCTTCTAGAGTATTGTCCAACCAGTAATTAGCCTTAAGTGCTCAAACTGACCTCAGTGCATCGACTCAAGAGTTTCAGCCCTTTACAGAATTCCGTAATTCATTCATGTAACCAGCACTTATTATTAACTGCTTCCTTTATGCCAGGGCTTCCTAAACTTTTCCAACTGTCACTCCTTTATACCTGAGAAAATTTTATATGACTCTAGATGTATCAATATATAAAATAGGTAAACAAATCTAACATTTACTAATAATAAATAAAAATTTAGCATTTAGTTATATGAGCTGATAAAGGGTCACAACCCACAATTTAAGAAGCTTTATTACATGCTATGAATAGATACATTCAAATTAATCTGGGATCTCTTTGATATAAATGTGATACATGCCAGCTTCTCTGTGCCTGAATCTTGATCATATATTACTCTTAGGATTGTCATATCGTTAAACTTGTCACATGGAGTTGCCATGTTCTTGTTTTCCCTGGTCATTGTTTGCATTGGTAAAATAAGAGGGAGAAAGATTTTCAAAAAGTCATTCTGTCTGTCTTTAATTCCTTTCATTTATTTATTTATTTATTTTTCTTTCTAGAGGATAAGGAAAGGAAGAAATGGGACAAAGTAGCTTTGTAATTCTAAAAAAACAATAAAATTTATTTTAAAAGGTAATATAATGGAAGATATCTGAGGTAAAGTGATTTTTCTAAAGATTTTGGTTGTGGATAGATAATTCATCACTACACTGTCACTCTGATTTTAACCTAATATGGAATATTAGGTATAATATCATAAAATATTAGAATTTTATTTTATTTAAATATCTTCCTAGGATCCCCCTAATGCCCTAAAGAGAGGGGATTTTATTATCCCCCCATCCATTTTAGAGATGGTTCATAGATTCCATCTAAATTTAATTTAAGAGAGAGAATATAATGTGGACAGAAATGTTATCTATGAAATTCACTTTGTCCATGATAGTAGAAACTGATACTATTACTTTAAATGAGCTATTTTCTAAAATTAGCATTATAAGTTTGTATTGAATAGAGCTTCTTATGCTACTGCTTTTTCTATTTGGTTTTAATTAATTCTGTAATTCTGCATTCCACAACTCATAACAATTTTGTGAAAGGTAAAATTTTCTCACATAAAACAAATAAATCTTAAATTTGCAAGTAAACAGATAAAGAAGCAATTGGAAATGCACATCTGTGTGGGCTTACTTATTTTTGTCATGTTAATATAATATTAAGAAAAAAATATCCTTTATCATCTAGGCTTTGATTCAAATTTCCAAAGAACCTTTATATTCCAGAGCTCTCACTCTCACTAATTGCTTTCTACAGGTTAAGTCAACAAATCTACTGAAAATCATTTCAATAAAGGAAGAGTGTTGAACAAGGCCAAGAAAAAAAAGAGACTCTTAAAGATGATACTTATTTTCTTGTTTTCAAGTTTCAACATTCTTTTTGTGTCTCATCTACTAGAAAATGATAATTTATGAAGAATATATCATTCATTTTTTAAAAAATGCTATTTTCTGTTTAATAGAGCACATATAATGCCTGGCAATAATTTCAGTAATTAAATCCTGAGAGTCTGGACACTAATGTGAAAAAAAGAAGGTGGCTATGTCTGCCTAAGCAACACACCTATTTCAGAAGAAAAGAAAATATTGAGACTTAAGGTGTTCATTACCGTTAAATGCAACTGCTTTCATTTGCATATAAGGAAATCTTACAAATTTTTTTAAAAACAAAACAAAACTTTCTAAAATTCATACACATGTACATCCTAACCATACCTATGGATGTGCCTTCATGCATGTATGTGTATATATAATTTGTGATCTTTTTCTAATAACTTCTTTGAATCTCCTTTCAGAATAGTATTTTGAATTGTTACAAAGAATGACAACAGAAAGTACTTCTACTGAAACTCTTATGAGTCTCTTCTCAGAATTACATTTCAATTGCTATCATAAAGAATGACAAAGAAAACTACTTGTACTGAAATATAATTATATATTTCTATGTATGTATATTATCTGTCTATGTGGGCAGCTAGGTGAAACAGTAAATAGAGCACTACATCTGGGGTCAGGAGGATCTGAATTCAAATCAGACTTCAAAGCTCTGTGGAATGAATGACAAATCACTTAATTATCTCTATCAAGAAAATCTCAAATAGTGACAATCAGACATGACTAAAATGACTGAACTACAAAACTCTGTCTCTATATTTTTAAAGTTCATAGACACAATATACAACTTATGGATTGAAGACGTGTGACACAAAATAATGTCAATGATAATATATTTAATTTATCTTCTACATATAAACCAATTGTAACATATATAAACATCCTCTCTCTCTCTCTCTCTCTCTCTCTATATATATATATATATATATATATATACACCTATAAAAGTTGTCATTTTTTTTTCACTGCCTAAAATTTTTAACATTCCTCCTCCCCAAAATGAAAAATCTCTAACAACACTTTAATAGTATACAAATACCGAAAGAGATTAATTTCAGTAAAATTATATAAAGACTCTTGTAATAAAATCTTATTTTGTGATTTATATCTCAGTTATAACCTAATCTTAAAAAAAATAAACTTTGAAATATTGAGTTGCTAATATCTGATGTAGAAGAGCTTATGACAAGTCTGTAGAACAAAGCAAAAAGAGCTCTGATCATAGATAGCCTTTATGGAGACAGAGAAGAAGCAACCACAAACCCTGAGAACACCAAAAGTAAAACATCTCAGATGAAGGTTCAAAGGATGATTAATGTTTATCTCCTTCTCACAGGGCTCTGTTGGAATAATTCAAAAGGGATCCTAAAGAGTTAAAAGAAAAATGGGAAAAGGAAATGAGAACTTTGCAGGGGAGTTTGGAAAAAGAAATACAGAAATTATCTGAAGAAAACTCCTTACAAAATAATTTTAGCAAAATGGAAAGAAGAAAATAACTTCTTGAAAAATGGAATTTTTGAAATGAAAAAGAAATTTAATAAACAAAATAATCTCATTTAAAAGTTCAACTGGCTAAATGCAAAAGGAAATTTAAAAGCTAACTGGAAAAAAAAAAAACTCCTTAAAAATTAGAATTGAAGAAATGGAAGTTGTGAAGACCGCGTATTTAAAATCAGCCAGAGTCAGGAATTCAGGTTAGGGGAAAATCGTCAACTTTATTCTCAGTGAAGAAACATAGGAGGTGGAAGAGAATGGGCAATAGCAATGTGTGCAGCTGAGTCAAGAAGCTAGCTAGACCAGCAGCCACATGACCAGCAACTACAAGCATAGAACCCAGGCTCAATCTCTCCCAGCCTTTCTTCCTGTCTCTCTTCCTCCACCCACCAAAATCATCATTTCCTGTACAACACATCAGGACTTGCACAGAGAGTGGGCGGGGACCATTCTTTATCCAAGCATATATATTAATAAGAGTGAAGTCCAATTACTATTTAGTCTCACATGCTTGGGACCTCAGTGCATCAACTCAAGCCTCAGCCTATTACAGGAAGTGAATGATTCAATGAAACATAAAGACTCAGTCAAACAAAATGAAAGAAAGAAAGAAAGAGAGAAAGAAAGAAAGAGAAAGAAAGAGAAAGAAAGAAAGAAAGAAAGAAAGAAAAATTCTAAAAACCTTATTGGAAAAAAAAAAAAACTGACCTGGAAAATAGATCATGAAGAGATAATCTAAGAATTATTAGACTTCCTGAGAACCATGATGAAAAAATAGGGAATGGACAACATCTTTCAAGAAATAGTTAAGGAAAACTGCCCTGATTGTTAAGGACTATGCCTAAGTGAAGGAGCAGGTAAATTCCCTGAGAGCCTCCAGAGATGTGCATCATAACATCTGAAGGAGCTGCAAAGCAGCCTTTACTAACACAGCTGTTGCTTGTGGACCGGGAATGAAATAAATTGGAGGCAGAGGAAAGAGGAGAGAGGTCAGACAACACAACTGCCTCTCAGTGGAGAGGTCAGAGAACAGCAACTGCCTCTCAATTTTCTTGTATCATCATCATCATCATTGCTCGCATGAAGAGATGCATTCTACAGGTCTGAGTGAGACTTCCAACAGCCACTGGCAGTTGGCTGCTGTATCACAATACCTGATGTCCTAGAACTGGAGGGCAAAATACCCATTGAATGAATTCACCAATCATCTCATGAAAGAGATCCCAAAATAAAAACTCCAAGGAATATTGTAGCTAAACTTCAGAATTATCATATCAAGGAGAAAATATGGCAAAAAGCCATACAGAAGTCAAATATTGAGGAGACAAAATCAGGATTATCCAACAGCTAGCAGCATCCACTTTAAAGGATAAAAGAGCCTGGGATATGATATCCCAAAGGGCAAAGAGGTTAGATTACAGCCAAGAAACAACTATCCTGGAAAATTAAGCATTATCTTTTAGGGGAAAAGATGGACATTTAAGGAAATAAGTGAATTTAATTAACTTTTGATGGAAAGAGCAGAGCTGAACAGAAAATTTGATCTTCAAATACAGAAGTCAATATAAGCATAAAAAGGTAAAAAGGAAAGAAAAAACAAACTATATATTTTAAAAGTTAGTAAGTTTATATCCCTATGTGGGAAGATGATGTACTTAAGTCTTGAGAACTGTTTCTTTGTTACTTGGAGATTATAGGTACAATTTTACTTTATTGTGATGTCATAAAAAAGAAACTATAGTATCTTTCCCATGGTTTTCCCCTTTTGCTCTGATTTTTCTCTCCCAACAGGATTCATAAAGTAATGTGTAGTAAAATAAATAAATATACTAGAAAAAAAGAAAAAATAATAAAGATAGAAAAGAGATTGCACTGGAATAAAAGGAAAGTGAAGGTTAAATGAGGTAACATTCCTCATGAAAAGCTATAAAAGATCTATTATCTTTGAGGGAAAGAAGGAAGGGGAGGTAAATATCATGTAAACCTTAATCTCATCAGATTTGGCTCAAAGAATATCAGACATTTGTAATTTCAAAAATAAACTTGCATCACCTTATAGGGAAATAGGAGAGGAAAGGGGAAAAGAGAGAAATGGCTAATAGAAGGGACAACAGAAGTGGATGGAGAATAGGATAAGAAATGGAGAGGAGCTGTAAAAGTGGAGGGCTCTTTGAGGGAAGTGGGGGTCTGAAGGAATATATTGTAGAGAGCAAAAGGGGGAAAGAAAAGAGAAAAGCATAATTTGGGGAAAATAAGATTGTGGGAAATAAAGAATTAATAATTTCAATTGTGAATCTGAATTGGTTGAATTCTTCCTTAAAATGGAAGTGGATAGCAGACTGGATTAAAAGCCAGAATTCTACAATATGCTGTTTACAAGAAACACATTACCTTTACAAAGTAAAGGTAAAAGGTTGGAGCTGAATGTATTTTGCTTCAACTGAAGTAAAAAGGCAAGGAGAACAATCCTGATTTTACATCAAGAAAAGTAAAATAGATCTAATTAAAGGAGGTATGGAAAAAAACTACATTTTGCTAAAGGGTACCATAGATAATGAAGCAATACCAACACTAAAGAGATATGCACCAAATCTTATGGCATCCAAATGCCTAAAGGAAAAGTTAAGAGAGCTGCAAGAACAAATAGAGAGCAAAACTATACAAATTGGAAGATCTTCACCATGCCCCAAAACTAGATAAATAGAACCACAAAATAAAGAAGAAAAAAGTGAAGGAGGTAAACAGAATTTTAGAAAAGTTAGATATTATAAACCTTTGGAGAAAAATGAATGGCAACACAAAGGAATATACTTTTTCTTGGTGATACATGGAACCTATACAAAAATTAACTATGTATTAGGGCATAAAAAATCTCAAAATCTAATGCAGAAAAAAGAAATAATAAATGCATGTTTTTCAGATCATGAGACAATAAAATTGCTTGTAATAAAGGGCCAGGGAAAATAGCACAAAAGATAATTGGAAACAATAATCTAATCTTAAAAAAATGAATGGGTGAAACATCAAATCATAGACACAATCAATAATTTCATTCAAGAGAATGGCAATAATGAGACAACATATCAGAATTTGTGGGATGCAGTCAAAGTAATTATAAGTGGAAATTTTATATTTCTAGATGCTTACTTGCATAAAATAGAGAAAAAGAAGATCAATGAATTTGACATGACACCAAAAACCTGGGAAAAGAACAAATTAAATGCCCACAATTAAATACCAAATTTTAGATTCTGAAAATAAAAGAGGAGATTAATAAAATTTAAAGTAAGAAAAGTATTAAATTAGTAAGCAAAACTAAATTAACTAAGCCATTAGTTAATTTGATTAGAAAAAGGAAAGATATTCAAATTGTTTCTATCAAAAATGAAAGGGGTGAACTTTCCACCAATGAAGAGGAAATTAGAGCAATTATTAGGAATTACATTGTCCAACTGTATGCCAATCAATCTGATAATCTAAGTTAAGTGGATGGATAGCTACAAAAATATAGATTGTTTAGATTAACAGAGAAGAAAATAAATTACTTAAATAATCCCAATTTAGAAAAATAAATTGAACAAGCTATTAATCAGATCCCTAAGAAAATATCTCCAGGGCCAGATGGATTTACATGTGAACTCTACCAAATATTTAAACAATAATTAATTCCAATAATATGCAAACCATTTGGAAAAAATAGGGAAAGGAGTCCTACCAAATTCCTTTTATGATACAGATATGGTATTGATACCTATTCTAGGTATGGTCAAAGAGAAAGAAAATTATATACAATTTCCCTAATAAATATTAATGAAAAAATCTTAAGTGAAATATTACCAATAGATTATAGCAAATTTTCAGCAGGATAATACCATATAAACAAGTAGGATTTTTATCAGGAATGCAGGGCTCATTCAATATTAGGAAAGTTAGTAGTTTAATTGACAATATCAATCACCAAACTAACACAAATCATATGATTCTCTCAATAGATGCAGAAAAAGCATTTGACAAACTCCAACACCCATGCCTATAAACACACTAGAGAGTATAAGAATGAATGGAATTTTTCTTAAAAGGATAAGTAGCATAGAATTAAACCACAAGCAAGCATCACATGTAATGGGGATAAATGAGAATCATTTCCAGTAAGATCAGAGGTGAAACAAAGTTTCCTCTTATCTTCATTACTAGTGAATATTGTACTAGAAATTGTAGCTTTAGTAATAAAAGAAAAAACAAATGAAAGGAATTAGAGTACGTAATGAAAAAATGAAATTAGCACTCTGCAGATGATATGATAACATATTTAGAGAATCCTAGAGAATCAACAAAAGATCTATTAAAAATATTCACAACTTCAGCAATGTTGCAAGATAAAAAATACATGCACACAAATTATCATCATTTCTATATGTTACTTACAAAGTTCAGGATCAAGAGATACAAAGAGAAATTCCCTTTAAAATAACTGTGGATAATATAAAATATTTGGGAGTCTGCTTGCCTAGACAGAGTCAGGAATTATATGAACAATTTACAAAGCATTTTTTTTAATTTAATAGCCTTTTATTTAGGATATATGCATGGGTAACTTTACAGCATTAACAATTGCCAAACCTCTTGTTCCAATTTTTCACCTCTTACCTCCCTACCCCCTCCCCTAGATGGCAGGATGACCAGTAGATGTTAAATATATTAAAATATAAATTAGATACACAATAAGTATACATGACCAAAATGTCATTTTGCTGTACAAAAAGAATCAGACTCTGAAATATTGTACAATTAGCTTGTGAACGAAATAAAAAATGCAGGTGTGCATAAATATAGGGATTGGGAATTCAATGTAATGGCTTTTAGTCATCTCCCAGAGTTCTTTTTCTGGGCATAGCTGGTTCAGTTCACTACTGTTCCATTGGAAATGATTTGGTTGATCTCATTGCTGAGGATGTCCTGGTCCATCAGAACTGGTCATCATATAGTATTGTTGTTGAAGTATATAATGATCTCCTGGTCCTGCTCGTTTCACTCAGCATCAGTTCGTGTAAGTCTCTCCAGGCCTTTCTGAAATCATCCTGTTGGTCATTTCTTACAGAACAGTAATATTCCATAATATTCATATACCACAATTTATTCAGCCATTCTCCAACTGATGGACATCCATTCAGTTACAAAGCATTTTTCACTCAAATAAAGTCAGCTCTAATCAACTGGAAGATTATCAAGTGCTTTTTAGGTAGGCTAAGCTAATATAATAAAAATGACTATTCTGCCTAAATTAATCTACTTATTCAGTGTCATACCAATCAAACTCCCAATTAATTATTTCACAGAGCTTAAAAATATAGTAAAGTTCAAGTGGAAGAAAAAATGTCAAGAATTTCAAGGGAAATGGGGACAAAAAGCAAATGAAGGTGGTCAGACCTACAATTATATTATAAAACAGTAGTAATCAATAGCATTTAGTACTGCCTATGAAATAGAGTACTTGACCAAATAAATAAGTTTAGTTCACAAGTCAATGAATATAGAAATCTAGTGTTTGATAAATCTAAAGACCCCAGTTTCTGGGATAAGAACTCACTATTTGATTAAAAAAAAATTGCTGAGAAAATAGGAAATTAGTATGGTAGAAATTAGGATTTAACCGACACCTAACACCATATGAAAATATAGGGTTGAAATGAATTCATGATTTAGATATAAAGAGTGATACTATAAGCAAAATAGAGGAAAGAACAAAAGATAGTCTAAATCTCAGATATAAGAAGAAGGAAGAAATTTGTGGTCAAGGAAGAATTGGAATACATTGTGAAATGCAAAAGGGATAATTTTGATTATATTAAATTAAAACAGTTTTATACCAACAAAACCAATGCAGAAAAGATTAGAAGAAGAGCAGTAAACTGGGAAAAAATTTACATCAAGTTTTCTGATAAATTTCTAAATATTTCTAATACATATAGAGAATTGACTCAAATTTATAAAACTACAAGTCATTCTCCAATTGATAAGTGATCAAATGGTATGAATAGACAATTTTAGGATAAAGAAATTAAAATCATTTCTACTCAAATGAAAAAATGCTCTAAATTAAGATTGATCAGAGAAATGGAAATTAAAACAACTCAAACACCAATACACACTCATACCTCTCAGATTGCCTAAGATGACAGGAAAAGACAATGATGGAGTTGGAGGGGATGTAGTACACCAATATATTGTTGGTGGAGTTGTGAATTGATCTAATCATTCTGGAAAACAATATGGAATTATGCCTAGAATACTATAAAACTGTATATACCCTTTGATGCAGCAGTATCTCTGCAGGGTCTATATCCCAAAGATATCCAAAAAAAGGGAAAAGGACCCACATGCGCAAAAATGTTTGTAGTAGCCTTTTTTGTAGTGGCAAGAAACTGAAAACTGAGTGAATGTCCATCAGTTTAAGAATGGCTGAATAAGTCATGACATATGAATGTTATGGACTATTATTGTTCTATAAGAAAGATTCAATGGGATGATTTCAGAGAGGCCAGGAGAGACTTACATGACCTTATGCTAAGTGAAGTGAGTAGAACCAGGAAAACAATGTACTTTAACAACAAAATTATATGATGTTAAATTCTGAGGAATGTAGCTCTTTTTAACAATATGATGATGTAGGCCAGTTCCAATGTCCTTGTGATGAATAGAGGCATCTCCCCCAAAAGAGTGGACTTTGGGGACTGCATGTGGATTACATCATTGCACTTTTACTTTTTTGTTGTTTCTTTGTGTTTTTTTCCTATTTTTTTTCTTTTTGATCATATTTTTCTTGTGCAGCATCATTGTAGAAATACGTATAAAACAATCACACATGTTAAACACATATTGGATTATTTGCCATCTAGGTGAGGGAGTAGGGGAAAGGGAGGGAGATAAAAATTTTGAAACACAGGGTTTTACAATGGTGAATGTTAAAAAGTATCTATTTTTTAAATAAATAGCTTTATATAGACATATGTGTATATATATATATATATTTATATATGTGTGTGTAATAAAAATAAAATAAATAAATGTTTTTTCCCACAATTAGACAATTTTAACATTTTTATAACAACTTATGAGTTTCAAATTATCTTGCTCAATCATTCATTTCCCTTAATCCTGGGAAAGTAAGCAGTTTGATATAGGTTATAAATGTGCAATCATGCAGAATATAGTTCCATATTAGTCATTCTGTGTAATGTTACGGGGGCCACCAGTAGTGGTTGCTGGGTGTTATGGGAGCCATCTGCTAGTGGCTGCTGGGGATCTAATTCTGATCAACAGAATAGATTCCTTCATGAAAGAAGATGATAATAATACATGGAGACTGAGAGGCAGTTGCATTCTCTGACTTTTCTCCTCTTCCGTCTTGCCTCTGATTTATTTCATTCCGAATTCACAAGTAACATCTGAGTCAGTAAAGGCTGATTTGCAATTCCTTTAAGGGTGTTATATTCACAGCTGTGAGGCCCTTGGAGAATTGACCTATCCCTTCACACTTAGGTGTGGACCTTATCACTGGAAAACGAAACACACACCAAAAAAGGAAGGAAAAAAAAGAAAGAAAGAGTGAAAAATAACATGTTTCAATTTACATTCTGACCAAATTAGTTCTTTCTCTGGGAATAAATAGCATTTTTCATAATGAAAATTTTAGGCTTATCTTGGATCATTGTAGTGTTGAGAATAGCTAAGTCATTCTAAATGTTTTTCCCCCTAAAATTACCCTGTTTTTCATTTCTTAAAGCACAGTAGTATTTTATTACAACTACATAACACAACTTGTTAGCTATCCTCCATTTGATGGGACGCCCCTCAATTTCCAGTTCATTATTATCTCAAAACGAACTATTATGAGTAAGTTTGTATAATTTATTTCTTTAAAAACTTTCCATTCTTTCTGTACTAACATTCCCTTTCAAATGTTTGTCTATATAATGTACAATAATATTATCATTATGGCAAACAATTGAGTTGAAAAGCGTATTGGTGGTCTTCACTATTCACCCTTACAAAGAATCCCCAAAATTATAATATAGCCAATAATGTAATCCAAACTTTTTTGAATGCATCCACTGAGGGAAATCCCTCACTTTTGCAATAGCTGATTCAATTTTTGAACAGTTATAAGTTAAAATGTTTTATTTTCTTCACTTAAGCTTTAATTGTCTCTATATAACTTTCATCTTTTTTTTCTGATTCTTCCTTCATGAAATGTGGAGATATTTGATTTTCCACAGATCTCTCATGTCATACTTCTATAATATAATAAGTTATTCGAAACATTCATGAAGAATACATAAGTATTGAGATTTCTGGAACTAAAACCAAACCAAATCAAACAAACAAAGAAAATTCAGTTCGCTGAGAATTCTAAAACTCTGTAACGCAAGACAAATAATTAGCTATGCATTTATACTAAATGAAGATAATTCCCTGGAGAATGGAGAAAATTAGCCATTAATGGGAATAATCTCACAACTATGGTGCTGCCAAAAATTTTAGTGATATTGTTCAAATAATAAATGCCTCTATCTGATGTTGGGAATGGTGTCCCCTCAAGCTACCAGATCTTGTGGACAATGATATACCAAGAGTAAATGACACTGAGAGCAAAGTTGAAGATCACAACTAATTTTATTGCTATATACACAACTGTCTTAGTATCCAAGGAAGAAACAAAAAGGAGAAAGAAGAAAACTCTATTTTTTTAAGTTTTCATACTAAGAAATATGAGTTAGATATAGAGGGGACCTTCAATGTCATCCTAAATAGTTTCTATTTTAAGCTTTTGAAAAGGGGAATGAAGTGATTAAAATAATTTTCCTTACAGTTATATATGATGAATTAGATTGCAGAGAGAATGATGACAGGTAAATTTGTTATGAATTGTCTTATGCATTGTCCAAGCAAAAAAGGACATGAGTTTAAGTGACTCTAGTGATGGCAAAAGTAACATTATGTGCAAGAATGAGAACAATGACAACTGACAATTTGTGGGTCTTTCAAAAGAGGGAGTCAAAGAGAAAAATATTCATTCTATTAACCAAAACTAAGGAAGTTAAGAGGAAAGATATGGTCTGTCTTAAAAAAAGATGATTTGTTCAATCCTACATATGCTGAGTTTGAGTAGGTAGAATTAAAGATATTTTCCACTCTCATGGGATCACAGAACTAGAAAGGACCTTAAAGATCATCTGTTCCCCGCCCATTACATTCAGATAAGGGAATTGAACCTCATATAAGATAAGTAATTCACAAAGACCACAAAAACAGAACAAGTTATAAGAATAGAATCCAGTTTTTTTCCAACTTCCAGGCCAATGCTCATTCTGAGAATTGTTTGATCTTCTCAGTAAAGTAATGAGAAGGAATTATTCACAGTCAAATTACCTGTCAGCTGAGGATGGTTCAGCAGGCTGTATAGAAGTAATCACAAATTCAGGTACAGTGAACAGTCTGCAATAGTGAAAAAGACACTACACAGAGAGATAAAGAAGACCTAGTAGGAGCAATATTCATGAGTGAAAGGCTAAAAAACAGTACATAGACTTCAACATTATTTTTTAAGGAAAATAAAAACAACTCTTATCACATAGTAAGAATGAAATTAGGAAAGACCATTGTGGTATATTGTAAAACTATGTATCAACCATTTATATTATAAAATAAATAAATGTCTATTTATAATACATACATATATATATATACTTAAAAGTATAATAATTATTATTTTACACAGGCAATTTTCTTTTGCTACAACATTAATTTGTTAAGTTGTTACGAGGACACTTGACATTGGCTAGAATTAATGCATATCTAGATTGTACAATGGATGGATACCTTTAAATTGTCAACTCAAAAGGAATATATATATATATACACATACACATGGAGAGAGAGAGAGAGAGAAAGAGAGAGAGAGAGAGAGAGAGAGAGTTAGTTGCCTGGGAGGTAAACCTCTCAATGTGCTATTGAAATCCCTTTCTCCTTGTATACTTGTATATACATATTGGTATCTAGCCTAATGATACTATGAGGTGATTGAATTCCTGTAAAGTTTGCTAATTGGGTAGCCTCGTTATATTTTGGTGAGCCACTTCTATCTCTGGGATACATAGAGTCTATAGGAATCATTTCTGCTATTTAATAAAAAAACAGAATAAGAAAAAATGAAAACAGAACAGGAATACAAAACAAAATGAAACAAAAGAAAAGAAAACATTGCCATGTGCTTAGGAGAACATCAGGGAGGAGTCAAAGTATATAACAACAAATTGCAAAATCAAAAAAGTATAAATATTAATAGAAGAAATTATATTCATGCATATCCACCTTCTTTTTTGTTCTCTGCTGCACACTTTTAATTACTTTATTCTTCTTTTCCCCCTTTCATTTCCCCCACTACCTTCAAGCAAACTATAGTTAAGAAAGGATATATTTATTTTTACATTTATAGATATATACATAGACATACATAGACACAAAATACACCTCATCCTCCCTCACATACATACATATGCATCTTCCCTATCCTTGTTGACTCTCTTTTAATTCTGCTCTTAACTTGCCTTGCTATTACTTAGCCTTCCATAGATCTTTCCCTTGTCTTCTTTTCACACTCTTTGCTGCTCAGTCTCAGAGTTAATAGTGTAAACTCTTCTAATCGAGGGGTGGAGGATAATGCCTCAATCTTCCTTTTAGCTCCACCCCCTATGAGCAAGAACCCCAAACTCCACCCTCCTGTAAATGTCTACAGCAAGAAGCTTCCCTGCCACCCCCCAGCCTAATATATGTTAGGTTCTGGTTCCCTATCACCCTGGGTGGCATCCCTGCAGCATAGCTAGGCCTGGCATTCCTAATCACCAGAGGTTCCCTCAGTCTCCCCATCTCAGACCCAGACTCTACTAACAGTCCAGGAAGTGAAAATCCCTGTGGCTTCTTTTGAGAATCCAGCCACACTGAGATCATCCTAGGGCTTCCCACTTGGTGATTTTGTGCAACTAGCCTGGAGGTATTTGCACTTCACTAGGTTAATACCTGGCCTGGTGTCTTTCTTTGGATCTTCTCTAGTTGTATTAGCAAGATCCCTGTTCTGCCCCATCTTCTTAATTTTTCTTAAGACTGAGTTGGCTCTAAGATGCAAATTTGTTCTATTTGTGGGGAAATTAGGAGAAATTGAAATTTACCAACATACTTTGCCATCTTCCCAGAATCCTCCACCTAGAAGACTTTATGTAAGAACTTTTTTACTTTCTGCTATGTTCAGGATTCCCACTAATTGACTATATAGTTCTTTTATGCAGAGCTGCCATGTGTTTGAAAATTTCCACATTATTCTCTCCAAGTATGGTACTAAAAATACTCTTTCTTTAGGTCCAGTGGTATTCATATGTCATTCTCTGCCATGAGTTGTTCTAGGAATTTCCTAAACTTATCTCTAACAACAATCTCAATAAGCAACTCTATAGATTCTTGTAAATTGTCCATAAATTGATGAAAAAATGCTAAAACCTTAGAGTACATTCATAGCAATGAGCTAGATACAAAGGATGGGATAATCCTGTACATTATATTCCACTGAGATCCCCAGTCTCAGTGCCCACCTATTTCATAATTAATTAAAGTGAGGCATAGAGAGAAAGTGACTTATGAGAATGTTAGATAGCTCACTTAGCATTTGGATCCAAGTCTTCTGACAAAGCATCCATTGTTCTATCCTTACAGTGTGAGAAGATATTAAACACATTCTTAGAAGGGCAACCAGGGTTCAGAAACTGACCTGAAAAATATTTGGAGATCCTAAAACCTATTAACTTTAGTTAAACTTCAGCTTAACTTTAGTAAGAAAATAATAGCAATCTTAAATATTTTTAGGGAGTAAGATAGCAGCCTTTTGTGTTGTTCTGTTGCAGGAATTCTTAAAGTGGGCCCATAAACTTGTTTTTTTTTTAATGTTTTGATAATTATATATAAACATAAATTCTTTCCTTTATATGTTTTTTTTTAATTTGTACATTTACCTTATTCTAAGAAAGGCTTCATAGACTTCCCTTACTCTCAGAGTGATTCCTGATACTGGAAAGTTTAGCCCCTATTTTTTTAAGGGATAGTTTTTACAAATTTTTTTATTTGGCCAATTACATTTTTCAACTTGTTTCTCATTTTTTCCCAAGATCATTTCTTATAATACTTTCAAAAAATAAAACTGTTACAAAATTAAATAGCACCTTAGTTAAATTCTACATTGTATAGTGTTCCATAACCATAGACTTCAGCAAAAATGGGGGAAAAGTGCAAAGATTGAACTTTCTAATAAGCGAACACACTAATGACACATGGAAGTGGGTGAGAGAATTAAAGTGGAATGGGCTCTATAAGGTTTCCCAATTGTAGAAATATTCAATCAATTAATAAATATTTCTTAAACCATGTATTACATGCCAGACCCAGTGCCAAATACTGGGGATACATTTAAAGGGAGAAAGTAAAAAACATTCAGGTGGAATGTAAAGCATTCCATCAAGAAAAGAGGTCAGAAATTTGTCAGAATTTTTAAAAAAGCAAAATAAGCAGAAACATCCAAGTTCTCTAGACTCCAAAATTTCTTGATACTTTGGTAAAACTGAATTGATGTAAGGCACAAACGCAAAATATTGAAGTAAAACATTTTCAAATAGCCTGACAAAGGTAATTACAAAACTCTACAATTTTTTGTCTTTTATTGTGTCTGTTTTTGCATGAAACTTTCTCTTGATATCTCTTTTTTTAATTTTTATATTTAATTTATTTCATTATAAAACAGAATAGGAAAAAATAAATTAGAAAAGGAATACAAAACAAAATAAAACAAAAGAAAAGAGCACATTGTCATGTGCCCAAAAGACTGCAAAACTTCAAGGAGGATATAAAATATATATCAGCAAATCACAAATTCAAGAAAGCGTGTGTGTGTTAGTAGAAGAAATTATATTCATTATTATTGTTCTATAAGAAATGATCAGCAGGATGATTTTAGTAAGGCCTGGTGAGACTTGCATGAACTGATGCTAAGTGAAGTGAGTTGAAACAAGAAAACATTGTGCACAGCAACAAGATAATTTGATGATCAATTCTGATAGAAGTAGCTTTTGTCAACAATGAAGTGATTCAAGCCAATTCCAATTAGATCACAACATAGCATAGTCAACTTTTTTGTTGTTTGCCTGTTTTATTTTAATTTCTTTTTTCTTTTTTGATCTGATTTTTCTTGTGCAGCATAATTGTGCAAATATGTACAGAAGAATTTCATGTTAACATAAGAAAAGAAAATATATTCAAGATAGTCCATCTTTTCTTCCTTTTTTATCCAATTTTTTAAATTTTTTTTATTATAATAACTTTTTTATTGACAGAACCCATGCCAGGGTAATTTTTTTATAACATTATCCCTTGCACTCACTTCTGTTCCGATTTTCGCTCCCACCCTCCATCCCCTTCCCTAGATGGCAAGCAGTCCTATATATGTTGAATATGTCATAGTATATCCTAGATACAATGTTGTGTTTTTTTTTATAGTAACTTTTTATTGACAGAATCCATGCCAGGGTAATTTTTTTACAACATTATCCCTTGCACTCACTTCTGTTCCGATTTTTCCCTCCCACCTTCCACTCCCTCCCCTAGATGGCAAGCATCTCTTGATATCTCTAAATTTTTTCAATGGATTTCTTATCTTTCCTATTCTATTCTTTTTTTTCTATTTCTTTGCTTTGTTCATATAAGTAAAGTTTCTCTCTCTTTGCTGTTCTCTGGTATTTCCCAGTTAGCTGAGAAGGCCATCTCCCATCATCTTGAAAAATTTCTTGCCCTTGGACCCAGATGGCTCTCAAGGACAGAGTGAGGCTGCTGACTTTGAATAGCCCTCCCTCACTTCAGTCCAATTCACTCGCATGTCATGGTATCACATTCCTAATGTCATGCTCATTTTGGGAAATGAAGTACAAACAACATATAACATAATAGCACAACTACATGTTCTAGAACAGAATTAAGCCATTGGGTCAGAGACAGTGACAAATGATAAAGAGATGCATTCGTTTTTAAAGTTGAGTCAAGATCAATGATTTCATAGTCTAAATAAAACTCTTTGAAGAGCAGCTTTATTTATTTGTTTATTTTTAAATTCACAATCATAGCTGCTTGTAGCTTTGAAAGATTAGCTAATATACTCATGATCACATAGCTAGTATGTGTCAGAGTCTAGACTCGAATACAGATTCTGCTGTTTCCAAACCCAACCACTCTAGGTATTCTACTATGTTATTTCACATATACACAACAGTTGAGAGAACAAATCTAATTACTATAGTTCATCAATGGTAATGGGTGAAGGTAAGCAAGATTATCCCCACATCTGATTTCATTGGATATTAGGTATATTCCTTTGCATACTTCTCTGCTCTTTTGAATTTGTCTCCAGTTAGTTTTTTTGAAATGTGTATATATGCATGTGTGTATTTGTATAGTGAAAGGAAGACACAATTTCTACTCACAACCTTAATGAAAAAGTCTAATGGCATTCAGCATTTCAAGATGACTACTGCTCCCTCAGGTGCTGTAAAAGAGACCTTAGAAGGCACAAATAACATGAAAATAGTCATTATTTTTCTCCTTTCCCTGTCTATGTGCTCAGTTCCTCTCTCTAGCAGGTGGCTTCTTTGCTAAGTGTAAGCAACGCTATCCCTGACCTGTTCTAGTGCTGAGAAGTCTGTGAACAGAGGAGACAATACGGACTCAGGGTTGCTTGTGGGATACTCTGCAAGAAATAAAGCAGAAGCAGCCTTGAAAAACAGCAGATGGCATAAGTAGGCATGGTGCCAACTTATAATTACTACCTGCCAGGCCTAAGGGAGCAGTTGTGTGAGTGTGCATGCGTGCATGGATGTGGATTTGTGTGTTTCAGGGCTGGTAACTAAAAATCATTTCTCTCTCTCTCTCCCCCTTTCCCTTTCACTCCATCTTTCTCTCTCTCCTTTGTCCATCTGTCTATCTCCATCTCTCTTTCCCTCTCTCCCTCCCTCCTTCTATTCCTCCTTCTCTCTCTCTCTCTCTCTCTCTCTCTCTCTCTCTCTCTCTCTCTCCTCTCTCCCTCTCTCTATATTTCTCTTTCTCCTTTGTCCATCCGTCTGTCTGTCTCTCTTGCTGTATCTCTCCTCCCTCTTCTTTCTCCCTTATCTCTCTCTCTTATCCTTTTTCCCTCAATGCAATTTCAGAAGTAGTCATGAGACAATAGAGGTCTAGTCAGGATTCCATGCCTTTTGCAGCAAACACATTTAAGAACAAAAGGGAGTGTGACCATTTATCAGAAACAACTGGTCATTCTAAAGCTGCTGCTCATTGGGCCCCAGTGTTCTATAATGTCTCTGTTTGCTCAGAAGCAAACTAGGGCGGTACTTTCTGACCACAAGCTCTGGGCATCTTGTAAACCTGTCAAAGTGTAATGTTTATCATTGTCATGGATCGTTTTTTTCCCCTCACTTCTAAAAGATGATAACAAGCTACTCTGAGGCAGCCCAGCTGGCCTGTGATATGGCTCTGCACGAGCAAAGGAATGGCTTTATTCAGATAACAGCACCAGTTGTTCCTGACAGTCTGTAAATAAGTGTGAGGGTAATGGGAAAGAAAACATTTACACTTACACATTTAGTGGATTCTAGCTGGAGGGTCATATCTTCCCAGGAGATCCACGGTACAGAGGTGAGATAAATGGTAGTTTTACTTGGATTGTAAATGTAATGAAGTAGTTTGGCTTTCTCTTCTATTTCTAAGCTCCAAAGAAGAGCATTCAGTGCGCAAAAGAGAAGGAGGATGTGAAGTTTTTGTTTTCCTGTGTTTTTCTCTCACTTCTCCTCCCACCATATTGGTTTGCTAATAGAAAATATAACTAAAAAGTAAGATAAAATTTCTAAAATATGAAAATTTTACAGAGGAAAAAGAAAAGATACACAAGGAAGCACAATCAGAAAATTCTGCTAACTATAGTTAACTGAAAACCTGATAAAAAAAAGGAGATAAAAAATGATAACTTTCTCCTCATTTCTTTGAAAAGAAAAAACAAACACCAATATGAAGACAAAACAGACAACATACTAAAATCTATTATTTTATGTTATCCACGGGTTTTAATGATTTAAATATTTTATTTTTTTCCATATTCTCCTTGAAGTAAAAACAAATAGAAGACAAATATCTCTTTCAAGTAATAGTGATAGATAGTAAAGGAGCTGAGAAAGTTATTTCATAGAATAACAAGATCTCAGAGTTGGAATGGATCTTGAAGACCAAAAAATCAAATCTATAACTGAACAAAAATCTCCTTGCTCCATACTCTAACAAGTGATCAGTTCAGTTTTGTCTAGAATATGTACAGTAAGAGGGAAGCCAGTAGCTCCCAAAGAAGTTTATTCTATTTTTATCAATCTTTAATAGCTTAGGAATCTGTTTCCTTTCCCTCCCCCAATTAATTAGAGCCTCCTTCTCATTATATTTACATTATGGAGAGTATTCATTAAACATAAACAAATACAGCTATGGAATTTTTAGTAGCTGTTCACTACCTATTATCTATTGCACCATAAGAAATATTGAAAGGTAGAATTTCAGAGAAGCATGGGAAGATTGATATAAAAGACATAAAATTTCTGATCAGCATAAGGACCAATCATCATGAATCCAGTCATCCAGTGTTAATGAATGTCACTTGCCTCCTGAAAAATAAGTGTTGTATTCAATTTGGAAATGAGAGAGGTTTGTGGTTATGGATAGTGAGTAAGTTCAATTTTTGATGCATATTTATTTCAAAGATGTTTATTTTTTTTGTTTTTTGAAGATAGAGTAGATAAGAAGATAAATTAAATATCTATATAGATGCAGATTTATATATATATGTACATACATATACATACATACCTACAGATACTCACATACATGCACAGAAATATATATGTATACAAAATGTGTGTATATGTGTACATATGTATATGTATATACAGAAACAAAACTGGAACAGGCTGTTTCTAAGACTGACTAGATTCTCAGGTATTAGGTTATGGCTTCTTGCTCAAGTATACAAACCACAGAATAGTCCCAAGGGACTTTAAGACCCATCTGTTCCTACCTCCTTCTAAAGCCAGAATCCAAGGCATCTTTCATTTAAGGACTTTGTCACATTTTCTCACTGCAACACTATCCTTGACACAGCCTATGCCCAAGCTGAGAGTCTTTAGAGGTAAATATTAGCTGAGAGCCTTTTGAGGCACATTTCCCCTCAAGTAACAAAAAAATGTATCCAGATAGCTAATGATAAAAAGAGCATTCCCACCATTAATGTACATTCCATTACAGATTTCTTTGAAAAAAATAAACCAGGCCTAAAAAGTTTCATAAAACACAGAAACAAATTGACTTGATTTTTAACAATATACAGTATTGACTTCTATAAGGATAAAGAATAATACTAATTTGATTATGAGACTGAGATATTCATAATTTAGGAATTAAAAACTTGAATGATATTGATATAATAATTAGGAAGGCTACATAAAACAGTGAAAAGTTAAATAGATTTAGGTTTAAAGGGACATTTTACATAATGGGGTAAAGCAGAAAATAATGAATTTGAAGGCAGGAAGACATGAGATAAAATCTTTTTAGTACATATTCTATCTGTGGGAAATTCGAAAAACAATTTTAACTCTCTTGGCCTCTGTTTCATCATCTGCAAAATGGACAGTTTAGATTTGGTGATCTCTAACATGTCTTCTAGTTATAACTATCTTATTACATGGATTCAAATCTTGAATTTAGGATTATATGGTCTCCAATAAGTCACCTCTGTTTTAGAACTGAGTATTTTCTTCTTTAAAATGAGGGGATTTGATTAGATTACATATATGAAATCCCTGAAGGTTCTAAATCTATGATTCTAAGATTTTCTGCAACATCCTTGACAAATAATCTTGCTACAAAAGCTTGAAGACTTCTAGTACCAATAACCATCACATCCTGAGGCATACTATCCACTATGTTGTTTGTGTTTGGCTTGATAATTGAGTTGAAAGCTATACTGTTAATTCCTGAAACATGTGAATTATTCTTTCCACTGGGGGCAAGTAAAGGAAGAAAGGAAAGAAGTGTGGGGGAAAAGAAAAGAAATAATAATTTATTAATCTCCCATTATGTGCTAGTCATTGTCCTCTATACTTTACAAATATTTTCCTGTAAAATACTCACCAAAATTTTGGGATATAGATATTATTATTATTATACTTATTTTCCAGTTGGAAAAATGGAGGTTAAAAAGGCGGAAAGTGAATTACTAAAAGTTAATAATCATACTCACTATTATCAAATATCAACATCATCTTTTCCCAAGATTATGTATCTTCATTATTTACCAATTTTATATAACATAGTATTGCATTACTTTGTAATCCTGACTGATCACCATACGCTTATTGTATATAATCCTATTTGTTAGTAATCTACTTCATAAATAGTATCCGATATAATCTGATTGAGAGAATATAACATAACTTTTAACTCCCTCATTATAAATATTACACTTCTATTAGATTCAGGACTGTCACAGGACATTGTGGACTTGAATTGAATTTGTTTTGTTTGTGGCAAATCTAAAAGTGACCGTTTTCATGGAAGAAAAAAAACAAGATTTTCAAGCCAGGAAAGTATGTTGACAGTGATATGTGGCTTGACTATGACTCAGTGAACACAACTTTGAATAATCATAATTGTCAGTGACCCAAAAGGTAATGGAAAAATACTTTGTGGGTGTGAGTAGGCTGCAGCTTATTAACAAAATTGATATGCAAGCAAAAAAATGACAGAAGTGTCATCATCTAGTTAATAAATGCTTGGGAAAATAAAATATGGTTTACAAGATAACAGCTTAATTTCTTCATTTATATTCACAGAACTTTGCCGACTACTGGGTAGATATTCTACAAAGGATTTAATCATATAGAATTAGAAATTGATAATGGAATTCAATGAGTACACTTGGAGGGAGCATTGGAAATGTTTTGATCAGAGATCCAGTGATTATTGAAATTTAAATAATAATAAACTTCTCCAGGCAACCAGATTTGGCCATAATTTTTCCAAAAGCCCTCACAACTGACATTTAGCAAATGGCCAGATCAATGATCAATGAACATTTTGTACAAACCTCTCTTCTGTTTTTGGCATTTTTCCTGGAACTGTTGGGCAGTTTCAAAAGAAATATTTTCATGGTTCTGGATAATGGATGATGCACTTATGCTTTCCCAATCACAGAGTAAAATAAGCTATATGCTTGTTGTCTCAATTTTTGGAATATTTTAAGCAATGCTGTCAGAAGTCTTTAACAATTTTCATTTATATGAAGGTTAACTACCACACTTAACAATAAATTATTTAACTTGAAAAGACTATAAGCCAATACTAAAGTGGAGGAAGAGTTGGTGCATGACTTTTTTATTCACAAATGATTGATTGTGTGCTCAATGAAATATCTGAGAACAAGATATTACAAAATATGAATTTATTCTCTGCTGTTCATGCTAATTTTGACCTACCAAAATTACTTCTTAATACCAAGAAAATGAAGATTTTCTTCCAGCCAACACCATACCATCCATATATGGAACCATTGGTTACAGAAAATGGAGAAATTTTGAATGCTGTAGATAAATTCACTCACCTTGGCAGTATAATTTCCAGGGGTGTACATATAGAAGGTGAGGTTGATTCACATATTGTTAGTTAGAGTTAGTTCAATGTTTGGGAGGTTCTTAAAGAAAGTATGGGAGTAAAAAGTTATTAAGTTGCCTATCAAATTGAAGGTCTACAGAGCCATTGTGCTGTATAGCTATAAAACCTGAATAATATACCAGCCATATTAAAGCAACTGAATCATTTCCATTTGAATTGTCTCAGGAAAAATCTAAAAAATATCTGGCAAGATAAATTACTAGACACTGAGGTTCTTTCTCAAATAAAACTGCCAAGTATCAAACTCTACTGCAGAGAATGCAATTCCAGTGGTCTAGCTACATTGTTCCAATATAAAATGTATATCTGCCTAAAAGAATATTTTACCGAAACCTCATACAACTCTAGTGCTCATGTGGCAATCAGAAGAAGAGATACCAGATCTCCCTCAAAGTCTGTATGAAGAATTTGGGAATCAATAACATGACGTGAGAGACACTGGCAAAGGACCAACCAGCACTGTGTATTCATCAAAGAAGGTCTTGTGCTTGATGAGCAAAACAGAATTGCAGTAACTAAAAAGAAAACATGAGCTATACAAATTTAGACATCTCCCCTTCAAAAGTTCATATGCCCTATTTTTGTCCAACCTGAAGTAGAGTTTTTGAGTTCATATTGGTCTGATAAGCCACCATCAGCTCCATTTAACTCCAACATGATGTCATTTTTGGTCCTCTTTGAGAATAAAGGCTAACAATCATTAAAGTTTTGATTTTAGAGACACTGAAAATTTCCTAAAACAAAGTCTTTCCCATACATTATTGGTACTTAACATTTTACTCACTCCAAATTTTATCCTTTGTATCCCTTTAGCTTACGGTTATGATTCTAGAACAGGCTGTGACAGTCTACAAGTTTAAATTGCAATTGGCCATTTATGACTGGTCTAAAAGAAGGCTTTGTAAATGAGAAAAACATTGAGTGAGAGGAGACAAATGACATGATCAAAGGAGTTGGTAGGGTTCCAGAAGTTCAGGGACAGTCATGATATAGTAGAGAGTGTTGCCCCTAGAGTCGGAAGTCTAAGTTCAATGTGATCATGCACAAAACATTTACCCTCTCTTGTCTCCATGTCTTCATCTGAAAAATGAGGGGTGTGGACATAGATTTTAATGTTGCTTCTAAAATTAAAATCTATGATCCTATATTGTAGCAATAGAATTCAAATCATATGAAAGCTAATTACATTTTCTAAGGTTAAACTGATTATTATGACTCTTCTAAGCTATACATGATGAATCTCATTTACAAAATGTAAATTTTGCATAAAACTGTATAAAACTCTCCTAAATTCTTTCTCAAACCCCTCTAAATAATTTTAAATAATAACTCTGAACAAATTGTAGAACAACAAGACAGAGCAAAACAATTCTTCAGGCCAAGGCATCTTAGAAAGTTAGCAGTTAAGGTCTGTTATACATGAGTAAAAATGGAATGCAGCCCAGCACCTACCATGCCAGCATAGCCCTGGAACTAAACTACCCAGGGCATAGGAATCACTGAATGATCATCATCAGTACCTCCTTCCAAAGAGATGGCAAGTGAGTTGAACAACTGGTCAGAGGTCTCTTTACTAGTATTTTGTTGATTTGGGCATACTTGTATCTGGGTTGCAGTTCTAGGTGGCAATCTTAGGTCGAAAAGGCACATTAGCACATAAGAACTAGTAATAACAATGGATCAAGGACCCTCATCACAGTTGCAGAACAGAAAGGGAATTTACAATGATTCACAGATCAGAGAAGAGGTCAGAAGAGCAGTAATTCTCGTTGTGGAACACATTACCATGGAAGAACTGAAAACTTACAGTTCTCTAGAAGTATCTCTGAAAATGGCTGCACAAATCTCCTGAATTTCAAGACAGTGAACCTTCTATCCTGGAAGCAGAGCTTTACTTCACCAAAGAGTTAAAAATCAATTAATATCCTGGGGGAAAAGAAAAAAAAATCTACATATAAAAAGTTAGTACAGTAGCAAGGAATATCAAATCACAAATTTAAAAGATAACAAAGTCAAAGTTCATAAATGCAAAGCCTCCAAGAAATATATGAAATTGTCTCATTCCAGGAAAGAGCTCAAAAAGGATTTTGAAAATCAAGTAAGAAAAATAGAGGAAAAAAAGAGGGAAGAAAAATGGCAATGACTAGATCAAATCATTAAAAAACATTAGCTTACTAAAGAAAACTCACACACCCTACACATGGCACACACCCCCACACTCATAAACATCCCTTAAGAAAATTGCATCTTAAAAACAAATAGGCCAAATGAGGTACAAAGAACCAGTGATGAGATAATGCCCTAAAGAGCAAAGTTAGCCAAATGGAAAGAAAGGCTCAAAATTCATTGAAAAAGAAAAAAAAACTGCTTTAAAAAGTAGAATTTGGCAAATATAAAAGGAGGTATAAAAAGGTCACTAAAAAGTAGTATCTTTAAAATTGGAATTAAAAAAAAGAACCTTATTACTTTGTGAGAAATAAAGAAAAAAAAAAACAAAATCAAAAGAATCAAAAAAAGAAGAAGAAGAAGAAGACAATGTGAAATATCTCAATGGAAAAAAAACTGACCTGGAAAAAAGATATAGGAGATATACTTTAAAAATTATTAGACTATCTGAAAGTCATGATTAAAAAAGGAACCTAGACATCATCTTTCAAGAAATTATCAAAGAAAACTGCCTTGTTATTTTAGAACAGAGAGTAAAATGGAAATGGAAACAATTTATCAATCCTCTTCTGAGAGAGATTCCAAAATGAAAACTCTCAGAAATATCAGAATCAAATTCCAGAGCTCTCAAATCAACAAGAAATATTTCAAGAAGCCAGAAAGAAATTATTCAAGTATGGTAGAGGCACAGTCAGGATAACACAAGATTTAGCACCTTCTAATTTAAAGAATCAGAGTGCTTGGAATATGATATTCCAGAGGGCAAAGGAGCTAGAATTATAGCCAAGAATCACCCAGTAAAACTGAGTATAATCCTTCAGGGAAAAAAATATATAATCAATGAAAGAGAGGACTTTCAAGCATTCTTGATGGGAAGACAAAAGCTGAATAGTAAACGTTCCTTTCAAATACAGATTGAAGAGAATTCTAAAAAGGTAAACAGAGAAGGGAAATCATAAACCAGTTAATAAAGTTATGTAAAGTAAAGTAAAGATAAAGGATAAAGTATTCCTACTTGGAAAGATGATACTTTTAACTCAAAAAAAAACCCACCCTTTCTTATATTGGCAGAGTTAGAAGAGTATTTATAGACAAAAGGCACAAATGTGAATTAAATTTTGAAGGGAAGGTATCTAAAAATAAAAATAAGGGATAAAAGAGGAATGTACTGGAAGAGAGCAAAGTGGGGGAGACTGAATGGAGTAAATTATCTTACATAAAAGAGGAGAGTGAGTAAAGCTTTTGCAATGGAGGCAAAATTAGTTAAGGTAAGGGGGATTGGCTGCACCTTATTCTCATAAAAACTGGTTCAAAGAGAAAGTGATATGCACACTTAATAGATCACAGCAATCTATCTTATTCTAAAGAAAAATACCAGGAGAAGAGGAGAAAAAAAGGGAGTGATAGAAGGCTGTGCAGATTGAGAAAGAGGTAGTCAGAAGCAAAATGTTTTTTGTAAATTTCAATAATATTTTATTTTTTCCAATTACATGCAAAGATAGTTTTTAACATTCCTTTTTAAATATTTTGAGTTTTTTTTTCTCACTCCTCTTATCTCCTTCTCCTCAAGACTGCAAGGAATTATATATGATATATATAATTTATAGATAGATAGATAGATCTAGATATAGACATAGATACACACGCAGAGAGACAATCATTTTAAACATTTTTCCATATTAGTCATGTTGTGAAAGAAAAAGCTGAATCAAAGGGGAAAATGAGAAAAAATAGCAAAGAAACGAGAAAAAGGTAAAAATAGTATTCTTTTATATGAATTTTTCCTCCATAATTTTCTCTGCATGTCGATGGTGTTTTCTATCCCAAGTCTATTAGAACTGTTTTGCTTCACTATTACTAAGAAGAGTTAGGTCTGTTATAGTTGATGATCACACAGTCTTGTCATTATTCTCGACAATATGCTCCTGGTTCTGCTTACTTCACTCAGCATCAGTTCAGGCTTTTCTGAAATTAGTCTGTTCATCACTGTTTATAGAACAATAACATTTTATTATGTTCACATATCATAATTTATTCAATCATTCTTCAACTGATAAGGCATCCACTCAATTTCAAATTCCTTGACACCGTAAAAAGAAGCATTTAGTTTGTTTGTTTGTTTGTTTTTGCAAATATGAGTCCTTTATGATCTCTTTGGGATACAGACCCAGTAGTGACACTGCTGAATCGAAGGGTAAGCATAGTTTTGTAACCCTTGGGCATAGTTCTAAATTGATTTTCAGAATCAGTTCACAACTCCACCAAAAATACATCACTGTTCCAGTTTTCCCACATCTCCTCCAACGTTTATTATTAACTTCTTTTATCTTCTTAGCCAATCTGCTAGATGTGAGATGGCACTTCAAAATTGTTTTAATTTGTATTCATTCAATCAATAGTGATTTAGAGTATTTTTTCATATCACTATAAATGGCTTTAATTCCTTAAAAGCAGAGAGAGAATACAATAAGTGAGTGGAATAGAATGGAGGGAAATATAGTTAGCAAAAGTAATTGTGGAAAAAAGTGAAACAAATTTCCCTGATAAAGGCTTCATTTCTGTAACATAGAAAACGGAGTCAAATTTAGAGGAAAAAAGAAGACTCATCCGAAATTGATAAAGATAAAAAAAGATCAGTTTTCAGGTGTAGTAATCAATGCTATCTAAAGATAAATCAAAAAAAGATTTGAATTACTATTAATTAATTTGGAAAAATTCAAAATAAAACACTTCTGAGGGACTACCTCATATCTATTAGTTTAGTTAAATAGGATAGAAAAGAAAACTGACAAAAGATAAAGGGGATGTGGGAAAAATGAGACATTAATGCACTGATGTAGAATTGCAAATTGAAGCATTGTGTAGAGCAATTTGGGACTTTGCTAAAGGGTTATAAAATCATGCCTATTATTTAATCTAGCAATACAACTGCTAGGTCTATCCCAAAAAAGGATTAAAATATGAAAAAGAAAAAGATGTATCTGTACAAAAATATTTATAGCAATTCTTTTTTATGGCAAAGAATTGGAAAGTCAGGGGATGCTCATAAACTGGACAATGGCTGAACAAATTGTAACAAGGTGATATAATAAAATTCCATTGTACTCTAAGAAATGAACAGGATGCTCTTAGAAAAACCAAAAAAACCTTGCATGAGCTGATGCAAGGTAAGGTGTATTGTGTAAAAATTAATAGCAATATAGTAAGATGATCAGCTGTGAATGACTTAACTATTCTCAGCAATAGAATGATCCACGAAACTGATTTGTTTGACTTCACATGTAGTGTATTTGTTTGCCTTCTCAGTGGAGGAGTAGTCAGCTGGGGATGGAGGAAGAAAGAGAATGTTCAACTCAAAGATTTACATTTCCAACATTATCACACTTTCTCTTTGCAAATTCTTTAGAATGATCACCTCTCTGTTGCTTTTTTCATCCATCCTAGCAGCATCCCTAAAAGAGTAGAGACTAGTAGGAGCATCTGCACTTGAATAAATTAAAGACTCCAAGGAAAAGCAGTTTTAGGATGCTACAAGAGATATAATGGAAAGCTCTTACTATACAAGCTCCTATCATGTGAAAAATAAACTGGCAGGAGCTTTTCTGTTCATGTTCTGTTACCTCAGAGGAGGTAAGAAGTTTTCAGATGTTCTAGATTTCCTCCACAAACTAAAAAACACCATGAAATAAAGTATTAAAAAATAAGTTAAAAAACAAGAACAACAACAACAATATAGTAAAGGTTCATGAGGTCCTGCTTTCTTGCGAGAAGGGGTAGAGAGAGAAGAAAGACTATAAAATCTTATCTTCTACTTCTTTAACAAAAAAAAAAATCGCATTCTGGTAGAATTTTGTTTTAAATCTTCTTTATATTCAGCTAAAGTAGAACAAAGAGAGAGAAATACTAAGAGTTACTCAACATTGGGGAGAGTTACATATTATTTATTAATGGTAGACTTACCACTCTCATGTCTCTGATGTTATTATGAAACATGTGTATCCTAAATATGATCTTGGAGGAAGAAAAAATTTACATGATAATTTGTTGTGTATTTGATATCATATTGTGCAAAGTACATTTGCAGTTTCATATGCAATAATTTTATTGTATTACATTATAGCAATACTTGTTTTATTCATAAACTATTTTGTTAAATAAGAAAGAACAAATGAAGTTACAAAATGAAGAAGGAAAAGGAGAAAAGAAAGGAAGGAAAGACATCTTAATCATGTTTCAAAAACTATTTTAATGAATTTCTCCAGATATGCTTATACTTTTGTCTGTTTTGTAATATTAAATAAAATAACTCATATTTTAATAACTATTTATAATATGCAAACACCCTTTAAAAACCTAAATGCCACATTAGGGTCATCACCAATTAAGCAAATCTAAACTATATGGCCTGCCATTTAGGATTTTAGTTCTAAATTAGCATGCTAGTCATATTTCATACTACTTCCATTCTTTCCTTTCTGTTAGCCAAAATAGAATACTGACCTTTGTCTGAATTTCTTGACTTTGCTCATCTTGTCTTTTAAATCTGGAAATATTCTTCCTGCAATTTTTATCTATTAAAATACTATTCATCCTTTAAGTTTCAGTATAATTACCTCCTTTGTATTTAGCACAACCCCACCATCTCCACTTTAAGAATAAAGAAAGCAAAAGTCATATATGTTGAAATATCACTATAACTTGGCTATCAAAACGGAGAATCACTTCTTGGCACTTTTACCCCAAGTCTAAGTCCTGTCTCCTCCACACACACACACACGGAAGCTGTTAGACAAAGTTTCTTCCCTTAGCAGAAAAGCATTTTTTTTACCTCAAACTTCAACTTGATGTTTTGAATCTTTTACGCATTGTTCCTCCATTTTCTATGAAAAAAATCCTTCAAATATGAGAAAATAACTAATATCTCATTGATCAACAAGTTTTCTTTTCCTCAGACAAAGCAATTCCAGGTCCTCTAACTCATCCTCACTACTCTTTCTTCTTTCCTCTGATAGGCTCCAAGATACTGTGACTTTTCTAAAATATCACATCTAGAACTAAATAAATCTATCAAGCTATCTATCATTAATTATCAATATAGAGATATGTATATTTTTATGAACTAAATTCCATAGTTTAAATTGCATGAGAGTTGCATTCCATTAAAATCCAGAGATCATTAAAAAAATATGTTCTAATTTCTCTTCATAATTACCTTATCTTCTATTTGGGGAGATTATTCCTTTTTAAACCCAGGTATAGGACATTACATTTATTTCTAATGAATATTATATTACTAGATTTGGTTCAAGGTCCCCAAGATCCTTTACAAACTTATCATTGTTTTTCTCTGAATACCCACTGCCTGACATAATACTTTGCACATAATAGAAACTTAATTAGAGCTTGTTATTGAATTATTGAACAACCTTCACCCTCATTAATAGTAGAGTAAAAACAGAATATTTTGCTTTTTATTCTACAATTTTTTCTCTCATACTCTAAGCAATGAGCCCAGAAGCATTTTTCATTATATTCTGGTATATCACTCACAATTCTAAAGTCTTCTGTCAATATATTTCTTCCTGACATCTCTATATCATGTCACAACTTTCTTTCCTGTCCTATCTTTATAATAGATCTTCTTCTAATAAGCTTTAATTTATAAACTATTAAATTTTGGTCAGGTATTGTTACATATCTTATTTGTAAACCTTGTATACCACATTCGTCTCTCAATTAAAACCAAATACGTGTTATGGAAGCCTTGCATATATTTTGAAGAGCTTTTCTCTTTTATGTTTTAAATGAAATTTTAGAAGGACAGCATTGATGGTTTTCTTAAAAAACATAATATATTATTTTCACCAATTAAATGTTAAAACATTTTTATAATTTTTAAGTTGTGAGTTCAAAATTCTATTTTTCTATTTCTTTATCACTCCTCTCCTCTTCCTGAAATGCCAGGCAAACTGTTATAAGTTATACATGTGCAATCACATAAATCATTTCTATAATAGTCATTATCAACAAGGAGACTTGAACAGGAAGGAAGGAAAGAAAGGAGAAGAGAGAGAGATACAGAAAGACATAAAGAGAGAGAAAGGAAGAATGAATGAATGAAAAAAGCAAAAAAAAAAAAGAGTATGCTTCAATCATTCAGGCAATATCAGTTCTTTCTTTAAGGTTCATAACATGTTTCATCATGAGTGCTCTGAGATTGTCTTGGATTGTCATCTTCTTCAGAATAGCTAAGACATTTATATTTCTTCATCCTGTAATAGTGTTACTCTGTACAAACTTTTTTTTTGATTCTGCTCATTTCATTTTGCATCAATTCATGCAAGTCTTTACATTTTTTTAAACCATCCAGCTTGTCATAACTATATGGCAACATAATTTTCCATCACAATCCTTTTTCATAATTTGTTCATTCATTTGCTAATTGATGGGCTTCCTCTTAATTTACAAGTCTTAGCCACCATATAATATTTTTGTCTTTCTGCTTTATTTTTTGGCAAAGCAATCAAAATTAATTGACTTCTCAGGGTCCCACTGCTAGTAAATGTTAAGTGCTGTCAGATTTGAATTCAGGTTCTCTTGCCTCCAGGGACAGTGCTCTACCCACTGCACTATTAGCTACCCTCAGTTCTTTATTCAAATTTCTTTGGGATATGGACTTCATATATCTAAGATATCAATAAGATATCATACCATGATAAGGTCATGACTTAGACATAAAGATTGATACTACAAGCAAATTAAGAGAGCATGGAATAGCTCATCTACAAGGTAAACAAAACAAGGATCAAACAAGATATATAAAGCATCACACAAAATGCAAAAGAGATGATTTTGATTATGTACAATGAAAATATTTTGCAAAATAAAATTACACAAATAAAATTAGAAGGAAAGCAGAAAACTGGGGTGGAGGAATTTTAAAATAACTTTTCTGATGAAAGCCTGATTTATCAAATACTTAGAGAATTTGGTCAGATTTATTAGAAAGCAAGACATTTTTTTCAGTTGATAAATAATCAAATGATAAGAACAGGCAGATTTTAGAAAAGAAATCAAAGCTAGCTGTAATCATATAAAAAAGTATTTAAATTACTATTGGAAAATAATGCGAATTAAAACAACTTTAAGATACTACCTGCCCCTACCAGATTAGCTAATATGGCAGAATAAGAAAATGACAGAGGTTGGAAAGGTTGTGAAAAAAATTGGAACACTAATACACTTTTAGTGGAGATCCATCCATTCTGGACAGGAATTTAGAACTATGTCCAAAGGGCTATAAAACTGCATAATTTTTCATCAGGCAAAGTATTAGTTTTAAAAGGGAAACAAAAAAAATCTTTCAATAGGCCATATTCCAGTGCTTTATTGCTGTCCCTTTTCATGACTGTCTCAAAGAAATCTTAGCATCCTTTAAAATTCAACTTAGATGTCCCCTCTTTTTTGATCACCTTTAATGTTAATATGCCCTATCTCCTCAAATTATCTTGCATTTGCTTACTTGTATAAATGTAATATCCCAGGTAGATGGCATATGAAATTTAATCTTTCCTTCCCATGAATGAAAACCCTTTCTTCATTATCTCTGCTTCAAAGAAGACTTCTCTTCCATTAATAGAAAGAGGAAGCATTACCTTCATGAAGTCTTTCCACATCCCTTCAATTGTTCCTCCTTCCTAGACTAAATTATATTTAATAATTATGCATATATTTATATTTTAATTTATCTTAGAAAACATATTTGTTAAATGTATGTAGGATGTATATGTATACAAATATATTTGCATATTTTATGCATGTATATATGTATATGTATGTATTGTGAATGTGTATATGTTGAGGAATGCATGGATTTTCTCCTCATTACACTGTAAGCATGTTGTGAGTATGGATTATTTTATTTTTTGCTTGTCTCCCTTGTATTTCATACAGAATCTGGTTCATAGTAGATGATTTATAAGTATTTACTATTGGTTGATTATATTGACATGTATCAGTGCAATTTATGGTTTCACCATTTAAATTTTCAACTAAGGGGAATTCAATTGAAACAAGTTTATAATAGAATTGGAAGTTTTCTATTAATATTAAGAGTTGCGCTACGTTAGGTATAGATATTGAGAAAAGGAAAAAAAAGGAAAAATAAACAAACACCAAGTAATACTCACTTTTAGTCTAACTATAGATTCTATTAAAAGCAAACAAATCATCATTTTAATGAAAAGATTTAAGTAAATAAGATTTTTTCTTACTGTTTTCTTTGTATCCCAATATTCACTTAATTTTGAGAAGCTACATTTATTACCTCAACCCAGAAAACTGGCTTATTACAGATTTGACTAAGAAGTTCAGGGTGACCGAAAGGGAATAGAACCTGTTCTACTTTGTATTTATGTAAACTAAGAAAGTTTGAAGGTATATAAAAGTACAACATAAGGAAAGTAAAGCCCTAAATATTTTTGAATATAGTGATGCTGAATTAGTTAGATAAGGATAAACATGGGATTAATAGACTTTCTTTGCTATTAGGTGCTGAATTTATTCATTTTATCTGTTTCTGTGTATACATCTTATTTGTTCTTCTAAGGAAAGTAGCCTAGATAAATAGGTTTATAAATGTGAATAAAGCAAAGGTGATATCAAACCAAAGTGTTTAAAATATGTTAAAGTGTGAGAGAATAGAAAAGTATACTGCCAAAGTAAGTGAACTTATCCATAATATTCAAAACTCCATTTGCTGTAACTGAAGGCTCCACATAGGGATGATGTGGTATTGATTGATTCAGCCCCTGTGTTTTCTTAATGTTAATTATTAGGCCCAAAGAAGCACAAGCAGTAGAGACCTGATCCACACTTTATTGCATCTCAATCTAAGATGCTTCATTGAGCACACAATGGCCCTCAAACAAAAAACTCATGTACTAACACTACAATGTTGTAAATAATTAAGAATTCATATGTATCTGAATTAGGGGAGTAGTTGTGTGAATAGAAGTAAGGCAATAAGTGCTAGAGATGGTGTCTAGGTGGAATTAATAAGGCTTGACAATTTGTTGGATGTGGGGAAATGAGACTTAAGGAAAAATCAAGAATCACTCTATGACTGTAAATATGAGTGCTTGGAAAAAAAGAGGCTATCTTTAATAAAAAAAAAAATTTTGGAGAAGAGATGAGCTTGGGGCACACTATGCAGTATTCATTATAGACAAGTCATGTTTTGGAAACATGAAGAACATCCAAATAACATATTCATTAGGGAACAGAAATAGAGTTCAGGAGACTGATTAGTCTTTGTATGTATGTGTGTGTATACCCTATAGAATTCAGGGGATTAATTAGCCTGTGTATATGTATGTGTGTGTGTGTGTGTGTACTCTATGAAACTGATTTCAACTGTGTGCATATCTATGCATTTTTTGTGTATACACGCACATATTACTAAATATGGATAGATGTAATAAAAAAATAAGAGGTCAGAGGTAGAATTTCAATCCAAATATTCTGAGTACTGTTTTCTGCCAAATCACAATGTTTCCTAAGCATTATTTTCCTATTAATTTTTGCATATTTTAATATACCCATGTTTGCCAACCTCAGAGATTCACTAAGATTGGAGAGGAGAAGAAAATAGTTAAAGTATTAAGAGCCACTGACAGTGGAAGGACAATAAGCAATGAATATAAAGTTTTAAAATTATGAAATCAATGGGAACATATAATTTTAAAATGATTTATGCATATTTCAGGGACATATACTTGAAAATAGAAAATCACAGATGAGTTAAAAAATGCTTAGAAAAGTGCCTGTGGATAAAAGTAAGTTTTTCATAAAAATATGCTATGTGGCTTTAAATTTTTTTCATGTCATTTTCTCTATGTCACAGTTCCTTCCTCTGAGAATGAGCTTGGCTGATACAAATATGGACTCTCTACTGCTTCAGAATATTGTGTGGTTTACAATTCAATGTTTTCCCTTTGAAATCTTAGGATGAAAGGTGTTATTATAAAAATATAAAGATGCTATGTTATTATTTTACCTTGAGGAAGTTTAAATGGAAAAGATGAAAAACTAATCAAATTCACTCCTCCTCAGATAAAGAGACTCACAAAAGCAGACCAAGGTTAACCACTTGACAAATACTTTCCTATTACTGTAATTCAAAATGGGGAAAAAGTTATTATATTAAATTGCATTGACCAATAATCTGATAACTAGTAGATTGAATTTCTTGCTGAATAGGTCCTCACTACATAATGAAAGCCTATAGAGAGTGTCTGGGTACTCTTGAGTAATTGAGTCATTGTCCCTTGATCACTGAATAAATCATTCTTTTTCTTTAATGAAAGGGCTAATTTCAGGTTATATAACACACAATATTCAAACTATGCACTTTAATGAGATGATGGCATAATTTCATCTTCATTTTTAAAAAATTACATAGTTGTACATAGACACATTCATAGAAATAAATGTTTCAGTGTTTGCCCAGAAGATTTTCATGAGCAGAAGGTTAGAAGCAAAAAGGGCATTTGTGTTTGAACATACATTCAAGGTTTATACATCTCTCTCCAATTAATTAAATTCACACTTTTGTAGGGGGTAAGTACATCAAACCCCAAATGGGGTGGCAAAGAATTGTATACAACTGAAACAAATGAAGGACAACAACAGTCAGATAACCCTTTAAGTCTGGGGAGAGCAAAGGGGAAGGTAATTAACTACAGTCAATTGTGGGAACACAAGTGTCACTTGATTCACATGTCCCTCCCTCAATATTTACCTATCATATTAATTTCTGAATGATTCCAGTAACTTTTTCATTATCCTTTTCCCTAACCTCCCCATTATTTTTTTTTTCTGCAAGAACCTGGTATGTTAAACATTTCTACTCTATAGAGGAGTAGGGAAGGTCTATGGAATAATTGTTGGAGTTAGGACACACTCAGATCTAAGTCTTCCCTGCAAATATTTTGCTTTGTTGTATAGCAATGGACAAAAGCCCTTACCTTCTCAATGTTCCTGAGGTAGAAATTATGGAGAAGTTGTGGAACTAATCTGCAGGGGAAGGGGATGATTGGGAGTTTCCATATTAAAATATGCCAATTCCAAATTCTAAGTTATATAAAACTTTTTTTAAAATGTGATTTCACTTCAAATTTATTAATTCCCACAGCTTATATTTTTGTTATTTTAATTTTAATAAAAAACTTAGATAGATATCAGATAGATTGATTGATTTACCTTATATATTGTAAGAGGTGATGATGTAGCCAATTCTCACAAAATTTCTGAACAATTTTAGAGTTTAAACTTCTCTGGATAAGCAGTAAGAGCAATATTGAATACTTTAGTAAAGCAGCTGGATATCTTATTCTTAAAAGAGATGCAGGACTGAATTTCACATGTGATTCTATACATTTGAGAAATTTAATAAATATTTTGAATGGCTTTTACTTGAAAGTCATACTAGATTCCTAGACTTGTATGATGATCTCTGACAAGCAACTGTAAACTTTGATTACTGACTTTAACCCTTAATTCTTTAAATATTGATTACTAGTATATATATATATATATATATTTAAGTTGCTAGAATTTTTTATGATTTGGATATGCATTGGTGTTAAATCTTTCTAAAGTGTCCATTATTGAAAATAAATATAGAATGATTCAGATTCAAATAGTATCAGTTTTCAATTATCTTCAGATTTGATCCTAGTCTCATTCTGTCTGGTTTTTTCCCAAAATTTTAAAATAACATTTACTATTTATTGAAATAGGATAGGCTGTTTTCATTCAAAACTAGGTGAACATGTAGATTGTTTACTTTTTTATTTTGCTTCAAAAAGATTTCAGATAAAATTGTCTTTCATTCACATATTAATTATGCGTGTATTCCTTTCACCAAAGAAGCCTTAGGATAAAATGAATAGAGGAAGGGCATAGATACAAATTCTGTTTCTAACATATTACTAAGTATATAAGCTTTAACCTTTTGGTGACCAAGATAATTCTCTAAGATTAAAAGTGATGAGACTGACTTCCATCTAATTCTAAAGAACAAGTAGGTCAAAGAAAAAATCATAGAAAAAATCCATAATTTCATTCAAGAGAATGACAATAATGAGACAACATATCAAAACCTATGGGATGCATCCAAAGCAGTTCTTAGGGGAAATATTGCATCTCTAAATAGCTACACGAATAAAATATAGAAACAGATCAGTGAATTAGGCATGCAACTAACAAATCTATAAAAAAATTTAAAAACCCAATTAAATACCAAATTAGAAATTCTGAAACTCAAAGGAGAGATTAATAAAATAGAAACTAAGAAAACTATCGAATCAATAAATAAAACTAAGAATTGCTTCCATGAAAAGCCCACCAAAATAAATAAACTCTTGGTTAATTTGATCAGAAAAAGGGAAGAACAAAACCAAATCATCAGCATCAAAAATGAAATGGGTGAAATTAACACCAAGAAAAAGAAATTAAAGCAAAAATTAGTAACTATTTTGCCCAACTGTATGGCAGCAAGTCTTACAATCTAACTGAAATGGATGAATTTTCAAAAATATAAATTGCCTAGGTTATAGACGAGGAGATAATTTACTTAAATAGTCCAATTTTTGATAAGACTGACTTGCCTTTCTCTATAGCATGAGGCAATTTCCAAAATAAAACAGCTCTCTATATCCATAATGACATAAGTCCAGACTTAAGCAAAAATAAAACTGTTTCCTCCTTCATAAACAATAAGTCTCTTATATCTTAATAAGTTTTATTCAAGGGTGCATGATTACTTAATTAGCGGTAAGCTTGCTATATCTTAACATGGATATGTTCTTGGCTGCTCAAAGGTTATATGTCAGCCTTGTCCAAGCTCTGGCAGGTCAGACTAAACAGAAAAGTATTCAGGTGTGGTAGAAGTAACAGAGAGTCTGTTATCAGTAAAGGAACCTACTTAAACCACTTTCAATTACCGAACATAGCAAAATGTGCAGCAAAGACCTCACATTCAAATATATCTAAGATGGTAAGGATTTTGGCATACAATGGAGTCCTAGATTTGATAACTATAAACTCTTGCATTCTATATATAAATAAGAGACTGGCATTTGTCTTTGTAATTTGCGCTGAAAAAAAAATAATGCTACAATCAATTTAGAGACCTGTACTTGGGGCCTATTGAGGGAAAACTAGTGCATTTTAATATAAAACTATATTTTTGAGGACATGGACACTATCTAGTTTACAAGATTGTTTTTGAATTCTTTTGTGCCCTGTGATATGTTATTAAATACATACATGAAGGGAAAAAAAACAAGCCAAGGAAAGGGAGAGGAGGGGGGAAAAGAGAAATGAGAAACTTAAAAAGATTTAACCTTCTCCCTTTCAAGATTGCATTTTGAGTAAGTGAATCCCTAGTTTCTTAATAGTGAGTACTCTTAAGCTCAAGTCTATCTTTTCTTTAGAATAAGCTTTCTACTTGTTAGGCTTCCTATTTATAAGTATTCACACTCCAAATCACTAACTATCCCTAGCTGAGTCATGAAAAATATCTCTATTTTGCCCATCTCTCTGTCTCTCTGTGACCTGAGGCTAGATGACTCCATAATGGTTTCAAAGCATGATTTTACAGATGGACATCTGCAAAGCTGCTACTCTAATTCTTGGGCTCTTAAAAACAATCTTTGTGGCTAGATTTCCCCCCAAGTAAGAGACAGCTTGTGAGCCCTGACTGGTGTATTTCTTATTAACAGATCAGTCACTTCATTGATTTTAACCACAATATTTGTTGAAAATACAGAACAGCATGTAATAGTCATAGAATATTTCAACTATAAACCTCATTAACTTTCTCCCACTAATTTATTCAGTGTCTATGGGAAGAATAGTTAACACACTTAAAGACTGAGGGCAGAAAAGCAAACACACATGAAACATGTCTAGACAGAACAAGTTACAGCTCTTGACCTATATACTCTTTTTTTCTCAGGATGTTTCCTGAAAAGTTTCATATCTTCTAGAGAAAATAGAGGTCTCAACTCCTGAAATGATTCTATTTTACATAAGAATATTAAGACCAGATACCATAAACTCTCTTCTCTCCCCCATCTCCTATCACTTGGGTACCTTCTGCCTCTTTCTCCTTCTTTACCCCTGTTTCACATGATAAACAATCATTAAGCACTCTCCTTGTTCAGGTGATTGCATTTCATCTTCTCTCTTCCAACAGATCACTCCCTTTATTATTCCCAAGTTTTCACTAATTCATAATCTCTCCTGCTCTACTGGTTCATTTCCCATATCTACCCCATCCTGAAAACACCTTCACTTGACCCTTGCATCCCAGCTCACTCTTGCCCTATATCTCTTTTGCCCTTTGGAGCAAAACTCTTTGAAAATGCAATCTACCATAGATGACACTACTTTCTCTCTTCTCACTCCTTAACCCCCAATAATCTTGTTTCGAACTTTATCATTGTACCCTTACCATCTTGCTTTGTCTGAAGTTAATGCTGATCTCTTAGTTACTAAGTAAAATGGCCTTTTCTTATTTTTTTTTTTACATCCCTGCAGCATTTAGCATTGCTGCTTCTCTTTTTTCCTCACTACTCTCTTAGTTTTGGGACAGCTGACCTTTTCCTCTTACTTATCCAGTAGTTCTTTTTCCATGTTCTTTGCTGGATCCTCCAAATCATGACCTTTAAATATTGGCTTCACTTGGGTATCTATACTTGCGCCCTTTTCTCAGTTTTCTCTATACTGTTTCACTTGGTAAACTCATTCAATTGTCACAAATTTAATCTGTGTGCTAATGATTCTCAAATTAATCCTTTATAGCCTCCATTTTCTCTGCTGACCTTTAATCTCACATCTTCAACTGCCTTTTAGACATGTAGACTAGAATGTCCAAGACAATTTAAACTAATCATATTCATAAGTACCATTTCCCCTAAAATTTACTTATTTCTGTAGAAGGCAACAGCATTGTCTCAGTCCTTGAAGCTCACACACTAGAAATCATCCTTAGCTCCTCATTGTCTTGTCTCCCAGACTCCATATATCCAAGTCGTTTCCAAGGTCTGTTGATTTCATCAATGTAAATATTCCTTTCTCTCTCCTCTGCCTCTACCCCACTTTAGTACAGGTTCTCATCAACTTGTGCCTACATTATTGCAACAGCCTATTGGTGATTCTTCCTGACACAAGTCTAAAACTACTTCAATCTGCTTTCCTTTCAGGAAGTAAGTGATTTTCCTCAAATTCAGGATAAACCATATTAATTGTCTACTCCAATGGCTTCCTATCACCCACAGTAAGTAGTACAAAGTATTTTGTTTATCATTCAAAGCTCTTTATAATCTAGCTTCTTCCTATATTTCTAGTCTCTTTGAAACTTACTCCCTGACATAAGTTCTTTGTGACATTGGCCTTCTGACAGTATCAGAACAAGACATTCTATGTCTGGTTGTCCCCCATTCTCAAAATGCTACTTTGCCTACTGATCTCTTAGGCTTTAAATTACTACTTAGTCTTAATCACTGGATGAGTTTAGAATCTCTCAAACTGAGATCTGTTAAAGACTTTAGGTTAAAAAGTTCAAGGTCTCCCATTTCAACCTAGGTATATCATAGCATCACCTCCCTGAAGTAAAGATCATTTTTGAGAATAGGACAAAAAACAACAATCTTATATCTTAACTAAAATCTCGGCTTCTGTGAAGAGTCATTGCCAATCACCCTCAATTTCAGTGCTTTTACTCTGTTATTTCTTATTTATCTTACATATAGCTTAATTTGCATTTATCTGTTTGCATGTTGTCTCCCCATTAGATTGTAAATTCCTTGAGTTAAAGACTACCTTGATCTTTGTGTATCCCTAATGTCTGGCACAATTCCTAGTTTGTAGTAGGTACTTAATAATTGTTTATTCATTCATTTTTCTTATTTGTAGGATTCTTCTCTCTACCTTTCATTAAAAACAATTGGCAATTGAGATAAATATCTTCTGTATTATCTTCTCAACAGTATATTATAATAGTCAGAAAATAAATTATCTCTGTTCAGTTTTTTCCTCAATAGTAAGTCATAACAGGATTTTTTCCTTTAGTTCTTTTTCCCAGCAAAAGATGGTAATAACCTCTCATTTAATCAAGCAATTTGTTTTACATGAAGTAGCAATGCAAAGAGACAGCTATAGCCTCTCCTCAACATAATGCTGAAATCTCTTCTCTAACAAAGTTTTTGATTCAGACTTTGATCCTCTCTAGAAATGAAATGATCTTAGCTTATCATCAATAAGCAAAGTTAGGTGTTTTTCTTTATAATCGAGATAATTTATTTGTCCTATAATCACAGAATCATCCTAGTGTCAATATTTCCCAAGTTATCAATATGTAATATTTAGTTTCTTAAATTTTTATATGAAAATGGTTATGGTTTCTGTTTGTTACAATATACTTACAAAAGGGTAATTAAATCAGTAAGGGCTTCCTTAAGTACTTTAAATCAGACATATTGTTGTTTCATCACATATAGTTCTACAAGGGAGAGATCAATGCACATAAGCTTTATATGGTACTATATCTGCATATGAAACATCAGAAAAATTTCTATTAACCTTAGAAACAATGGCCTCATTGTGTGGACTACATTTTATCTTCCCCCCCATTACTTGATCATAAATATAAGAGAACAGACAAGGTTATGAGATAGAAAACTGTGGATCACCTAATGTTAAAGATGTTTGGCAATATATCCCTTTTAGCAAATAGTCTTTATATGGTTTATAGTCTAATATTTTGAGATTAAAATTTGGAGGCATAGGTGTAAGGGACATCTCTTGACTTAGCCTGGATATGTGGTGAGAAGGTTTTAGTCACAGCAAATTAGCAGCTGAGCCCCTCAGTCCTGGCTTAGCAGAGGAGCACAGCAGAAGGCAACCTCCAGTCCCAGATCAATAGGGAAACTGGGGGAAACCAGGGTGTGTCCTGGACAGAGCAGGCAAAGCTCCCCCTACAACTACAAGGGTCCTCTGTGCTCAAAGCCATGTTCAGAGGTGCACAGGAAGTTTGGGACAGCTCCTCATTTAACCCAGGAGCACAGCTCCACCATAAAAATAAAATAATAATGATAATAATAATAAAGGAAATTGTAGAGGGTCACAGTCAGTGGGGAAACTCTGGGTAAGGTATAAGACCCTTCAGCACAGAGGGAACCTGCTAACAATGTCTGGTTCGGTTCCCCATCTCCCCTAAAGGCTCTCAGCCTTCCTTAGAAGTCAGGGGATAGTGACAACCTGTGTTGTAATTAAAGCAGAGAGTGATACCAGATGGCAAACTACATACAATAGCAAGTTGTGTATGTGGTCCCATGTGCACAGTGTTGTTTTTGTTGCATTATATAAAGGGGAAAGTCCTTGAAATAAATGGACTCTATTTTTCTACCATCCTCTGGAGTCCTGCTTCATCATTTCTCCACTAGGAAGGTATATTTTAATCACCATGGTGTGGGGGCTCGGAAAGCAGGACACACCAGGAAATAACAAAAGAAAAGAAAAGACAATGAGTAAGAAACAGAAAGGAACCTTTGACCATAGAAAGCTACTATAGTGATAGGAAAGATCAAAACAAACTCAGACTAGGACAGAATGTGCAAAGAAGAAACCTCAATATAGGATATGAATTGGTCTCAAGATCAAAGAGACTTCTTGAAAACACTCATAAAAGCCTTCAAAAGGCAAATAAGAGAGAAGAAAAAAAATAAGAAAAGAAATGAGAGATATTCTTGAGAGTCAACAGTTTATAAAAGGAAGGAAAAAATTATTTGAAGAAAATAACTCCTTAAACAATAGAATAAATCAAATGGAAAAAGAGATATAAAAGATAAATCAAAGTTGAAGTATGAAGGGCCTACGTTCAAATCCAGTCTTAGATACTTAATACTTCCTAGCTGTGGGATCCTGGACAGGTCACTTAACCCCAATTGCCTCAGGGGGAAAAGATAACAAAATCACACATTTAAAATTAGAATAGGGCAAGTGAAAGCTAATGACATTGTGAGATACCAAGAATCAATCAAATGAACGAAGAAGAAGGAAGAAGAAGGAAGAAGGAAGAAGAAGGAAGGAGGAGGAAGGAGGAGGAAGGAGGAGGAAGGAGGAAGAAAGAGGAAGGAGGAAGGAGGAAAGAGGAAGGAGGAAGGAGGAAGGAGGAAAGAGGAAGGAGGAAAGAGGAGGAAGGAGGAAGGAGGAGGAAGGAGGAGGAAGGAGGAGGAAGGAGGAGAAGAAGGAGGAGAAGGAGAAGGAGAAGAAGGAGGAAAGGAGGAGGAAGGAGGAGGAAGGAGGAAGGAGGAGGAGGAAGGAGGAGGAAGGAGGAGGAAGGAGGAAGGAGGAGGAAGGAGGAAGGAGGAAAGAGGAAGGAGGAAGGAGGAAGGAGGAAGGAGGAAGGAGGAAAGAGGAGGAAGGAGGAAGGAGGAGGAAGGAGGAGGAAGGAGGAGGAAGGAGGAGAAGAAGGAGAAGAAGGAGAAGGAGAAGAAGGAGAAGAAGAAGATGATGATGATGATGATGATGATGATGATGATGTGAACTAACTCAACTTGGAAAATAGATCCAGAAAAAAAAAATAAAAAGTATTGGCCCACCTAAAGGGAATGACCATGAAAAAAAAGCCTGGATAGCATTCTAGAAAAGGTTAATAAAAAATACTGCTCCAATATTCTAGAAACAAAAGGAGAAATGCTCATTGAAAGAAGTCATAGATTACCTCAGGAAAGAGTTCCCACAAGAAAAAATCCAAGGAACATTGTTATGAACCCCCAAAACTATAATCTCAAAGAAAATATACTACAAATTGCCAGACAAACACAATCTAAATATCAAGGAACTACAATCAGGATTACCCAGGTTTGGCATCTTCTACAATAAAGGATCGGAGGTCCAGGAATACCATATTCTAGAAGGCAAAGGAGTAGAGATTACAACCAAGAATTAACTGTAGCGAGACTCAGCATCATTTTTCAGGGGAAGAAATGGAGCTTAATAAAGTAAAAGACTTTCAATTATTTCTTTTGGGAAAAAAAACAGAACTAAACAGAAAATTTAATTTACAAACACAGAACTCAAGAGAACCATAGAAAGATAAACAGGAGGCAAATTTATACACACACACACACACACACACACACACACACACACAGAGATAGATAGATAGATAGATAGAAAGGTTAAACTGTTCATATCCCTAGAAGGGAAACAATATCTGTATCTATTGATCATTGCATCTATCACTGGGACAGTAAAAGGAATGGTTCTTGATGTGATAAAATCAAAGAAGAAGATATTAAAGGGTGGGAAAAGGTATCTACTGGAAAAAGATCAAAGGGGAAGTATAAAGCAGCAAATATTTCACATGAAGAGGTATAAAAATTAGATAAACCTTTGCTTAATTTGATTACAAAAAAGGGGAAAAATGCATCAGAAATGAAAATGGTAAATCAATGAAAAAGAAATTAAAGCTATAATTAGGAGCTATTTTGCTCAACTATATGGCAGGAAATCTGACAATCTAACCAAACTGGACATATATTTACAAAAATACAAATTGCCAAGAATAACAGAAAAGGAAATGAAATACTTAAGATAGTAACATTAAAAAAAAAAAAAGAAAGAAAGAAAGAAATTGACCAGGTTATTAATGAATTCCCTAAGAAAAACATTCTCTGGGCTGCATGGATACACAAATGAATTCTACCAAACATTTGAAGAACAATTAACTTCAATTCTATGTAAACTATTTGGGAAAATAGGTAAAGAAAGAATACTGTCAAATTTCTTCTATGACTAAAATATCCAATTCTATGTAAACTATTTGGGAAAACAGGTAAAGAAAGAATACTGTCAAATTTCTTCTATGACTAAAATATGGCACTGATAAGAAAACCAGGAAGGGCTAAAATAAAGAAAATTATAGACCAATCTCCCTAATGAATATTGATACAAAAAATTAAATAAAATATTTGCAAACTGATTACAGCAACTTATCAGGAGGATAATATACTATGATAAAGTGGGATTTATACCAGAAATGCAGGCTGGTTCCATATTAGGAAAATTATTACCTTAATTGCCCATATAAATAACAAAACCAACAGAAATTTTGTGATATTCTCAATAGATGCAGAAAAAGCCTTTGAAAAAATATGGCACCCATTCCCATTAAAAACACTAGAGATCATAGGGAGCTGAGCTTTCCTTAAAATAATACGCAGTATTTATCTAAAATCTATAGCAAACATTATTTATAATGGAGAGAAGCTGCAACTGCATGCATTCCCAATAAGATAAGGGGTGAAACAAGGATGTCCATTATTAACACTATTATTTAACATTGTACTAGAAATGTTGGCTTTAGGAATAAGAAAAGAAAAAGAAATTAAAGGAATTAGAATAGGGAATGAGGAAACAAAACTATCACTCTTTGCAGATGATATAATGATATACTTAGAGAATCCTTTAAAAGTCATCCAAAAAACTGCTGGAAACAATTCACAGCTTTAGCAAAAAGTTACAGGACATAAAATAAATCCACAGAAACAATCACCATTTCTATATATTACTGACAAAGCCCAAAAGTGGGATGAATAAGAAATTCCATTTAAAATGACTGTAGTCAAGATAAATTACTTGGAAGCCTACCTGCCAAGACAAACCCAAGAACTATATTTACACAATTATTAAAAAACAAAAAAACAAAACAAAAAAAACTCAAACAAATAAAATCAGATCTAAACAATTGGAAAATATCAATTGTTCTAGGTTAGGCTGAATTAATATAATAAAGATGACAATTCTGCCTAAGTTTGCTTGTTCAGTATTATACTGCCAAAACCTTATTTAATGGAACTAGAAAAAAATAATAACAAGATTCATCTGGAAGAATAAAATGTCAAGAATATCAAAGGAAGTAATGAAAAAAAAAAACAATTCAAAGGATAGTGCCTTTGTATTATTGAATCTAAATATGTGATAAAGCAGCAAACATCAATACCATTTCACACTGGTTAAGAAATAAAATAGAGTGCATACATATGAGACAATAATCAAGGCCGATAGCAATCTAGTATTTGGTAAACACTCAAACTCCAACTTCTGGAATAAGAATTCACTATTTGAAAAAAAATTGCTGGAAAAACTGGAAAATAATGTTAGAAACTTGGGCTAGATCTTCATCTCACATCCCATACCAAAATAAAGTCAAAATGGATATATGATTTGGGTTTAAAGGAGAATAACATTAAAAAATAGGAGAACTAGGGATAATTTATCTATCAGATCTTTGGAGAAGGAGGAAATTATGACCCAAGAAGAACTAGAGAACATTATGAAAGGCAAAATGGACAACTTTGATTATATTAAATTGAAGGTGTTTTTTGCAAAAACAAAATCAGCAGAAACAAGAAGTATAAATCTAGGGGAAAAAATCTTTATAGATAGTTTTTCTGATAAAGACATCACTTCTAAAATATATAAAGAACTGTGTCAAATTTAGAAGAACACAATTCATTCTCCATTTGATAAATGGTCAAAGAATATAAAAAGACAATTTTCAGATGAGGAAATTAAAGCCATTTTATAGTTATATGAATAAATGCTCTAAATCACTATTGATTAGAGGAATGAAATTAAAACAACTCTGAGGTACCACTTCACCTTTCAGATTGGATAAGTTGATAGGAGAAGATAATGATAAATATTGAAGGGGATGTAGCAAAACTGCGATGCTAATGCATTGTTGCTGGAGTTGTGCATTCTGAAGAGCAATTAGGAATTATACCCAAAGGGCCATAAAACTGTGCATACCTTTTAATCCAGCAGTGCTATAACTGAGTCTATATCCCAAGGAAATATTAAAGGAAGGAAATGGACCCACTTGTGCAAAAATATCTGTAGCACCTCTTTTTTTGTGGTAATAAAGAATTGAAAAATGAGATGACCATCAAAAGAGAAATGACTGAATAAGTTGTGGTATATGAAGATAAGGAAAGAGTATTGTTCTATAAAAATGATGCACAAGTTGATTTTTGAAAGGCCTGGAAAGATATATGTGAACTGATGCTGAACAAAAAAGTAGAACCAGGAATACGTTGTACACAATGACTGTAAGAATGTGCAATAATCAACTATGAAAGATTTGGTTCTTTTCAGTACTTCAGTGATTCATAGTAATCCCAGTCGACTTTGGACAGAAAATGCCATCTCTATCCAGAAAAAGAACTTAAGAGCTGAATATAAATCAATCCATTCTATGTTCACTTTTTTTTCTATTTTTTTATCTGTCCCATGTTTTTTTCCCTCTTATTCTGAGTTTTCTCTCCTAATATGATTCAGAAAATATTGTATATTAAAAATAAATAAATTTACTAGAAAAATAAATGATTAAAAAGGAAAAAATAAATTATTTCTCCTAATTACTCCTCTAGCATATGTTTTTAAGTAATATTCATTTTAATTGCAAAAGTTGTGCTTTAAATAATTAGAGTATACTGAAATCTGATTCATTATGATTTGTTCTTTCATGGATCAAAATATAATTCACACATTTTCCTGAAGTACAAGAATTATCTGAACTGAGTGACTATGTATGAATATATAAAATTGAAAAACAAATGCTGTTATCTTCTAAATGTGTGGTGGATTTAAACAACTCATACTCCAATATAAAGGCATATTCTCACCATTTTTTCAGGTAGTTGAATTCTAAGATGCCTAAAAATAAGACACAACTACTATAAAGTACAATTAAACATGCTTTATAACAGAAATCAAGCCTTCCAATTTGGGAACTGGGGCACTGAATTAAAGAGAAAAGCTATTAACATAATTGTAAATTGAGTCAGGTAATTAATATTCAAGGTATCACTAGATTTTTTTGGCATAACAAAAGAGAAAAATAGTCAGTATAACATATTTGACAAAATACCCTTTACCTTTCTAGAAGAACTACAGGATTCAAAGTTGATATGATTCCTGTGAAAAACAAATGGATAGGAATAATACTTATATTGCCTTGCCAAAAGGAAGGTATGGTAGGGAGAAACTTTGCTCTGGAGTAAGAGGACAGCTTCTGTGTTTTCTTTGTCACCAACATGAGTTTCAGTTTTCTCCTCTGTAAGAAAGGAGAGGGTTGTTTTAGGTAGTCTGTGAACCCCTTTTTAACTTTATATTTTTAATGATAAATGTCCTATAAAAGTCCTTGCTTTGCCCTAAACTGCATCAAAGTAGGTGATAGATTCAGGATATAAAATAGACAAACAAAACCAAAACAAAACAACAAAAAATGAAATGATATAAACGTTAACAAAACCACTGAGCCAGCTACAACACTGAGACGATCTAATAAAATGGAATTATTAGAGATATATGTAGTCTAAAACTTGATGTCAATCAACTCCACAAATTCAGTATAAGGTAATGTGGTTAGACATCTATTTGTCTGATAAAAATATATTGAATATTTAGGTGAATGTAAGGTAAATGTATATTAAGGTTACAATATGGTAGGAAAATTAATTGAATGTGGTATGATTTGATAAATTTTTATAAGGATAAATAAAGCTTTCAAGGAAAAGAAGGTGATAGTACTTTTGTATTCTGCCCTGATAAAATCACATATTCAATATTTTGTTTATTTCTGTATAATGCATTTTACTTAAGATATCAATTAGTTAAACGATGTTGAGGATAACAATACCAGAAAAGTTCAAAGCTTTTACTCCATATTTTTTGGAGACTGATTCAAGGAATTAAGTATGGTTAACTTGGGGAGGAGAGAGAGAAGACTCTGAACATATGATACCTGTCAAGTACTTGAAGAGCTGTGATGTGGATGAGATTTTAAACTTCCTGATTGACCTTGTCCTTGAAAGGTTTGGTGTAATGGTGATTTTTTGAGCATGGGTTGAAGATGACCATTGAGAACTATTATAGCTCCGAAATTCTGAGATTCTTAGGTGGAGTCTTGGTAGATTAACCACATTCTCCTTTTTAAGTATGGATATTGCATTTCTACATTAAGAGACACACACACGTGTGTGTGTGTGTACATATACATATGTGTGTGTATAAAACATAAATATTATATAAGATATATGATATTTAAGCCATATATATACACATATAAAAGAGACATACAGAGAGAGAAGGAAGGGAGGGAAAGAGAGGGAGGGAGAAAGGGAGGGAGAGTTTGTGTGTATCAACTTATCTGTGTATATAATTTATCTGTATTTTAGAAAATCTTTTCTTGTGATTCTTATAGAATATATGGAGAATTGTGAGGTTGATAGTAGTTCAATCAAAGAGATTCAGAACTGTCTAAATTTATGACATAACATTTTAAAATGCCTTGAATAAAGTGCCACTGGAATATATTTTTGGATCTGTACTGTCATTTTTTTTAACAATTACTTTAAATGCATAAATGAAACTCATCACATTTTCAGATGACATGAAGCTGGCAGGTAGTATTAACACACTTAATAACAAAGTAAAAATTAACAAGTTCAATGTAGGCTAGAATGTTGAACTGAAAATAATAAGATGACATTCAAAAGAATAAATATAAAGATTTATATTTGTGTTAAACAACTCAACTTCACATGTTGATATATAATGCAAAAACTCAGCTGAAAATGAAATTTAGGAATATCATAGTACCGTAGTTTCACAATTAGACAGCATTGTGATATAACAGAGAAAACAGAATGCACAATTTTATTCTGTATTAAAATAGGCATAGTCTCCCACTCATTTGGAAATATTAATGTTAATACTGCATTTTACATCTTAGGAAGGACATTAAAAAGTTTAAAAGAATGAAAATAAAGGAGAGATGAGTCATGAGAGCTCTTGAAATAATGGTATAAGAAGCATGGCTAAAGCAGTTAGGAACATCTAGCAAGACCAGGATTGTAATGGGCTGAGGTTTGAGCTGATGCACTGAGGTCCCAAGTACATGAGGCTAGATAGTAATTGGGCTATACTCTATTAATATACATGATTGGATTAAGAATGGTCCCTGCCCACTCTCCTTGCAAGTCCTGATGTGTTGTATAGGAAATGACGATTTTGGTGGGTGGAGGCAGAGAGGGAAGAAGACAAGCTGGGAGAGATTGGGCTGAGTTCAAGACTCCGAGCTGCTGGTTGTGTGGCTGCTGGTCGAGCTAGCTTCTTGACTCAGCTGCACACATTGCTATCGCCGATTCTCTTCCACCTCCGATCCTTCTTCACTGAGAATAAAGACTGACGATTTTCCCCTAACCTGAATTCCTGTCTCGTGCTGATCTTAAAATACACGATCTTAACACAGGATAGCCATGATAGTAGCTTTCAATAATCTGAAGAAATATTGGGAGGAAGTGATTACATATTTCTTGTGTTCTTAGTGGCCAGAACTAAGGGAACAGGGATGAATGGAAGTTCAAGAAAAGCAATGTTTGGCTTAGTGAAAGAGAAAAATTCCTAGAAATTAGAATTTTTTATAAAATGAAATGGACTACATTTTTGTAAGCCTACTCTCCCTCTGTGAAGGTCTTAAAGAATAAATGACAACAATCAGGGATCTTTTAGTGGGAACTTTTATTTAAGTAGGGGGAGAACTAGATTTCTGAAGCCTCTAAAACTTTATGCAAAGCCAAGGACCAAATATAAACTAGGTATAAGTTCACATCATGATCATTTGATAGTATAGTGAATAGAATGCTGAACCTGGAATAAAGAAAGTTTGAGTTCAAATTTTATCTCAGATATTTATTACTGGTGTGATCCCAGTTAAGTCATTTAATCAGTCTCTCACTTTCTTCACCTATAAAATATAGGAATTGGTTTAATGACTTCTTAGGTACCTTATGGTTCTAAATGTATGATCCAGTCCTCTAAAAGGGCAGATAAATTTAAGTTCAAATTCAGTCTCAGATAAAATAATAACTGTTTGACTTTGGGCAAGTCACCCTGATTGCCTCAGTTTTCCCATCTGGTCAAATCACCTGTAAGATGAAATGGAATACAAGTCTAGTATTTTTTCCCCAAAAACCTAAAATGAGGTTAGAAAGATTCAAATATAACTACGATGACTGAACAATAAATCCTTTATAAGTATGCTGGCAAATGTTTAACAACTGATTATTCGGGGAAAATGTATATATGATATGCTTTCTATGAACACTATAAAAAACAAAGGAAAAATTAAGTCTGAGAACCACCTAATGAATGGTTGGCAACCTCAGTTTCAAGGGTGGGGTTTTGTTTTGTTTATTTTCTGGAGTAGGTTGTTTTAAGCAATCCCACTGCTGTTTTTGTTGGAATACACAGAACACAGGCAATTGGGTTGAAACCTCAATAGCTATCATTTAAGGAAATAGAAACAGATTCCATGCAGTCAGTTTTGTAAAACAGTTGTGTGGATGAGTATTGCATCATTGCACAAGCTCAAAGCAAAAACCTTTCTGCCAGAGTAACTGCATCCTAGGAGTCATTGTGATCACTGAATGGAGTGATAATGTGTCTTAGGCACTGGCACTTCTCCAGGAATTTTACATATTAACCTCACTCTTTATGGACAATCAAACCTTGTACTGAGGCTGCCCATTCCATGTAAAAACAAAATAATTTCTTTTTGTTCATTCTTTTGCTTATAATTAAAGGAGAGTGAAGCAATTCATTTTATTTTTTTCTTGTTTAAGGAAGAGAATAGTAGATTTAGAAGGTGTTGTAAAAGACAACCTACATATTCCTCAATAAGGACATTGCAACTGTAGGGAAATTAGCACAATCTACATGTTGCTTCATTTGATACTGATTTTACTGCCTCCTCCACCCCAATTCAGTAGACATTTATCAAATACATGCCTTGTCTATCTGATTGTGCTAAACACTGGAAAAAATTCAAAGTATATATTAAAAAAGAAAGTGGTCATTGCTTTCATGTAGCTTATACTTGAGTTATACTTTTATTATGTAACTTTTGTTTAATAAAAATGAATATTGGCCTATTTCTCATTTTATATTATGTTTTGTTTTGTTTACTCAGTGTTCGTAATCATGATGCAGCCAAGATCTAAATTTTATAGGTTTAAAAGAAACATAGATGCTACTCTGCATCATTGTATAGTTTCCTTATTGTAATTTTACAATAATCATCAAAACAGAAAATTAATTGGGTCTTAGAGTCATTCATTTAAAGATCAACAGTTTTTATTTTAATGACCTAGAAAAAATAACAACAAAGTTCATATGGAAAAACAAAAGGTCAAGAATTTCAAGGGAATTAATGAAAAAAAAAAATCAAATGATGGTGGCTTAGCTGTACCAGATCTAAAATTATATTATAGAGCAGCAGTTACCAAAACTATTTGGTATTGGCTAAGGAATAGATTAGTTGATCAGTGGAATAGATTAGGTTCAAGGGATAAAACAGTCAACAAATATAGCAACCTAGTCTTTGACAAACCCAAAGATCCCAGCTTTTGGGATAAGAACTTACTGTTTGATAAAAATTGCTGGGAAAATTGGAAACTAATATGGCAGAAACTAGGCATTGATCCATACTTAACGCCGTACACCAAGATAAGGTCAAAATGGGTTCATGACCTAGGCATAAAGAATGAAATTATTAATAAATTAGAGGAACATAGGATAGTTTACCTCTCAGACCTGTGGAAGGGGAAGGTCTTTATGACCAAAGCAGAACTAGAGATCATTACTGATCACAAAATAGAAAATTTCGATTATACCAAACTGAAAAGTTTTTGTACAAACAAAACTAATGCAGACAAGATTAGAAGGGAAGCAATAAACTGGGAAAATATTTTTACAGTCAAAGGTTCTGATAAAGGCCTCATTTCCAAAATATATAGAGAATTAACTCTAATTTATAAAAAATCAAGCCATTCTCCAATTGAAAAATGGTCAAAGGATATGAACAGACAATTCTCAGATGAAGAAATTGAAACTATTTCTAGTCATATGAAAAGATGCTCCAAGTCATTATTAATCAGAGAAATGCAAATTAAGACAACTCTAAGATACCACTACACACCTGTCAGATTGGCTAAGATGACAGGAAAAAATAATGATGATTGTTGGAGGGGATGTGGGAAAACTGGGACATTGATGCATTGTTGGTGGAGTTGTGAACGAATCCAACCATTTTGGAGAGTAGTTTGGAACTATGCTCAAAAAGTTATCAAACTGTGCATACCCTTTGATCCAGCAGTGTTACTACTGGGATTATATCCCAAAGAGATTATAAAGAAGGGAAAGGGACCTGTATGTGCACGAATGTTTGTGGCAGCCCTTTTTGTAGTGGCTAGAAACTGGAAACTGAATGGATGTCCATCAGTTGGAGAATGGCTGAATAAATTGTGGTATATGAAAATTATGGAATATTACTGTTCTGTAAGAAATGACCAACAGGATGATTTCAGAAAGGCCTGGAGAGACTTACACGAACTGATGCTGAGTGAAATGAGCAGGACCAGGAGATCATTATATACTTCAACAACAATACTATATGATGACCAGTTCTGATGGACCTGGCCATCCTCAGCAACGAGATCAACCAAATCATTTCTAATGGAGCAGTAATGAACTGAACTAGCTATACCCAGAAAAAGAACTCTGGGAGATGACTAAAAACCATTACATTGAATTCCCAATCCCTATATTTATGCACACCTGCATTTTTGATTTCCTTCACAAGCTAATTGTACAATATTTCAGAGTCTGATTCTTTTTGTACAGCAAAATAACGTTTTGGTCATGTATACTTATTGTGTATCTAATTTATATTTTAATATATTTAACATCTACTGGTCATCCTGCCATCTAGGGGAGGGGGTGGGGGGGTAAGAGGTGAAAAATTGGAACAAGAGGTTTGGCAATTGTTAATGCTGTAAAGTTACCCATGTATATATCCTGTAAATAAAAGGCTATTAAATAAATAAAAAAAAAAAGATCAACAGTTTTGCTTCATTTTATAAATGGGGAATTAAGGCCCCGAATTTTGAACAATTTCCTTAAGGTCAAAAAAATAATAAAAACAGACTCACGATTCAAGCCCATGTCCTCTTAAACCAAGTCCAATGCTACTTTGATTGCCACTGTTTCTATTTGACACAAAATGCTTGATTGTTGTTTGTTTCTTTGTTTGCTCTATTTTTAAACTAGCTTTTCTTTAAGTAATGAGAATTGACTCCCCATCAAAATGGAATTATAACACATCTAGAAATACTTTGCTTCTATAGCAAATATTGTATAATGTGCCCTGATTATTGATTGATACCTTAATATCATGAATTTTTTATTCTTTTAAATTTTTCAGAAGGTTAATTTTCCCTCCTCCCTCCTGAGTCTTCAAGTGCCTGAGGCCCTAAAGATGCCACTATCTCTTATATTCCACCTCCCCTTTATCATTCCCCTAATCAGTATAATCTCTGATTGTGTCATAGGACTTTCCATCCACAATCTCAGAGCAATTTTTTAAATGACCAATGATAGCCCTACTTTGTATCTAGGATAGTGAAAAATGTGACTATAATTAAAAGATAAGCAAAAAAAAATAGACATTGTTAGGATTTCAAAAAACATTCTTACACCAAATATATCTATGATCTCAAAGGTAAAAGAATGCAACCAAGCAGAGGAGAGACACACAGTGATTGAAAAGACCAATTGACCTTAATTTTCCACTCAGATTTTCATGAATATTTAGCAACATTCTTAATACTTTCAACAAGTAGCATGTGGTTAAAAAAATACTGTTTTATTCTTAGACTTAAGAACCTCAGCAGTATAAAAATAGCCATTCAAGATAAGCACAGTATTTAGCATTAATGAACTGGCACAAAAGACTAGAAGGAGCAGCAGTTCCATTAGCATTGATTTCTTACTTGTCAGAGCTCATGATGGATTTAGTCTAAACCTCTAATCTCAGAGCTAGCATCATCTAGTGGGCAGAGCACAAAATAGGGTAGTATAATTTGGTCCAGTCTAAACTACTGCACTGACTCCCATTCAGAAATTGCATTACAATTATTAATGTGTGATAATTATATTGTGTTGAAATATTCTTTTTAATAAAGGTTTGGAAAATGTATCTGTAGTGTGGCACCCTGAGTCGAGTATTTTTATATAGAAAGGGGAAAGAAAAGGAAGAAATAATAGGGAAATTCAGTTCAATCCCACAAGCATTAATTAAGCAAATACTGTCTAAAAATCACTGTGCTATATCCTGAGACAAAACCTCAAAATGAAAAACTTTGTCCCCTTCCCTCAAGGAGCATATTTACATTCTAGTGCAGGAGAGACACCTCTTTTACCCATTTAAATAAATACAATGGAATCTGAGGAAAAAGAAATTCCAATTTTATGAATAATTTATAAGATTTAAAATTTTACAAAAACATTTCCACAATTTTTTTCTTTTGTCCCTCACAACAAAAATATTATGTAAAACAGATATTCACAGCTAAAGAAACTGAAGATGAAAGAAGTTAAAAGATTTAAACAAGTTTATGAAAAAGAAATGAATTGAGAAGTGAAGCTCAAATACAAACACATAGCTTCCTTAGTTAAAATCTAAACCATAAGTACAAATTCAGACCCCTGAGAGAGAAGGAGCTACTGGAACATCCTGATGCCAACCCATAATGTCACTGATCACAGAATGAGAGAATCAGAAACTTTGTGAGTTGAAGTAAAAAACAAACAACAACAACAACAAACCCTACATTATTACATGACATCCACTCTGTTTTAAAAACCCCAATAAGAGGGAGGGACTTCAGCCATTCCAAAGAAAGTCCATTGCACTTTTGGAAAGTGCTAGTACTGATCATCACATGCAAGAACTCTCTGTTAAGAGAGTTAAAGACTAGTGTTAGATAGAAGTAAACGAAAATTGGTTCCTAGAAAGGTTCATGAGGTTTGGAGGGCTTTCTGAAGTATTGAACCAGGTGAGGAATAGGAAAGGAATACTGTTCACTTCCTATAGGAAAAAGTTTCTACTTCCTTTGTATGGCTACTTTCTGTAGTTCATAGTCCACTGCCAATCTAGGATACCACCTGTTATGTTCTCTATAAGAAGGAAACAATCTTCCCTTCCTATGCTTTATATAGCGCTAAAAGCTACCTTTGCTTTACTCTTAGTGAGTAAGAATAGGTCCACTTAAAACAATTAAAGTAGCAAAATAAGACAAAACAGCTAGAAAGCCTGTTGTGATGCTTTGTACTAAAGCAAAAAATAGGGACAGGTAATCCTGAAGAAAATATTCATTAAAAGTCTCAAAGGAGTCTATTTTTGTTCATTTAAACGCACCAAAATGGGAAATATCAGGGTACTGGTTTTTATTTGAGAGTTTAAAAAATCCTGTTGCCTCTGTTTTTATTGTAGTTATTAGTGTTCTAGAGTTTTAGTGAAAGTACTATGGCTCAATTCTGATTGATACATAACACCCATGTGGCCCTTGCCAAATTACTTAACTCCTTTGTGTCACCATTCCTCATCTGAAAAATGATGAGGTTGGATTGGATGATCACTAACAATATTTCCATTTTTAAATCTGTTACATTTTGATGCTAGGATATATGTTTATGTTTATTATTTTTAAATACTTATGATTTTCTTTTTTTATTTTATTTTTTTTTATTATAGTAACTTTTTATTGACAGAATCAATGCCAGGGTAATTTTTTTTACAACATTATCCCTTACACTCACTTCTGTTCCTATTTTTCCCTCCCACCCTCCACCCCCTCCCCTAGATGGCAAGCAGTCCTATTTATGTTGAATATGTCCTAGTATATCCTAGATACAATGTATGTGTGCAGATCCAAACAGTTTTCTTGTTGCACAGGGAGAATTGGATTCAGAAGAATACTTATGATTTTTGAAATTCCTTAACAGAGTTTTGTTCTAGAATGAATAATATGATTGTTTTGGATATTTTTTTCACTTTTTTAAAATTAACAAATATTTGTTTCTACTTCCTTTGCTTAAAAAAAATAAAACTTTATAATAAATAATAAAATGAATTAAACAGTTTCCATTCTATGGCTAATGTTATATTTTTTTACACCCAATGAAGTGTTAAGTAACACATACAGATAATTTAAGATATAGAGGCCAAACTTCAGAAGTAGCACTTTAGCCATCTTAAAATGTCTTTATTTTTAACTATAGTCATTTCTATTACTTTTCTGCTAATCTCTCATTCTCATTTCTGAAAGGTCCCAAAAACGCTTGTCTCAACATGTTGTTTCTTTTTTTTTTTCTTAGATAAGATAGTGCTAAGGAGATTTTAGCAACTTTTAGCAAGAAGATATTTGAGAGATAATATATCCATTACTTCTCACACCAGAAAACCAGTGGGAACTCCTGTTCCAGGAATTTTCCTGATAGAAGAAAGCCTTTTGGTTCTTGCCTACTGGTTAAGTAAAAGAAAGAAAGTATATCTTATAAGGAAAAAAAAGTTATTTAGCAAATTCATAAAACATAGGTGACACTTTTGTTTCCAACATTTTGAAGATTATCAGTGACAATAGTATGAACATCATTGATAGAGCTGGAAATAAGATTCAAAACCCAGAGGCTTTCCCTCCCACCCTCTACTCTAACAACATTATTTTTCTCTGACAATTCAAGTCAGTTACCGAGAAAGAAAATGTTAAAAGAACAGAAAGGTTAGCTTTCTTTCCTTTAGCTGTTTGCTTTAGCATGTGGACATATGGAGAATACTGAATATATTTCTAAAAATCAAAATTAAACGTGAATTAAGAATAAAAGGACTTTGAGAAAGGCCTGGAGATATTACATGAACTGATGCTAAGTGAAATGGGCAGAATCAGGAGATCATTGTACACAGCAACAAGATTATACGATGATCTATTCTGATGGATGTGGCTCTTTTCAATAATGAAATGCATTCGGGCCAATTCTCATGATGAAGACAGCCATGTATACCCAGAGAGGACTGTGGGAACTGAATGTAGATCACAACATAGAAGTTTTAGTTTTGTTGTTGTTGTTCTTTGCTTGCATTTTATTTTTTTCTCTTTTTGATCTGATTTTTCTTGTGCAGCAAGATGATTGTATACATATGTATGTGTATATTGGATTTAACATATATTTTGCCATGTTTAACATTATAGAGAGGGAGTGGAGGGAAAGGGAGAAATTGGAACACGAGGTTTTGCAAGGGTTAATTATCTATGCATATGCTTTGAAAAAAATATAGCTTTACTAATAAAAAAGAACAAGATGACTTCCCATTAAGTAAAATATGGAAAAGTATCAATTTTAAAAATGTAATTAAGAAATATAAAGGATATAAGTATTTTGAAAGCTCCTAATATGTGTCAGATCTTGCTCTAATGGAATTATAAATGTTAATCCATTTCATGCTTATAATAAATCTGAAAGGCAAGTTCTGCCTCAGTTTCCTGGTCACAAATTAGTCAAGGTTTGACTGCTGGTAAGTGTCTGAAGCCACATCTAAACTCAAGTTTTCATGACTCTAGTTCCAATGCTAAATCCACTGTGTCAACAAGCTACTTCCCAAGATTCTATGAATTCACTGGACTATGGAGATCTCACATGAGAAAATTATCTTCACCAAAACACCTTTTGTGAAATTTAGAGTCTTAGAGAGTTGTCTAGAGCCCTTAAAGTTCATTGTGTTTCCCAAATTCACAAAGCCAGTATATATAATAGGCAATATTTGAATGTAGGTTTTACTGGATTTGAGGTAAACTCTCCATCTGATAAGACTTGCTGCCTATAAGACAGCAGGAAGAGATAATTATTGGACACCCAAATGGAGCAAAGCAAAGCCGTAGGCATGAATTCAAATCCAGCCATTTAATACTTCTTAATTGTATGACACTACATAAGTCACTTAACCCCAATTGCTACACACACAAAAATAATAATGAATGATAATAAATGTTGGTAGAGATGTGGAAAAACTGACACACTGATGCATTATTGGTGGAGCTGTGAAATGATCCAAACATTTTGGAGAACAATTTGAAACTATGCCCAAAGATTTATCAAGCTCTGCATAACTTTTAATCCAAGAGTTTCTCTATTGAGTCAGTATCCCAAAGAGATCATAAAAAAGGGAAGAGGACCCACATATACGAAAATGTTTGTAGCAGCCTTTTTTGTAATAGCAAGAACTGGAAATTGAGTAGATGTTCATTTTTTAGGGAATGGTTGAATAAGTGATGGTATATGAATGGAATGGAATATTATTGTTCTATTAAAAATGATGAGCAGGCTAATTTCAAAAAAGCCTAGAAAGACTTACATGAACTGATGTTGGGTGAAGTGAGCAGAACTAAGAGACCCTGTACACAGTGCCAAAAAGATAATGTGATGATCAACTATGATGGACTTGGCTGTTTTCAACAAACAAGGGATTTAATATTGGTATAGAGAGAGTCCAGAGCAGGGATTACAGATACTGAATGTGGCTTAAAACATAGTATTTTCACCTTTGTTATTTTTTAAGTGTGTTTTTCCCTCTTGGTCTGATTTTTCCTGAACAGTATGATGATTATGGAAATATATTTAGAAGAACTGCACATCTTAAACCTATCTCACATCGCTTGCTGTCTTGGGGATGGGGGTGGTAAATAATTTGAAACACAAGGTTTTGCTAAGGTGGATCTTGAAAACTTTTACATGTATTTTAAAAAAAATAAGGTATTGTTAAAAATAAGATTCTCAAATTTAAAAAAAAAGACTTGCTGCATAATGAAATTTAAAGATTTAATAAGTAAAATGTAGAGAAAATGAAAGATCATAAAAATACATTATATTTCTATTGAGGAATGAATTAAAGTGTGTGTGTGTGTGTGTGTGTGTGTGTGTGCGCGCATGTGTGTGTGCATGTGTACAGAGCAGGAGAAATTTGGGTATAATGTCCAGAAAGTTGTCTAGAATTCTATGATTCATTGAAAATTAATGTAAAGATTTGTCTGAGCTGTTTATTTTTGTTAGATGAAAAGTATTTGATGCCAAATGTGGTATTTGCACAAGTATACAGTATAAATTAGAATAACTTAAATGATATTTAAATACATATTGAATGCATGTAATATGATTATTCTCAATCTCCATGTTTTTTTTTCCTACCTGCTGTGATTAATTTTAGAATCCAATTAATGGATAAGGAATAAACTTATATATGCTTATCTTCAGGGCATGATGTTATCAATTTACCAAGAAAAAACAAGCAAACTGCAACCTATTAAAAAGCACTAAGTTTAAAAAGACAGATAACAAGTCTTAACACCTATAAAGTAATAAGAATAGAATTAAGGGTTTTGTTATTTTACAGCTCCTAAGTTATAATTACATCAAAATTATAGTTATACATTTAAATTTCCAAGTAAAAAATAATTCCAAGGAGAGGAAAAAAGAAAAATATATAGAGAAAATATGATTCATGTTGTTATGACAGTTACTTCCTTTACTCTGAAGTTTATCTTCTTCCTTTTTGATTTGTTAGAAACTAAAATTTTATGGGCATGTATATATGTGTGTATAAGAGGCAAAGACAGAGACTGAACAATATAAGGAAGTGAGAAAAGTGATAGTAGATGGATTGATTGATAGAGACATGGATTCAATAGCTCTTCATGGCATGATGCCTCCCTCAGTTCATATCATTCTAGACTTTGTTAAAAATCATCATTTCTTTTAGTACAATGATCTTCCATTTGAATCATAAACCAGCTTATTTAGCCATTCCCCAATTATTAGGCCATCTGTTTGCCAAATTATTCATCCCCTAAAGATCTGCTCTAAATATTTTTCTTAAAAAAGGTCCTTTAGAAAGGGAAAAGGAAAGGAGGAGGTAATAGGTAAATAGAAGGGGAAAGGAACAAGAAAGAGGGAGGGACTGTAAAAGGGGAGGGCAGATTAAGGGAGGTAGTGGTTAGAAGCAAAATCATGGTAGGGAGGGAAAGGGGAAAAGAGAAAAAAAATATAACTGGAGGAAAAAAAGGTGGTGGGCAATGTAGAGTTAGTAATTTTATTTGTGAACGTGAAGGAGATGAAGTCTCCCATAAAATGGAAGTGCATATCAAATTGGATTAAAAGTCAGAATCCCACAAACAGTTGTTTATAAGAAAGCAAAGTGATACATAGAGTAAAGGTAAAAATGGGAGCAGAACCTATTATGCTTCAGTTAAGTTAAAAAAAATAAAATAAAACACAAGCAGCGGTAACAATCCTGATCTCAGATAAAGCAAAAGCAAAAATAGATATAATTAAAAGCGATAAGGAAAGAAACTATATCTTGCTAAAGGGTACCATAGATAATAAAGCAATATCAATACTAAACATATATGCATGCACCCAGTAGTATAGCATTCCTTGTTAATAGAGAAAAAGTTAAGAGAGAACTATGCTAGTTGAGGTCTTAACCTTGCTTTATCAGAACTAGATAAATCAAACCACAAAATATATATGAAAGAAGTTAAGGAGTTAAAAAGAATTTTAGAAAAGATAGGTTTGATAGATCTTGGGAGAAAACTGAATGTGAACAAAAAGGAAAATACTACTTTCCAGCTGACCATGGAACCAACATAAAAACAGAACTTGCATTAGGTCATAAAAACAACAAAATTAAGTGCAGAAAGGCAGAAATAGTAAATACAACTCTTTTAGTTCATGAAACAGTCAAAATTATCTGTAATAAAGCACTAAGAGGAAATAGAACAAATATTAATCATATCATAGACACAATGGATAAATTAATCCAAGAAAAGAACAATAATGAGACAACATACCAAAATTTATAGGATGCAGTCAAAGCAATTCTTAGGAGAAGTTTTATAATTCTAGATACTTACTTACATAAACTAGAGAAAGAGAAGGTCAATGAATTTGGCATGCAACTAAAAAAGCTAGAAAAAGAACAAATTAGAAATCCCCAATCAAATACCAAACTTGAAATTCTAAAAATAAAAGAATAGATTAATAAAATTGAGAGTAAAAAAAAAAAACTAATGAATTAATAAATTAAACTAAGAGTTGGTTTTATGAAAAAAAAGATAAACCTTTAGTTAATTTGATTAGAAAAAGAAAAGAAGAAAATCAAATTCTTAGTATCAAAAATGAAAAGGTTAAACTTTCTACCAATGAAGAGGAAATTAGAACAATAATTAAGAGCTATTTTGGCCAAGTGTATATCAGTAAATCTCATAATATAACTGAAATGGATGAATACCTACAAAAATATAGATTACCCAGATTAACAGAGGAGGAAACACATTACTTAAATAGTCCCATTTTTTAAAAAAAGGAAATTGAACAAGCTATTTATCAATGCTGTAAGAAAAAATTTCCAGGATCAGATTGATTTAAATGAGAATTTTAACAAAGATTTAAGGAACAATTAATTCCAATACTATGCAAATTATTTGGAAAAATAAGGAAAAATAAGTTTTAAAGGAAATAAGTTTCAAAGGAATTAATGAAAAATACAAATGCCTAACTATAACTGATCTAAAAGTATCTTACAAATCAGCAGTCATCAAAACTATTCTATACTGGTTAAAAAATAGAGTAGTTGATCAGTGGAATAGATTAGATTCACAAGACACAACAGTCAATGATTACAGTAATCTAGTGTTTGATAAAGCCAAAGAAATATGGAAATATGTATAGAAGAATTGTGTACTTTAACATATATTGAATTGCTTGCTGTCTAGGGGAGGAGAGGAGATGGGAGGAAGAGAAGGAGAAAAAAATTTGAACACAAGGTTATGGAGGTGTGAATGCTGAAAATTATCTATTCCTGTGTTTTGAAAATTTAAAAAAAAAGCTTTAATTAAAAAAATAAAATAAAATGCAATTTGATTTTAAAAAGTAAAAAATAAAAATGGTTCCTTTTTCCTTTTTTTGGATGTTTCTGGGATATCATCCTATCAGTGATATTATTGTATCAAAGGGTTTGCAGTATTATAATTCTTTGGGCATAGTTGTTAGAACTATAATTGTTAGATCAGTTCACAACTTCATCAACAAGGCATTAGTCTCCCACTCTTCCAAAAATTCCTCAACATTCAACATTTTACTTTTTTTTGTTATATTAGCCAATCTGATAAGAGTGAGATGATACCTCGGGGTATGTTACACAGCAGAAAGGGATTCATTCCTATTCTATAATCAAATGATTTTATTTAATTATTTTGATGAAAGTATAGTATATTCATGAGTATGAAATTTTGTTATTTTTCTATATATCTATTTACTAAATTGTATGCTTTTCCTGCACACAATCATACTCTATTGATGATGAACAATTGATTGAATGACTGAATGATGAAAACTAAAATATAAGTATAATAGTGTTCTAGGTTAGCCAACTTCTAAGTACTCCACAACAATACAACTATAAATTTATACAACAACCTCTCATTTCCTTCTTAACATGGGAATTTTATTGTCATCAGGTCTTAGTGTGGTTAATTAAATAATCTTGGAACATTCTTAAATTTGAAATGGTATGATTTCCATATGGATGCATCCTTTAATGCTCTTAGGGGACCAAAACAACATTCAGGACCTCATCAGAAGGAAAAGGAATACACTTAAAAAGTAGCATTTTGGTTTGTGGAGTAGAATTAGCAGTTATAATATGTGCTAATGTCTTAACTGATAGGATTTAGTAGAACCCCTTTCCAGATAGAAAATCATGGAAAAAATAGTTGTAAAGATCTGAAATAAAAAGAGGTCATCAAGAGAATTTCATGAATAGAAGAGAAATTCAGCACTATTCCAAAAATACCAATAACCTATCTAAAGCACATACTTCTAGTGTGTCACTAGACACACTTGGTTAGACTGTTGGAATATTCTTTCTGGGAGGTGTCCTCCCAACACCATTTTATAGAGAACAATACAGAGAATGTGTTTAATCCTTTATATCAAGCAATTATATCCTCCCCAAGGTAAATGCTTAATTTCTGTTTTAGGGCTCATGATGAAAGTCCATATTCATCTTGTAGTATTACTTTGATTCTAATTATACTTCTAAATTAGATGAAATAAATTATGTTTATATATTTTTAAAACTACCCCCTTCATTACTACTATGGAGAAAAGTCAAATGTCCAACTTTTGATTTATATTTCTAAGTGCAATCTACTGTAATAATGTCAAATTCAAATGGATTTCTGAGGGCAACATTTTGTTTTGGAAAATAGAAAATGAAAATTTATATTATATTACATTTTTCATTTATTGTGTTAAACTTTTTCCTAATTATATTTAAATCTGGTTCAGGTACAATGAAAAGATTTGTACCTCCACTTTCCTTCTCCATCCCTTCAAAAAAGAATACTAAGTTTGGTTCATCTGGTCAATAGTTACACTTCAATTATGAAAGAAATTATTGTGAAATTTCTCTTTATCTGATTTTGTACAGATGACATCTCAATATACCCAATAACTGGAGATGCTTGAGATCATAGTGTACTCATGTTTTCTTGAGTGTTATAATCATTATCACATTTCCAAATGTGATTTGGAAATCATGTGAAGAATAAAAAGGAATGGATTCTGATGTTACTCTAGTAATACTCTGAGACCAGTTTCTAAGCAATGATAATGTACATTTTGAATACATAAACAGAAAGAAAGTCCTTCCAAAAAAGTTTTTACCCTTTTATGTCAGGCCTAGGTTTGTGGCAAGACATGAAACTTTTAATAAGAGCTTCTCAGGAAGTACATTCACCTAAATCCATAGAGGTTTATGAATTAGAACAGCATCAGAAGAATGAGAGATGACATAGCAGATTTAGTAGGATATTTTAGGAAAGAGTAAAATGTAATAGAATTTCATTTCTGGAATTTCTCTGTTAACATCAAAACAAAGTATTCCTGTTCGATGCTTGAATTGTCACATTTATACTAACAATTATATTCCTTTTTATATGTATGGGTATATGTTAGTTTGTATGTATTGTTTACAAATGTCCATGTTTAGGTATATGTATGTGTGTGTATATGTGTGTGTATCTATGTATGCATATATACATATATGCATACATAGTTACACATACGTATATATGTTTTATTCACTGAAGAATTAGAATATTAAACTTTCATTTTTAACTTTATACTCAGAAGCAATCACTAATTTATATAGTGCTTCATAGTTATAATATGCCTTATATAAAATTATACTTGATCCTCAGAAAAAAAGCTGAGTGTATTTGCCCCCCGAATGAAATTTAATGCTGCTTCTAAGTACTTAAACATATTTTATTTTTTCTTATCAATAAAATGCTTATTAATATATATTTGTATACATACATATGCACATCTGCACATTTTATGTACACATTTATTAATATATACATATATGTGTGTAAAAACATGAATAAATACATACATATATATATTTATACATATATATGTATGTGAGCATGTGTATTCTTCCTTATAAACCTCAATGTTAGTTCTAGTTGTTTCAGGATTATGTTCCTAGTGTCTTGACTTTGTAAGGAATTGTCAACAATTTCATGTGACAGCTGTCACCAAAGGACCTAGCAAAAGAGAGTAGAATGTGTTCTAGCATATTTTTGTGATTATAGTCAATGCATTTAAGTTTTCAAAGCCTTAGTTTTCCATCTATAAAATAATGAAAATTAATTTATTGTATCTACCACCAGAATAGCTCTCTTTGTATTTGGTATGTAAGTTGAATTTGTAAGTTATATAACCATGCTTTGAACATTTACCAGCTGTGTATGTGCTATCTTTGGCAAGTCACTGTTTGCCTCAGTTTCCTTATTTTTACATTAAGGATAATAATAGCACCTAACATAGGGTTGTTGTTTTGATCAATGGAGATAAATGTTTAGCATAGTTCTTGGTTCATAATAAGTGCTATATAAATGTTAGCTATTATTGTAATTTAGTGTAACAACTTTGACCTACAAGCATAATTCTAATACCAATAATTACTCAAATAAAAGACATTGAAGGATGGGAACCTAGAAATAATTGCTATAGGAAACTACTTCTGTTCCAGATTAGCAACTCCTCAGTAATTTATAGACTAAAGAGTTGGCTGGAGAAATTGAGAAATTAAGGAATACATCTGTGGTCCAAGACCTATTATGTGTCAGATGTATTACATGGAGAGAGTGGGGAGAAAGGTAGGATGGGAGTGAGAGAGAGAAAACAAATCAACAAAACTAAATACTACAGTAGAATTGGGGTTAACAATCTGTGGCGATTAACAACTTTCAATGAAATTAATTTCTTTTTTATTATACCTTTTTATTTATAAGGTATATGCATGGGTAATTTTTCAGCATTGACAATTGCAAAACCTTTTGTTCCAACTCCCTCCTTCCCCCCACCCCTTCTCCCAGATGACAGGTTGACCAATACATGTTAAAAATGTTAAAGTATAAGTTAAATACAATATATGTATACATGTCCAAACAGTTATTTTGTTGTACAAAAAGAGTCAGACTTTGAAATAATGTACAATTAGCCTGTGAAGGAAATCAAAAATGCAGGTGGACAAAAATTGAGGGATTGGGAATTCTATGTAATGGTTCTTATTCATCTCTCAAAGTTCTTTCGCTGGGTGTAGCTAGTTCAATTCATTATTGCTCTATTGGAACTGATTTGGTTCATCTCATTTTTGAAGAGGGCCACATCCAAGTAAAATTAATTTCTAACTGAACTAGCAGAGAAATGAAAGAGACATTAATGTATTCCTTCATTTTACAGAGAAACTGAGTTCTAGGGAGCTTATGTGAATTATTGAGTCACCAATTATTTAGTAACATAATTTAACTGCGATGGATGAGCATTTTATTCTTAAAGCTACATTTAGATAAGCATATTGTCCTTGACAGCAACAAGAAAGTTTTCAAGGGCTATCATTAAAAGACATTTCTCAGATCAGGGTGAATTCTATTATTTTTCAGGAATATCAGCTTCTAACATATTGGTGTGATATACCCCAAATCTGAACTAACTAACTGAACTGAACTAATCAAGTGCTGAAGATTATCCCTTAATCTCCAAAAAGGGAAACCATTCTGGCATTATTTGAAATGAATACTCTTCCTATGGCATTTTTCCAGGATGATTTAGTGGTACTGAATTCATCCTAGAAGGATGGCATTTATTTTTGCTCAATATATATTCCATGAGAATATATAGAACATTCAGGTTAGTAAAATATACAAAGTTGTTACATCTAAAAATCTAAAACTCTCTTCAAACACCAAAAAAAGTCAGACATTCAATACAAAAAAAAATTGTGAATGAGTAATGCTGCTCTTTTCATAAAATTAATCTCATTCTCTAAATTCCTCAGTCCAGAAAAAAGAGATTTGCTGTATTCTTAAGGTCTATGACAGTCAATACTATATATGGAACTACCATCAGAGAAAAGATAATGATTACAGTTTGATGAAATATAAAGCTGATGAATAAGCCAATTTCAAAACCTCTCAGGCTAGCAGTAAATCTCTTCATCTAAATTAAATGGTATCAGCCCTGTGCTGCCAAACTGTGCAATACTATAATTCCTATTTCTTTTTATAGTACATTTAAATTTAGATTTTTTAAAAAGAAGATGCTTCAAAAATTTTAAAGAACATGTAAACTATTTTATTGGCACAAGAAATTCACAAATTTATTACAGCTCCCATTTTTTCATCCTTAATATGTCCTAAATTTCTAGATACTAAGTGGGAATATATTGATTTCTTATGTAATCATCATAGCATCTCTCCTAATTCAAGAAGTGTAGTTGGCATCCTGCATCTACTACATTCATTTTGTAAAGTGAGAATTATCCAATATTGGGAGGAAAGAAAATGTTTACTTTCATATAAATGATTTGAAATCACAAATTTTGCTGAAACTGTACTTTTTATTAACACAGATAATCATGTTTTTAAAGTTTCTTTCAGATTTTATTATCATAATAGCAAAATTGATTTTCACTTTTGATCTGTAGTTCTACCTGGTTTGGACTACATAGACATAATTTCCCACCAAGGATAAGCTTATTACCTGAAATTTCATCACTCTTCTTTTTAAATCAGCTTTGGATACTCAAGCTTTTCTCAGCCTTTTTCTCCTTTGGACTGACAGGCTGGAGCAAAGGGGAAAAAATTCCTTCCACAGCTTTTCTTTAAAAAGGGCTAGGATAAGGACTCTACAGCTAATTCTCCTCGTTGTATCAGAATCTCCTGTTGGATTGAATTACATGGAACATGAGGCCCCCTATATCTCTTACCACCTGGTATTAGCCTCTCTCCCCCAATCTTTCAGAATCCTTTTGTATATTACCTTTCTGTCAGATTGTAAGCTCATTGAAGATAGAAGCTGTCTTTCTTTTTCTTATTTATATGCCTAACACATACTACAGTGTGTGATACATAGAAGGTAATAATTTTTGTTTAAATGAAATGAATCATGTAACGTTATATCAATTATTTAAAAATCACGAGGAAAGGCACTCCTTTGATTTATTTTCATTCTGCTTTGATAATAGATTGATCTTTTATGATATTTTGCTGTATCCCTATCCTACCTCCAATTTGAATTTTAACACTGGCTCTCTTCTTTCTTCCAAACTATTTTAGACAATAAACAGATGGAAAATCCAGATATTTGTTATAGCACTGAAAATAAAATTAATTATACTTAAGGACATGCAGAAAAAAAATTTAAATAAAAAATATAGTTGAAATTCAAGTAAAACCTATAACTGATCAAGCTTATTGGATACTCCAAATCAAAACTCTTGAGCCAATAATCAACTCTAGTTGTGTCTAGTAAAAAAAAAAATCTATCAGTTTTCATGGAAAGGAAAAGAATATGTGTGTGTGTATGTGTATAGTTGAGAAGGACTGTTAGACTATTTATTTATCTTGATATTAAATTTTTGAATAAATGTTATTTCAATAACTGTAAAAACATTAAAATATTAAATTTAATACTGAAAAGAACACAAATTATTTTTCAAAGTTATCATAATTACTTATAAAATTCACCATAATATTAGTTAGTAAAACTGAGTATCTGGCCTATTACCAAATACTTTTGCTCTAAACATTATCTTCTTATGATAAAATGATGATGATAAATATTCATAGCATTAATTTATGGTCTTCAAGATGATTTTTTAAAATCATACTATTTAATAATTACAATAGTCCAAATATACAAATGATATTATTATAAGAAAAATGAGACAAAGAGTTTGAATTGACCAGGTGCCCAAAGCTAGTTTAGATTTGAACTTTTTTTTTTTATTCCAGGTCCAAAATTTTATATTTACTAGCACCTAGTTACCTTCAAATTCCATGTCCTGAAGTTCTATTAAATTTAATATATTAAAAATAGAACTCATTGTCTTTCCCTGACAAGCCTCTCCTCTTAAAAATTTCATAAGACCTCCAAAATCATTTAATCCATGTTGTGAAAATGCTTCACACACACCCCTAAAAAAATTAGCTGGATTCAAATAGTCTTACTCTTGGTTGGTATTAGTCATAATACAACCCATAAATTACTCTAGCAAAGTAGTTCTAGTGACTAATATCTTTTGACATTTTATTAAATGTGGGTTTAGAACTTTTGTGGTGTTCTCACCCAGTATTGTCAACCTAACATTGGCCCTTTATAATAAAACTTGTATTTTTCCAAAAGTATTGAAATCAAGACACTAAGAAGTAGACTTTGAAAAGTTCTTAAAATGTGACCTTCTAAAATGGAAACTACTCTCTATTACTCCTTATTTTAATGTTCACCAAGTATAGAGAATTTATTTTCATATGTAATATGAATCACATAAAATAACCATAAATTATGTTAGAAACATATTTTTATAACACCTATTTTTCACAACTGTACCTTTTTAAATTCCTAAACTCTAATGAATAGATGCATGAATATATGACATCACATCATATTTTGTAAAAATGGAATTCATAGAACTTAAACATACAGTCATTAGAATTTTATATCAAATTTCCCTAATGATCTTTAAATAAATAATTTTATCACTGGGTTTTTCATATTTGAAGCTTACATTTTCAGGACATTAAATCTTAAATGATAAATCCTGGAAGCACATTAATAAAATATTTTAAATCATAATCCTGAAAGTTGGTATTTTGGAAATACTAATATAGATTTCACTATACATTTAGATAAGCCCAACATTGCTCTTGAAATCAACTACCAATCTTTCAGCAAACCTGTAACGCTACCACCTATTTACAAGGTATTATTGTGGATCCTGTGAAGAAATAGGAAACTGTAACCATCATAAATTATAATCGTATTGACGATTTGGCATATGTTACTATTCATAAACCTATTCCCATAATTTCTGGTTGAGCAGAATACTTTGAGAGTAGAAAAACACATACATGTCCTATTCTATACTCTGTGTATCCCCTAGGAATGAATTACCATATTTCAGTGATATGACTTTCTTCTACCTATTCCTGTTATTTTCTCTGTTCATAGAATATTTTGATTCTCATATATGGCTCAACCAAGAGTCTCAAATCATGATGGGTTAGTCTCAACTTTAATATTAAATAATAAATTAATAAAGTCAATGAAATAAAAATGTCTTTATTAATAAATAACTATATGTTAAGCACTGTTTTCCATGTGTTTTGCTGAGAACTAGGTTCTTCACTACTTTTCAGTTATCCCCATAAGAGTTCCTGTTATTTGGCTATCATCCTTATCTCCCAATATGAGCGATCTTGTACTCTTTTCATTCAACTTTCAGTTGATAATAGGTGAGTATTCACCTCATTGTATTAGTCCATCATGACAGTTCCAGGCTATTTTCATACTGTGTCACTATACACATATATTTTTTTTATATTTTTGACTAATATTCTAAGAGCTTGAAATGGAAAGGAGGGGAGAGGGTTAAATCAGAGCAAAGGTTGCATATTATTTTATATTGGTGTTGGAGACTTGTGAGAAGAGACTGGTAAAATGCATGAAAATGACTGGAAATAGGTGTTTGGAAAGAGATGTTGAGCACAGTACCCTTATGTACTATTTACAGCATTACTTATATATTGAAATTTGATTGTGATTTTTAAAATTTACACCAAAGTGCTGAGAAGTACAAAAGGACTAAGTTTTATTTCTTACTATTTCATATAAGAAGACACAAAACTCCCTCAGAACATGAATATCATTCAATAGAATCCCTATGAAAATAGTTATCACTAAATTCAGAGGTAATCTAATCTAATCCCAATATTTTATAGTGGAGGACATGGATACCCATCTCTGTTCAAGTTAGCACCCATAAGTAGTAGTTGATGTGAGACTAGATTCCAAGATTCCAAGAATCAAGCTATCACCTTATTTTGTGGTTTCCTTACTAGATAATGGCGTTATGGATAAAGTGCCAGCCTTGGAATTAGAAAGACATGGATTGTGACCATGGCAATTATATAAATTCACTACATGTTTGCTATTTTCTTTTTGTTTTTGTTTTTGTTTTTTGTAGTTGCCCATCTATTATGGTGAAGATAATTTCCACAACAAGAGCTCCCCACAACAATGGAATAATGCCTAAACAATGATGATGGTGATGATAATGATGGTGGGATTATTATAGTGCTGCAAATAGTCATGAAAACTGCCACTATATGACACTTAATAGTTGAAAATGCAGTTTATATACTTTATTTTGTTTGATCTGTGGTATACATCATCATACGGATTGAATACGGTAGACTGAATGAGTAAATGTCTACTTGAGCATAAAGAAATTTTCCTTTTCTTTAATACGTAACACACATAAAAGACTGTGATATCATCTTATTTTAGAATTGGGATACTGAAATTTTAGCATAGTATAATGAAAGAAGTTATTGAATGAGGAAATAATAAGACTAATACTATATAATTGAATCTGATACTGACTAGCTAAGGACTTGATCTTTTATAATCACTTTTTTCATCTTTATAATGAAATGATGGGACCAAAAATAATCTCCATTTCCTTCTTCCCTTTTAAAATTGCATATGTTATTATGAAAAATGTAGTTGGCCCTATTTTGTAATGAATATTAAATGTGGAGTGGGGGAAAAAATAAGTAGTTTTGAACTTTAAAAAGATTCCAAGTAAAGTCTAAATGATGTCATTTTAATGAAAATCATATTTCATATTGTTTGCATGGAATTGAATTTTATTAATTTTATTACATTTTATTAATTGGATCTTCAAATTTCATAAGAATAAGGAACTTAGAATGGTCCTGTGATTTCATTGATATAAAGAAATCCTGAATGAACAAGTTTTCATACCAATGGAAGTAGGTATATTGATTCCAATAGTCTTAGGGAATGTTTAGTGCATCAGGAGATTAATCAGCTTCACTAGAGCCATTATTTCAAGTATATAGCAGAAGTAGAACTTGAATCAAGGTCTTCTTAATCCAAAACCAGTTGTTTTTACATTATATTGGTCAGTAAAATAAAGGTTGGACAAGGATAAAGCATCTCTTTTCCTCTAAACTATTAGGTCTCATTTGTACTAATCACATTATGCTACTTATGTTGTATCAAAGAGAACATTATTCTAGGAAAGTTTTCGTATATATCTCTTTGGTGATAGATAAATTCTAAATCATTGTTGAAAGAAAGAAAAAAAAACAAGAAGAAAGTAAAAAGAAATGCGAAGTTTATTTGCATTGAGTATCATGTAACAAATGTATAGTCATTTTTCAACTGGAAGAAGGTCCTTGTTCATCACTTACTTCATATGTTTACCCCTGGGCTATCATCATTAGAGTAGCTCTTCCCTGATGAGCTAGAATACCTGGTAGTCATGGCAACCCTATTTTCATACTTTGTGTAAATTCTAATTAGGTCATTCATTTATAGCAACTTTGACAAGACAGGGAATGAAACATATGATTCTTTTACCTACAGTTGTCTACCCAACTTTCTGATCCTACACTTTTTATCAGTGTGGTTAAAAAGAACCATGGTTATTTTCATTCACTAACAAGATGCCTGCCATGTTGTATTGATGTTCTTTTTATTGATGGCTTGTTGGGGGAAAGGAAAGGAAATTATTTAGAACTATTCATAAAAATAAAATACAAAATAATAGAAATTCAAGTGTGTATGTTGTGTATCTATCTATGTATAGATAGATAGAAGGAGAGATAAAGGGAGAGATACAGCCAGGATTAACTATAAGTAATCATGGATACTAAATTATTTAGCATAAATGGTAACTCATTGTTTAAACACTATTACATTAGATGTACCCCCTTCCTCAGTGGCATAGTAAAATCTAATAATAAGTTCAAAACACCTAGACATGATTTGAAAAGATGGATTAAGTGTAATATGTAGCAAAGAGCTGCTATACAATTTTTCATGGAACATGGTATCCAGAAGTACCATTGTGTCTAAGTATAAAAAACATGTCAAAATGATAAATTTATTAACTTTTTTGGTTTTTAAGTGTCTGTGAATTTAAATATTTTTACATTCAAAATGTGGAAATTATCCTGGAAGAAAAAGTTTCAAATAATCAACTCTATGAATAACTAAGTTTTAGTTCTTTAAATAATTTATACCTAAAATGAGTTCCAAATAGATCTAGAAAAGACTAATGAGATCAAGTTCCCCTATTTCAGAATATGTAATCAATTAGGTGAAATTGACATTAATTTTTGAAATATTTGTGAAAATAGATTTTTCAAAGCAATACCACTGTGTATATGCATATATGTGTATGTGCCACTGTATGTCTTGCACATGCACACATACAAACACATTTTAGAAGAAAATATTTAAGAAGAATTGAAATATAATTGCAATAATTATTATAGATAGATAGATCTATATAGACATACTTTGTTTATTTAAACTAATAAGAACAATGAAAAACAAGAAAAAAATCTGGCTAAGAATAATACCTGGTGATGGGGGTGGGTGGGTGGGAGTTGTCAGAGAATATCCAAGAGGAATAATTGCTTGTGTAAAAAGATGCCACAAAATGAAAAAGAATAAGCAATGAGAAAAGACCAATTGATAAATTGTTAATTTGAAAAAGAGGCAGAGAAAGGGAGGGAGATAGCCAGGAAGGAAGAGAAGAAGAAAGAAAAAGACAGAGAAACACAGAGACTGAGACAGAGACACAAAAAGAGAAACAGACCAAGAATCATTAAAAAATGAAAATTCATAAGAGATGAAAGGGGTAGTATGCCTAAAATTCTCAGAAAAGTGCAAATGTAAAGATCTTCACACTGTAAATCAGAATTATATCAGCAAAGTATTAAACAAAAACAGCATAAAATGAATAGGGGCCCATAGATTACATCCTTAGGATAAATAAAGTGCTAGGCTGAATGGGAAAGAAGACAGGATGATTAAAATGAAAAGAAAGGTTTGGAAGTAATACTATAAAGATAGCAATAAAAAGTCAATAAAGGAAGAATAATAGTTAGCCTTCCTAAATAAGATGTAATTTTGTAGTGCTATTAGTTGCTGGGAAAATGAAGTTATATATCTTTTAAATGTATATTATATTACATTTTATTATATATACATATGTATGTATACATACAATATATATACATATATATTACAATGTCCTTCATTTCCTCTATGAATAATTTGCAAAAGGTAGGAAAATTTATCATTTTAGACAAATATGTATAAGACTCAAAAAATATTAGTGGTGACAATTCATTTCCCCTGGACGTTTAGCTTGAAACAAAATGGATGCCACCAAAATTGTCAATTGGTGACATTTTCTGTAATCTTTGATCAAAAATTGACTAATACTCTATCATTTGAAAACTATTTGATCATCTATTATTATTCTAAAGTCCACAATTCATAAATTCTTTAATTGTTGTCTTGTGTATCATAACATTACGATTCAGTATAGTATCTTTATGAAATATATTCAGAAATTAAAAACCAAAAGACTTCCAAGCTCCAAAAGCTTATACCTAAATCTGTCATTATTAATACTAATAATGCATCAAATAGACTATCTAGGACTGAGAAAAAGTGATCTATCAGATAACTACCAGAAAAAAAAAGTTATGTATTCTTCTTTCTTTTGAGGTTTGGTTTAAACTTATTGAAATTTATTTGCTTAAACATCTGAGGAAAAAAAAACATAATTTTTCACATTGTAAATCAAAATAATATCTGAAAAGGATAAAATGAAGTGAATTAAGGATGCAAGTAGGAAAAATGAATGTAAAAGCATTCTATTTTGTAAAACAAGTAGGTGATCATGGCAATGAAAGGTTATTAGAATAAGAAACTATAAAAGGCCATTTGGTCATATTTGTTCAGGGGAATAAAGCATGGAATCTTTTAAAATGATATTAAAACATTTATTCTCTCTCTCTCTTTACATATATATATATATATATATATATATATAACTGGAAAAAATTAAATTAAATTAAGATTTTTTTTAAATGTGGTTCCCAAAGCAGTATAGTAACAACAAATGATGAAGAAATATCATAGTATTGCATGTTATTTTAAGAGTATGTTTACTGTGAAACTGTATTGTAATGTTTGCTATGAAAAAACAAATAAATACTAAGCATATCTATTCACATAAATTTGTTTTATTCTTATACTTTTATAAAAAAGCAAATCTAATGGTCAAGAATTAAATACTCAATTTTGTTTTATTTTTTAACTTTTTAAGAACTTTTTTATTAACTTTTATTAAGAACTCCAAAAAACTTTATTTATTTACATATCTATATATCTACACATATATATAATTCATGTGTGTCATAAATGTGCATATATAAAACACATATGCATTTTTTAAAATTTTAAGTATATTCTGAACTTCATATCCATCAATAGTCTATTGAACATTGATAAAAATAAATATCCTAATTTTAGGATCATACACTTAGATTTGGAAGGGACCTTAGAAAACATTTAATCCAAGCCTCTCTTTTTATATGTGAAGAAATCAGGCCCAAGAAGTTAAGTGACTTATTCAAGATGGCACAGAGAATAAGTAGCAAAGCTGGCATTCAAATTCAAGTTCTGTGTCTATATATCAAATATATTTTTTACTTCCCTTTTTTGTAAAAGACCATATAGAAAGGATAATGACAAACTAAAACATTACAGGAATGACAAAAACTTATGGGAATGAGGCTGTGTTCTTGGAAATTTCTCATAATTTAAATTTGATATCATTCATATAATTCAGCCAATATTCAATAAACATTAGAAGGAACATTGAGTTATAGTACACTGGAGGAGACATAAAGATAAATAAGGGAGACATAGTGCTTCCCCTTGAGTTATTTCCAGCTTAACAAGGAGAAATAAGATAAAATATGAATATGTTATATAAACCAGATGATAAAATGATATAAGTTCATATTAGAAAGATAAAAGTTTTGTTGTTGTTGTTTTGGTATTGAAGACATCATAGAAAGTATCATGTAAAAGGAAATATTTGAGTTGGGGCTTGAAGGCATAGTCAAAAAGCAGGGTTGAGATGCTTCTACTGGAGCATTAGGGAAGAATTTTATAGATACATCTCAATATGTTAATGGGGAATTAATTTTCAAGATAAATTAGGACATAGTGCACATAGCTGTGTTTAGAAAGTTCTCACCATGTGATTTGGATAAGTTTAATTTTAGCATGCATAAAGAACTGGCAGTAATGATTACCAGATCTCTATTTTTGAATTATTTAGGAGAAAAGATCTAGGGGGCAAGTGAAGACCAAATGTTGTCCTAGATTTGTTAAAATTTGTTTTGTTTTGAAGAAGGCTAAATCAATAAAATGCAGCCCAGGAGTTTTTAACTTTGTATCATGGAATTCTTTGGCAGATTGGTGAAATTGATGGAAAACCCTTGTTCTATCTCCATGGATTCTTTGAGGATCCATGATCTCATGGTTAAGAACCTTCACTCTACACTAATGACTTGAATTCTATTTCTCTACAATGCCTGAGTAAAGGAATAAATTTGGCTCTATCACTTGAGTAACACTGGGCAAATCCCTAAATCACTTGGGGCTGTAGCTTCATTATCTATAAAAGGAAGGAAATTATATTAAATGATTACTCGACTCAAGTCCAGCTCTAAATCAATGATCCTGTAATTTGTAAGTACTTGGGGAGTTGGTAATCTCTTTAAAAAATTAGATTCATAAAGAAAAGCTTCTTTCCACCCAGCCTTGCTTCCTTTTTTGATAGGACAAAATAGATTAATAGATCAAGGGGAATGCTCTAAATATAGAAACTTAGATTTCAGCCAATCCTTTGAAAACATGACTCATTTTATATTTGTAACATAGACCCTTAGTACTTATTTAATTAAATGGAATAAAACAAAAATGTTATTGAAATTATCTATAACATAGAGTATTGATTTAATTCTTGATTAGTTGTTTGTAAAGGGCTAAAACTCTGAAAAAGATGTGCTTGAATCAGACTTTTAAGGCTAATTACCTATTGCATATAAGACAATGACTATATTAGCATATGTTTGGATAAATGGCTCTTCTCACAGTTGATGCTGGTGAATGATTGGTGTTAATATAATCATAGACAAGGATTAGGGGTCAGAGGGACACAGGCCAGAGACTGACTTTGCCGCAGTATGAGGAGGAGAGAAGTTGCTGACTTTGGACTTGAGAATCAAGGATATATCTTTGGCAAGCCTGTTGCAGTTTGCCTGCCACTTCTCCTCCTAAAGACCAAGAACTTTTATTCATCCTGACTCTGGCTGACCCCAAGACCCTCCAAGGAACTAGCCTGTACTCCACAGTTGTTTGTACTTGAAGAGGACCAAAAATGACATCAATATGTTAGAATCTAATTAAGAGTGTCCAACTATGGCTAATCAGACCAATATCTGATCAGGTCAGACACATATAGTCCCTATGAACATTTAGGCTAGCTTCTCTAATTTTGCAGAGCTCATGTTCTTTTTGAGCTAATTCATTTCTGCTTTCCTCATAGAACACAGCACCTTCTCTGATGAGGACATGCTATGCTGGGCAGCCCTATGTCAGTATCCCCCATGAGAGCTAGCTCAGTGTTTTAGAGGCTCCAAATAAAGTGTGGGAGGGGAGAGGTATTAGACCAACTACAAACTGATGGTCCACAGAGCTGTTGAGCTAATCTCATTGTTGTAAATCTGTGAAACCTGGACTATTTCCCAACATCATGTTAGGAAACTGAATTTTTTCCATTTGAATTGTCTTAAAAAAGATTATGAAGATCACATGGTGAGATAAGATACCAGACATTGAGATTCTTTCTTTAACTAAACTTGCAAGAATTCCAAATCGACTGCAGAGAGCACACTTCCACTGGGCTGGCCACATTATTTGAATGCCAAATGTATGCTTGCCAAAAAGTTATTTTATAGAGAACTCACACAGGGCAAATGTTCACAAGATGGTCAGAAAAAGCAATATAAGAACTATAATAGAGAAAGTTTAAAGCATCAAGATAAAATAACAAAAGATACTCTATCACACACACATACACTATCCTGAAGAAACTGATTGAGTAAATAGATCATTTAATAGGAGAATGAGTTTCATATTATGGAAAAAGGGGTGAGGAAAGTAGGAGATTAAGAGTTTGGAAATTTGGACATTTCTTTACTCTGTTAATTACAAGCTATGTGATCTAGCTTTTACAAGTCATTTAATCATTTTGAAGTTTAGGTTCCTCCTTTATACAACTGGGCTATGTGGATTATGCCATAAGTTAGAACTGTTTTACCACTTCAGCCTTAAAGTTATGGTTCTATGATTCAATTAATAACAAATGTGATCATGAATTCAGTTTACATGTAGTGAGGAGATCTAATCCTAATCCCATACTACAAAAATCAGTGACTGAGTTTGGTTTGATTCATCTTTCTGTGCTGTAGTTGTGAGAAGGGGCTGGGAATGAATGATAAATGGAGCCCTCTAGGTTGATATATAACATTAACAAGATGATAAAATACACACAAATAAAAAGGTGTGATTTTTCCCCCTACTATTTTCTTATTTTTTAATGGATCTTTAATGCTATACTTGGCAACCTATTTATGTTTTCTAATCTTGTATTACTCTTGTCCATCACCTCATCCACTAAATCTTAAACAGGGAGCCTTCCCAACATTCTAGGGGTTCTCCTCTATATTCTTGAGATTTTGTGGTTATAATGGGGACAACTAAGTGGTTCTGTGAACAGGTCACTGGGATCATAATCCAGACGACTCATTAGATGTGTGATACTGGGCAAGATACTTAACTTCTGCCAGAATTGCCTCAACATAAAACATATCATGTAAAGTTGTTATAAGAAACAAATGAGCTATTTGTAAAGCACTTAAAACAGTGCATAAGTATGTAGTGCTTGACCCACACTAGGTTCCATATAAACTTTTATGCCTTACCCCTTGCTATAGCATCTAGTAAAAAAAAAAAAAAAATCCATCAGCCAAACCTGTATTCTTCTCTTTTAGTTACAGAGGGAAAAAGACATTGAATATTGCCAAATATTGTAGTGTTTTTTTTTTTGCTTCTGAAAAGATAAATGAGCCATAATTTGTAGAGTATTTAATTTATTAGGAGAAATAAATGGGAAGAAAATAATTGTGTAATTCATCTGCTGCTCTAAACCACAAAATTTTTAAAATCCTCACAAAAGACCTTTTTGGTAATATTAATGTTTCCTGAAGGCTAAATCTCTCTTGTTTGGAATCTCTAGTATTGCAAGCATTACTATACTAACTTCTTTTTTAAGTTTCTAAAATCCTTAATGCTAATAAAAATCATTGAAACTATAAGATTAAATGTTATCAGTAAGACCTATTATTGCATGTAACTTCTATTGTTTCAAATTTGTTGATGGCATTTGTCCCAGTTTCTTGCTGAACCCCTATGATGTTTCTTAAATAAGCAATCAAAAATAAGAAAACAAAATATTACAAATACTCTTTCTGACAAAGAATGAGTATTATTTATGGACACAATAAAGAAGGAATTAATACCTATTTCTTGAGGCATTTATTTGACTTTCTGCAATGTACAATTTAATAATTTCCATGCTAAAAAGAATAATAAAAATTTAAACCAGTATATGTATTTCAAACACTTTATAAACACATAAAAGTTTACCCCTTACAAACCAGAAAGAAAAAAATAAAGGTGCAATAAATGAGAAATTAGGGAGAAAAAAGATGACAAAGAAATGTTGATGTGGAGATGAAAGCAGAATATGTGATTAAAGAAACCATTTTGTAAGCTATCCTGTAATGGATTTAAAAATACAATAAAATAATAACCTGAGGTAAATATAATAGATACATACTTTCTAGTCCTTATTTTCTTTTTTTGTTTATTGCCCTCATTTAATATAAACCATTTCTATTCATGAATGGACTATGCTTTGTAAGAAAAGAACATGAGATTTAGAAGTCCCAGTAAAAGGGTGGGTAGAAGAGAGAGAGAGAGAGACAGACACAGATACACACACACACACACACACACACACACACACACACACACTGAATTTCACTCTGATCCACCCCTAAACTATAGAAAGAGAAAACATTTTTCTGTTATTTATTTTACTTTTGTTTGATTTGAATTTCAATGAATAAGCTCTGTCTCTTCTTTGCTTTGGCAATGTTGAATAAATATAATTGTTTTCAGATGATTGTTTTAGGCACTATTCCAAAAATATAAGACATAATGAATCTTTTTTCACTCACTTTTCATTAAAAAATAGTTTGCATTTTTCCTACTTTCTTACATAACTAATTCCACTTTTCTGGAAATACCCCTCTTTAAACACTTCACCCTAGACTACATTATTTTTTTCTCCAAATAAAATACACACAATAATATAATCTCTAGGCATATATGTCACCAACAAATATTTTGTCTTAATCTTATACTTTATTTCACACATAGAAACTGGGAACAATTTTTTTAGGGTTTTTTGGGAAGAAAATTAGCTCTTTTTTGAACGAAAAGATAGCTGAAAAAATCATGCTGCTCCTGAAAATATTCCACAAACAAATAATAAATAGGTTTTTTAAATAATTTCAAACTTCTGTGATGTTTTGTTTGTGAGGAAAAATATATCATATATATATATATATATATATATAATCATTCCTTTTCAAGTCTCCTTTTTATAAAGTTACATTCACAGTCCTACATGAAGGTCTTAAACCAGTCATTTATAAAAGTGGATTTGGGATTAACCTGAACTTTTGGCATTATTTATAGGAATGAAATTTAGTGTTAGGTATAATCTGTTCTCATTGAGAAACTGGCACAATATGTACACCCAGAGAGAGGACTGTGGGAAGTGAATGTGGATCACAATATAACATTCTCACTCTTTTTGTTGTTTGCTGTCATTTTATTTTCTTACTCTTTTTTTTCTTTTTTTTTTTTTGATCTGATTATTTTTGTGCAGGAAGAGAATTATATAAATATGTTTATACATATTGGATTTAACATATATTTTAACATGTTTAACATATATTGGATTGATTGCCATCTAGGGGAGGGGATGGGAAGAAGGAGGAGAAAATTTGAAACACCAGGCTATTCAAGGGTCAATGTTGTCAAATTATCCTTGCTTATGTTTTGAAAATAAAAACTATAAAAAATAAAGATAAATAAATAAATTGCTCTTCTCAAAAGAGAGAGAGAGAGAGAGAGAGAGAGAGAGAGAGAGAGAGAGAGAGGGAAATTGGCACAATAGCCTACCTTTCTCAATATATTGTCATCATCTTTTGTATATATAGTACAAATTTGGATTTGACACTCACTTTAAAAATTTCACTGAATATTTTTGAATTTCAAAAAGTTGGAGTAGAGGAAAGAAACTGACATTTCTATTTCTATGCAAAATATTCCATGCTGTATTATAAAGTTTGGGAGGGGAGCAATACCAAGAGGCCTTCATTTTTTATATGTTAAGTCTTTACTTGGACTAGGAAAATATTTTCCTTCTATGTTGTGATTATTCTAAAGATGATATAATCATGAAAGATTTGAGACTTAATGGTGATGCAAGGAAAATACAGAATACAGATAAATTTATTGACAAAGCCAATAAATAAATAATAATTAGATGTGAATTAAAATAATTTAAATATAATTTCTCTGAAAATGATTATTTTTAAAGATAGACTGCTTTATCTATACTGTTAGAATTATGTATTAGGTTAAATATTTCCTACTATGCATTTCATCTTGGTTCATAATGGATAATAAAAATCTAATTTTAATAATTTATCACTGTTTTCCTGCACTGCTTACGTCATAATATTCTAATTCTATGAATTGTTTAAAAATCCACTGTAACATGCTTTCATTACTTTAAAAAAAATATGAACAGTTGACTGTCAAACTTTCTGTTCTCAAAGAATAAGGATGTTTTCATAGACTTTAATTTTATGAGAAAGTTGATAGATTTCAAGTAAAAGTATAATACTAAATTCTAATTACTTTTATTGACAAGAGATAATAGTTTCAAATTAAAGACAAATTATCCTCTTATCCCTGAGTTTTTCCACAGTCTAAAAATAAAGAGAACAAATCTGTTGTCAGAACACATTCAGGCTGGGAAGCATGTATGGACACAGAGAGGTTAACATTTCTTTCCCCCACAACAGTTTTCCATAATATTTAAGTCATTTACCTTGGAACACAGTCACATGTAGAGAATTACACTTTCCCCTTTCCACCTACATCTTTATCCACACATAGCATGGGGCTTCCTATTCTTGTCTTTTCAAGTAGTATTATTTAAATAGGCTGCTCCCCTCACAACTGAGGAATATATAGGAAAGTAAAGAATTTATCTAGATAACTATCAAGTATTACTCATCTTATAGCAAAAAAGCACAAGTCATATACAGCTGGAAAAAATCCAGATGTACATTAAAGCTATGGAAAGAACTATGTAAAAAAAATTATAAATGAATCATTAAGTTCAATTATTTTTTCCTGTATGATTCATTTTCTAAGATTGAAAACTAAGAATAAAATGCAAAGCATTTATTTTTACCGAAAAATGTTGAACTCTTTTAAACCTATAACTTCAAGATTATTTTATATCAAGTATGTTTAAAAATAAATATAGCAGCTGAAGTCTCACCTCTACAATTTCAAGTCATTATAAGCAATTAATGGTCATCAAAGGCATAATAAAACTAGTTAATACTTGGCTAAGTATAGCAATACTAAATAAGTCAACATCTTGAAGTTTAAAAAAAAGCAGCATAACATTCTGCAACAAAAAAAATGCAAAAAATAAACGATGGATTGTTTAAGAATAAAAGTTTCTCTCAATATTAGTAAAATAAAAAGTTTTGCATTTTGTAATCATAGTTCAAATGATGGATTTAGGAGAATACTTTAAGAATTTATTATTTTGAACAATTAGATACACATTCGAGTCTTTTGGGAAAAATATATTTAATTGATAATATGTAAATTATAAGCTAATTTTTTAAAATTCCAGAACAATAGATATTCCAAGTAAATGACAATCAAAAGAATATATATATATATATATATATATATATATATATATATATATATATAAATGAGGAAAGAGTAAAAGAAGAGAGGGATAAGGTTCATTGATAGAATTCATTAATTTATGCTCATTGGCTCTAATTTATAAGGAATCAAGCCATTCTCCAATTGATAAATGGTCAAAGGATATGAACAGACAATTCTCAGACAAAGAAATTGAAACTATTTCTAGCCATATGAAAAAATGCTCCAAATCATTATTAATCAGAGAAATGCAAATGAAGACAACTCTGAGATACCACTACAAACCTGTCAGACTGACTAGAATGACAGGAAAAGATAATGCAGAATGTTGGAGGGGATGTGGGAAAACAGTGACACTAATACATTGTTGGTGGAATTGTGAATACATCCAGCCATTCTGGAGAGCAATTTGGAACTATGCTCAAAAAGTTATCAAACTATGTATAGCCCTTGATCCAGCAGTGTTTCTCCTGGGATTATATCCCAAAGAAATCTTAAAGAAGGGAAAGGGACCTGTATGTGAAGTAGCAGGTTTCTTTGTAGTGGCCAGAAACTAAAAACTGAGTGGATGCCCATCAATTGGAAAATGGCTGAATAAATTGTAGTATATGAATATTATGGAATATTATTGTTCAGTAAGAAATGACCAGCAGGATGCTTTTGGAAAGGCCTGGAGAGACTTACATGAACTGATGCTGAGTGAGATGAGCAGGACTAGGAGATCATTATATACTTCAACAACAATACTATATGATGATCAATTCTCATGGATATGGCCATATCCAGCAATAAAATGAACCAAATCAGTTCCAATAGAGCAGTAATGAATTGAACCAGCTATACCCAGTGAAAGAACTCTGGGAGATGACTATGAACCATTACATAGAATTCCCAATCCCTATATTTTTCTCCATCTGCATTTTTGATTTCCTCCACAGGCTAATAGTACACTATTTCAAAGTCCAATTCTTTTTGTATAGAAAAATAACTGTTAGGACATGTATATTTATATTGTATTTAATTTAAACTTTAACATATTTAACATGTATTGCTCAACGTGCCACCTGGGGAAGGGGATGGGAGAAAGGCGGGGAAAAACTGGAACAAAAAATTTGGCAATTGTCAGTGTTGTAAAATTACCCATGCATATAACTTGTAAATAAAAAGCTATAAAAAAAACAAACAAATAAATAAATAAATAATTTATACTCATTGGAAACTCATTTGCAACTTGAAGACTTAGGAGTTTAAGAATACTGAGAAATTAAATGACTATGTAAAAAGAAAAGTGTTTGCTCTAAACCAAAAATTGTGCTCAAATAAAAATAAAAGCATACATAACTTTTTAAACATATATTATTTAATTTACCATGCTTTTTTAAAAAATAAGTTCCATATTCTCTCCATCCCTTCTATTTGCTATTGAGCCAATGAGAAGGTAAGAAATACATCGACAATAATGGAAAATAATTCAAAATCTACTTCTCTATTAGTCATATTCCAAAGGAGACAAAAAAAAATAATAACGTGAGAAAATTGTACAACAATTTGCAGTCAGATTTTGCCTGTTCTCTTAATGGAGATGGATAGCAATTTTTTAATATGAGTTTTTGTAGAATTGTATTAGATCATTGTATTTATCAGACTAGTCAAGTTTTTCATAGTTAAATATGTCATAGTATTGCTGTTACTGTGCCCAATATTAATCTTGATTCTTCTTACTTTACTCTGCATCATTTCATTTCTTTTTGCTTTTCATTTCTTTTTGCTCACTTGTTTATTTCTTAAACTACTGCACCGCTTACTTCTCTTAACACGAAAAGACTTTATCACAATCATAAGCTACAACTTCATCAGACATTCCCTAGTTGATAAGCATCCCATCAATTTCTAATTCTCTGTCACTACACAAAGAGCTGTTACATTTGCATGTATTTCCCTTTTCTTTTATCTTTTTGTGGTATTGACTAAGTAGTAGTAGTTTTAAGTCAGAGTATATGTACAGATTTAAAACTTTTTGAGCATAGTTCCAAATTATTCTGTACAATGATTGCAGCAGTTCTCTACTCCCTCAGAAGTTCATTAGTATGTCTATATCCCTCTTATGCTCTCCAGCATTTGGTATTTCTATTAGGTTGCTATTAGGTATGCTCTATTAGGTAGGTAGCAACTCCACCTCAGAGTTACTTCAATTTGCATTTCTCTAATCAATAGGGACTTGAAAAAAATTTTTTTTTCAAATGACTATAGATAAGATAACTTTGATTTCTTCTTCTGAAAAGTGGCTGTTTACATATTTGACCATTTTTCAGTTGGGGAATGGAAGCATTCCAGGATTATATAATTTTTATGCATATATATATGCATGAGTGGGTATATGTGTGTGTATGTATGTATGTGTATACATATATATATATATATATAAAATTTGTGACTGTATGTGTATATGCATCCGTCCTTGAACCATTTCCAGTAATAGTGAGATTGAAGCATTGGATACCCCAATCTCATTTCTCCTTTAATTATACATCTTTTCTTTGTATGCATCTTTTATGTGAGGAAATTTTCCCTGTTCTATTCTTTTCTTCCCCTTCTCACATTGCATGTCTCTTTCTCATTCATTCACATTGTTTTTAGATTAGTGTGATGTAATTGACTCACTGTCAGACCTTCTATCTCTGTAAACTTCTTTAACTGTTCTAATAATATTAAATCCTTAGGAGTTCCATGTACCATTTTCTCATAGGAGAATGTACACAATTTAACTTTATTTACTGCTTTATGGTTAGTCTTTCATGTTTAGCTTTTTATGCTTCTCTTGAATCTTGAGTGTGAATGCTACATTGTGTAGTCAGTTCTAGCCTTTACAATGAATGCTTAAATTTCCTCTATTTTGTTAAATATATACTCCCACCTGCCTTAATGATTATTCTCTGTTCTTCTTTGCATTTATGCTTTGCATTCTGGATTATCATATTCTGTAGCCTCTCCTCCATTAACATGGAAGTGTTGAATCATACGTGATACTAAATGTTGCTCCATGTTAATTGAATTGTATATTTCTGGTTGACTGAAGTATTGTCTATTTAATATTATAACTGAGATTTGGCTATACTATTCCTGGGGGTTTCATTTTTAGATTTCTTTCAAGAAGTGATAGGTGATTTTTTTTCCTAGCATAAAAAGCTAAACATAAAAGACTAACCATAAAGAGGTAAAGTTAAATTGTTGACATTCTTCTGTGAGAAAATGGTACATGGAACTCCCAAGGATTTAATATTACTATTATCAGTACCAAATAGTTTTGATGACCATAGCTTTATAATAGTTTTAGATCTGGTACAGCTAAACCTCCTTCATTTGCATTATTTTCATTAATTCCCTTGAAATTTTTTATCTTTTATTCTTCCAGATGAATTTTGTGATTATTTTTTCTAGGTCTCTAAAATAATTTATTGGGAGTTTGATTGGTATAGCACTAAATAAATAAATTAATTTAGGCAGTATTTTCATTTTTATTATATTTGTTCGATCTATCCAAGACCACTTGATATTTTTTCAATTCTTTAGATCTGACTTTTTGTGAAAAGTGTTTTGTAGTTTTGCTTATATAGTTCCTGATTTTCCCTTGGAAGGTAGATTCTCAAATATTTTATACTATCCAAAGTTATTTTAAATGGAGTTTATCTGTGTATCTCTTGCTGTTGGATTTGATTAATGATGTACAAAAATGCTGATGATGTATGTGGGTTTATTTATTATTCTACTACTTTGCTAAAGTTGTGGATTATTTCTAATAGGTTTTTAGTTAATTCTCTAGGGTTCTGTAAGTATCATTATATCATCTGCAAAGAGTGATAATTTGGTTTCTTCATTACCTACTCTAATTCCTTTAATCTCTTTTTTCTTTTCTTATTGACAAAGCTAGCATTTCTAATACAATATTGAATAGTAATGGTGATAGTGGGTAATCTTGTTTCACCCATGATCTTATTGGAAATGGTTCCAGTTTATCCCCATTATATATGATGGGTGCTGATGGTTTTAAATAGATGCAACTGACTATGTTAATGATTTCCTGTAAGATAATGTCCAGGATCTTTTTTTTTCATCATGGTTTTCAGGATGTACAATAATCCTTAGATTGTCTCTCCTAGATCCAGGTTGGTCCTTTTTCCAAGTAGGTATTTTACATTTTTCTTCTATTTTTTTTCTTTTTTTTTTTTTTTTTGGTTTTGCTTGACTGATTTCTGATGTCTCATTAAGTCATTCATTTCCATTTATTTAGTTCTGATTTTAGTGAATTATTTTCATTTACCTTTTTAATTCTTTTTGTACTTGCCCAATTGAATTTTCAGATGAGATGTTTTGTTTTATGTTTTTTTTCCTATTCACAAATTCTGTTTTTCAGGGAGTTTTTTTTTTCCATTTCCATTTTCCAATAGTCAAATCTATTTTGGAAGGTGTTATATACTTTTTCCATTTCACTTAACCTATTTGGTAAGGAGTTTTCTTCAGATAATTTCCGTGTTTCTTTTTCCAAAATGTCTTACAATAAATGTCCATTTATTCCTATATTTTCTAGTGTTTTTAATAGAAATGGATGTTCAATTTTATCAAATGCTTTTCTTTTTTTTACTTTTGCTTGATCTGAGATCATGATGGCTACTCCTATTTTTTTCTATTTTGACTGAAGCATAGCAGGTTCTGCTCCAGTCTTTTACCCTTACTCTGTATGTATTTCTCTACTTTAAATATATTTCTTGTAAACAACATATTGTAGGATTCTGGCTTTTAATCTAGTCTGTTATCCACTTTCATTTTATGGGTAAGTTCACCCCATTCACATTCACAACTAATTCTGTATTTCCTGCTGTCTTATTTACCCCAAATTATGCTTTTCTCTTTCCTTTTGCCCTTTCCTCTTCCCTAGCATTTTCCTTATGAGCACCACTTGCCTCAAGCAACCCTTCCTCTTTAGAGCTCCTACCCCTTTTTTATGCCTTTCTTCTCCTTCTATTAGGCTACCCCCTTCCCTTTACTTTTCTTCTCCAACTCCCCTATAAGGTAAGGGAAGTTTTCCTTTGAAAACAAATATATGTAATATTCTCTCTTTGAGCCAAATACGATGAGAATAAGATTCACACAATGTTCATCCCCTTCCCTTGTTTCTCTTAATTATAATAGGTTTTCTTTGCCTCTTCATGAAATATAATTTGGTTCATTTTACCTCTACTTCTCACCTTTTCCAGTACAGCCCCCTTTCCACCTCTAGTTTTTTTTTTTTTTTTTTTAATATAATAACAGCAAAATCAAATTGCACATGCACTCTCTATGTATGCCCATAACAGAGATATAGTTCTCAAGAGTTCTTTTCTTTTTTCCCCTTTTTCATGCTCCTTTTGAGTTTTATATTTGAAGATCAACTTTTTGGTTCAGCTTTGGTCTTTTCATTAAAAATAAATGGAATTCACCTGTTTCATTGAATGTACATCTTCTTCCTTGAAAGAAAATGCCCAGTTTAGCAGTGTAGATTATTCTTGGCTGCACTTTTGCCTTTTGGAATATCAGATTCTAGGCCCTTCTGTTGGCTAAGGTAGGAGCTGCTACATTCTGGGTAATCCATATTGTGGCTCCTTGGCATTTGAATTGTTTCTGCCTGCTTGTAATATTTTTTCCTTGCTCCAATCATTCTGAAATTTAGCCATGATATTCCTTGGAATTTTAATTTTGGTGTCTCTTTCAGGTGGTAATTGGTGAATTCTTTCAATGGCTATTTTACCTTCTAATTCTAGAACATGGGAGAATACTCTTTGATGATTTCCTGTAAGATAATGTCCAGGATCTTTTTTTTTTCATCATGGTTTTCAGGATGTATAATAATCCTTAGATTGTCTCTCCTAGATCCAGGTTGGTCCTTTTTCCAAGTAGGTATTTTACATTTTTCTTCTATTTTTTTTTTCATTTTTTTTTTTTTGGTTTTGCTTGACTGATTTCTGATGTCTCATTAAGTCATTCATTTCCACTTATTTAGTTCTGATTTTAGTGAATTATTTTCATTTACCTTTTTAATTCTTTTTGTACTTGCCCAATTGAATTTTCAGATGAGATGTTTTGTTTTATGGTTTTTTTCCTATTCACAAATTCTGTTTTTCAGGGAGTTTTTTTTTTTCCATTTCCATTTTCCAATAGTCAAATCTATTTTGGAAGGTGTTATATACTTTTTCCATTTCACTTAACCTATTTGGTAAAGAGTTTTCTTCAGATAATTTCCGTGTTTCTTTTTCCAAAATGTCTTACAAAGTTATTTCTTTTCCCCATTTTTTTCTTCTGCCTCTCTTTTAAGATCCTTTTTAATTTTTTCCAAGAGAGCCTTGTGAAATGAGGACCAATTTATATCATCCTTTGGGCCTTCATCTAGAGATAATATGCTTTTATTGACCTCAGAGTTTGAAATCTGTTTTTCTTTTTCACTATAAAAAAACTGTCTGTGGTCAGAATTCTTTTTGCTCTTTTGCTCATTTTTTTTTTTAAATTGAGATCTGCTTTTAGATCAAAGGGGAGGTTATCCATGCTTCTTCTATAAGGAGCAGCAGCTGTGCTGGATCAGCACTGACTGACTTCAAGTGCTGGGTGAGTATGGACAAGTCTTGTGGAATTCTAGCATTTTGGGGTTCTCTACCTTTTGTTTGTGTTGGATGTTTTATAACTTCTCTGCTGAACTACTGACTTGCATCCAGGGCAGAGTAGCAAACACTGCTATAGATTCCTTCCCATAGATTCTCCAGTGCATGGACCCCACACTGCCCCAGGTCTGTGCTGCCTCTATGTGAAGTCTGCCCTAGGCCTGCTTGTACATGGCCCACCTCCCTCCATTTCCAATAGAAACAGACCTTTTCTGGAGATCTTCGAAATTATCTCCTTCTGGTAATTTATTACACTCCCAATATTTGTGGCTTCTGTCAGTCCAGACATAACTCAGAGGCTGAATTTGCTAGTTAGTCTGAGGGTTGTGGGAAGAGCTCAGAAATAGATGTTTATCCTCTCTGCCATCTTGGCTCCACTTCCCTATAGGGCAATAATTCTTAAATTATCTCTCCTAAATCTATTTTCTAGGCTAATTGTTCTTTTTACCAAGCTATAAATTCTCTTTTCACATTTTTTTTAAACATCACTCTCAATTCTTTCTCCATTTTTCCTCTACCACTCCTCTATATTTAATTTTTGTAGCAATTCTTGTTGGGTTTGGACCCTATTAGCATTTTTGAGATTTTTTTTTTGGTAGCCACTTTTTATGTTATCTTCTTCTGAGTTTATGTTATTATATCTTTATATATAACCAAATTCTTTTGTTTATGTTGTTTTCTCATTTACTAGCCCTCTCCTTTTTTAAAATTTTGAATTTTGTTAGAAGGCATTGTCCCAAACTTCATTTTGTGTGTGTGTGTGTGTGTGCAGTTGCTTTTAGTGTTAGTTCTGGGCATATGCAAGTTTTTAGTTTTTTCAAGGTAGTATCAGTCTAGGAGCACTGCACTTTTTGTCTGTGCTCTAATCTTTTTCTAAGAATGACACCTTGTCCCCTGAAGCCAAAAGTACTAGCCTTTTTCTTTTGACCTCCAAAAATCATCTAAACCATAGACTGTGACCCAGAGTTTTATATGAGTGATAATGTTGCTAATCGGTATCATCTCTTCTCAATACCAGTCAGGAATTACATTAATCATTTTTGGACTGATTTTCTGACCCATCTATACTCTGGGCTGTTGTTGCTATTGCTCTTGCTGCTGCTGCTACAGTTTTTGCCTGTGTGAAAGTTCCATAAAGACTTGAACCAATGTTCCAGAAATTTCTTTTTTTGACCTCTCAAATTTTCTTTGGTTGGAAACCAACTCACCACTGCTCTCCTCATCCAAAATTTGATTTATAGTATGTTTGAGGGGATTGTTGGGAAACTTAAGTTGGATTGCTGCCCTTAATCTGCCATCTTTTTTCCCCTCATATGTTTTTTTTTTTAATTATCAACTATCTCCATGAAAAGGTTTTTTTTCCCCCCTTAAGGTATTTAGCTTCTTAAAAAAACTATGTGATTTGAATGATAGTTCTGCAGAATCATCCCAATATGTTTCAAACATGGTTCCCATAGCAGAAAGTGGCTACTAGATGAAGAAAGAGAAATTCTTTTAAAAACTTAAACATGTATACATATATATGTCCATATATAGAAAAGCATACGTGCATGTATGTATTTGTAGGCATGTTAAATTGCTTTGTGATTAAGGAATGAAATTCACTATTTATTGATAGATATAACAAAATTTACAACTGAATAACCTTAGCCAATACAGCAAAACAAAATTAAAAATGCAATTGATAAAGTGTTACAAGGTCTGTAAAGTACTTTAGAAACATATTTTAATTTTATCCTCACAATAACATTGGTAGTTAGGTGATATTATTAAAGTCATTTTAAAGGTTAAGAAATTGAAGAAGATAGAAATTGGGATTTGCCAAAGTCTAGGTAACTAATAAATAACTGAGTCCAGATTTGAACTCAAATCTTTTTCAACATTTGTACAGATCAATTTTAAGTAAATATATGAGTAGGAATGAAAATGTGTTTTTCTTATCTTTTTGTCTAATGGTGAAAATATTCTCAACACACTCTATAAGAGGGTAATATTGTGTTAATTTTGTTGAGAATTGTAACACTATGAATCTTTCAAAGTAAGGCCTCACTCAGAAGAAATTGATGTAATAACTCATATAGAAAAAAAAGTGCATTGAACAAACTTTACTTGGAGCCATAATGACTTATGAGACATTATCCTAGGAAATTGTCACAAATCTCTCCCCAACAACAACCTAGAGATGGATGAGGTCTATCTAGGTAATCTTCTGAGTTTGAAAAGTCCATGATAAGTCAATATTATTCTTGTTGTTGTTCATCTTTCTTTTTTGAAAGGGATCAATGACATTTATATGTCTTGATTTGCATATTAATTGGATTTAAATGAGGCAAAGTTGCAGAAATTCATCAGTCTCAATATTTTTTTTCTAATCAAGAAAGACCAATGTTGAGACTTTATCAAAATAACTAGTGATGGTCCAGAATGCAGTGGATAATTTTGTCATATTTGATTCTGAGAAAATACTAAGCTCTCCACAGCATCTTCTTCAGGTGCTTTCATGCCTGTTGGAATGAATTATTCTCATCTGTCCATTCTTTTGGGGGAAGTCTTCACTTGCTTCGAATAGATATTCTCCTAAATCACTGATGGGTTTAAGGTCTGTTAGTTATCTTCAACCTGCTTTAGCGTGGGTCTGCACCCACTGTGCAGTGTGACCACTGCATGATACAGATTCTTAGGGCCAAGGCAATAACTAAAGTGACCAATGAAGTTGTCAATGGTATTTTAAGGCACAAGAGCAGCAAGAATGGCAAGTTGTTAAAGGAAGAGTGAGCATAATTAGTCAACCAACATTCCATTTATTAAGCAATTTCTTGTGTCAAATTCTGTGCTAAGTGCTGGGAATACAAAAGTAAGAGGCAAAAGATCTTCATTGCTTTCAAAGAGCTTCCAATCTAATGGGGGATAGGACATGCAAAAAAAAAATTCAGAACAATTATATACAGGGTATAAAACAGAAGGAAGTCATTGGACTTAAGAGGGGTTGGGAAAGGCTTCCTGTAGAAGATGGAATTTTAATTGAGAAGTCAGTTGAAATGGAGGAAAGAGAGCACTGCAGGTATATGAGACAAAAAGAGAGAATGTTTAGGGATGAAAGAAGAGAGCATTATGATTGGATCAAAAAGTACTTATGTACAGAACACTAAAAAATGTCTACAGACATATTTCAGGGGATTCATGAACTTGGAAAGGAAGATAATTACCTATTTAGTTCAGTACAAATGCCTTCATTTCATATCCTCAGTATTCTAATTTATTCTACTAAATAGCATGAAGTTTCTTCTAGGAAAGAATCATAATCTTCACCAAATAGTTGTTGTTCAGTTATTTCAATTGTGTGAATCTCTGTGACCCCATTTTGGTGTTTTCTCGGCAAAAATATTGTAGTGGTTTGCCATTGCCTTCTCTTGCTCATTGTATGGTTGTAGAACTGAGGCAAACATATTTATGTCACTTGCCTGGGTTCCAACAGTTAGTATCTCAGACAAGATTTAAATTCATGAAGATATTTTATCATTTATTTACTCATGACAATGGCAAAAGAAAAAGAAAAACTAAAACAATAAACAAAATACATGAAGAGCCTCTTCTTTATAACGAACAATTTTATAACTATTATGGTACACTATCTCCTCATTTCAACTCACTATTACATTTGTTTTAAAATTTTTAACTTTTAAATATAGATTAGAAAGATAGAAGATAGAAGTAGTTCACAAAGATCCAAATTATTTCAGCAGCATTTCAAAGAGATATACATATTAGATACACATATGGAAATTAAAGATTTTTCCACACAAAGCACACCAGGAGACAGTACTGAAAATAATAAATGCTAATCCTTATATTTGAAGCACACTAACTGGGATGGAATATCAATGAGAGATAATTGCTAGATGCTTTCATACTCCAACTCAGCAAAACAAAACTGTCAAATTAATGTTAAAAATGATGAAAATGTCAATATATGCATCTTTGAGGGGAGGGCTTGAGTTGGCAGCATGACAGAGAAGGGGAAAAAAGAGAATAGAGAAAGAAGCCTACAATTAAATCTTCCTGATATGAATATAAAATATAAAAAGATGAACAGAAATTTAAGAAATGTTCATTTCTCTATTGATAGTATGAAGGTACTTTATAAAATGACCCATGAATATTTTATTAAGCAAGAACATCAACTTGAAACTTTATAAAGTTTAGAATTAATTTTTCAATTTTCATCCGGCTTCCTTTAAATATTTGGTCATCAAAACAATGCTAGACTTTGACCAAAAATTATTATCCTCTGTTTATTTGACTGTCTTGCTTACTAACAAAATCATTGTATTCCTCTTTTATTTACCTTGTAATCACTTTTGAGAAATATCTGATTAACAGATCACTGTTTTGCTTTTACTTCCTGAGATTTCAGTCAACCAAGAAACATATGAAGCTCTTTTCCTTTTGTATTTGAAATTCTTATCAAAGTAGTTTTTTTTAGCAGCTATTTCTTTTGCTGACAAAAGATTGACTATAGAAAAATTAGGTTGAACCAGAAAGAAGTGAAGTAGTAAACATTTTTTTTAATGGTATGTAGCCTTGGAATAGGGGAAATAGACTAGGAATTGGATAATGCAATGATAGAATGAGAATAGAAATGTCTTTCTACCTGACTTCGTTCATCCCATTTAATTAAATTCTTTAGTTTATGTTATTGCATTTTAAAAGTCAAGGTCAAGGTTTAACTAAGGTGCATGACTCATTCCTGATATGATCAATGTGTTGTTTTGAGAACAAAAAGAAAATATAGAACAAGGGGAATGCTTAGCCTGTCAAAGAATCAACTTGGCTCAGAAGAAAACTAAAGGATGAGGAGTTTTCTTGTAGGGAAAACAGGATGTTTGTTTTGACAAAATTGTATTTAGCTTGGAGAGCCTGAGTCAAGATAATAGAATAGAGAAAAAATCAGTTCTGCTCTCCAAAATTTCCCTACAAACTCTAAAATAACTTCTCAAATCCAAACCTGGAATAGCAGAACTAACAAATGATCCAATGAAACTCTTTTATACAGCCCAAGAAATCTAGGAGGTTTGCAGGAAGGGTTTGCCTAAAGTAGTAGTTGTTTGAACATATACAACAACACACCAAGATGCCAGCAGGCATCCTTGGAAGCACTTGCATTAACAAAAGCAGCAGCTTCCAGAACTCTCAGTCCATGAATACTAAGTATGTGTGCGTGTGTGTGTGTGTGTGTGTGTGTATCTTTGTGTGTGTATGCATATGTATGCATGAAACAAATGGTCAAAGAAGATTCCAGGGAACCTTGTTGGCACTGGATTTAGAATCTTGTTATATTGCCCATGTATGGTTCCTAGTCACAGTCTAAGAGCCAAAAGGAGTAATAAAACTTCCAGCTCTGGGGGACCAAGAGCCCTGGTCATAATTATGTAATGGGACTGAGTGTTTGTGGTCACTCATTGAGGAGCAGGGACTTTAGTTTCAAATCCAGGACAGATTTGAATATACTTGAAGCAGAAAGACAAAACCAGGCAGATTAAAATAAGAGAATAGAATGGAATAAATTGTGTTTTATCTTAGGAGTGGGGAGAGCAAGTAACAATCAAAATCTTAGTCAAGGCCAAAGCAAAATTGGAACTAATTAAGAGATAAACAAATGAACTACATTTCAATAAAATATACCATGGAAAACAAAGTAATATTATAATTAAACATGTATGTACAAAATGACATATGATTCATATTATTGAAAAAGAGTGAAATGAGTTTTCAAGAAAAAATAAGACTGGAACTATACTGGGGGGACCTCAACATTTTTTCTCTCAGAACTATATTACTCTAACCATAAAATAAATAAAAAAAGATGTTAAGAAAATAAACTTTTTGAGATGTTTAAGATGATAAACTTTTGAAGAAAAAGGAATGAGGATAAAAAAGAGTATAGCCTTTTCTTAGCTATACATAAGACTTTCACAAAAACTGGGCCTGTATTAGGGAAAGGAAAAACAGTAACAAAACCTAATATTCATATGCAGGAAAAAAAGAATTTAAATGCATTTTTCAGCCCATAATGGAATAAGGAAAATTGCTTTTTAGATGTTGTTGTTCAATCATTCAATCATTTTCAACTTTTTGTGACACACTTATGAAATTTTCTTGGCAAATACATTTTATTTCCTTTCCCTATATGTTAAGGCAAACACAGATTAAGCAATGTGTCTCATAGACACAGTTAATGAAAGTCTGAGGCTGCATTTGACCACAGGTTTTCTTGACTCCATGTTAGAGCTTTTTCCACTGAGCCACATAGCTGTCTATGACTTTGTACTAGATTTTAAAGGGTATTACAAAGCGATCATCACTAAAACAATCTCATACTAGCTAAGATAATGGTGAATAAGTGGACTATATTAAGTACACAAAACACAGTAGTAAATGACAATGGTAATCTAAAGTTTGGCAAACCCAAAGATCCAAGATTTGAGGACAAGAATTCACTATTTTGAAAAAAAAAAACTGGGAAAACTGGAAAGCAGTTTACCACAAACTTTGTATAGAGTAACATCTCATACTATTTGCAAAGACTGGCTGAAGAAATTGTGGTATATGACATTTTTTACACAGCACCAAAAAATTATGTCATTTCTAAATCATCTTTGTTTCTTCTAACATGGAGAAAATAAATGGAATTTATGTGACTTAAAGTACACAGTACTCTTGAAAACTAAAAACCATCATTCTAGTATTAAACTTAAATCTATCTAACATTTACCAAGTGTATATTCTGTTCAATTCCCTGTTCTAAGTATTGAGGAAAATAATAAGATTATTGAAACTTAATACTAGTGTTCAAGCAGCTCATGGATTGATACCATAGATAACACACTTAAAAATAATTATATGAGCCAATAGGGAATTATGTTTTATATGACTTTATGTGTAAAGTTAATATTAAATTGCTTGCCTTCTTAAGGAGGTATGAGGAATAGGAGAAAGAGGGAGATTTTGGAACTTAAAATGTTAAGTAATTTTTATTTTTAACATAATTGGGAAATTGTTCATTTTTTTTAATTTAAAAAGCACTCAATGAAGCAAACTAAGTTGTATGAGAGTTCTGGGGGTTGAAATTACCTTTTTTTTCTTTTTTCCTATTTTTGTAGTAAATTTATTTAATTTTAATATACATTTATTTACATTAATATACATTGCTTTATGAAGCATGTTGGGAGAGAAAAATCAGAGCAAAAGGGCAAAACCATGGGAGAGATTAAAAAAAAAAAACAGAAAAAAGAAGCAAACACAGCAGACTCCTTAGATCTTTTTCTGGATTCAGATGGTATTTTCTGTTCAAAGTCTATAGGGATTGTTTTGTATCACTAAACCACTGATAAGGACCAAGCCTTTCATAGTTGATCATAGCACATACTTGCTGTTATTGTGTACAATGTAAATCTTTCCAGACCTTTCTAAAATCAACTTTTTCATCTTTTTTTTTTAATAGAGCAATAATATCCTATTACCTTCATATGCCACAACTTGTTCAGCCATTTCTCAATTGATGAGCTTCTACTCATTTTTCAATTCTTTGCTATCACAAGATCTGCTAGAAACATTTTTATACATGTGGATCCATTTCCCTCCTTTATGATTTCCTTGGGATATAGACCCAGTAGTGGTAATTCTGAGACAAAGGGTATGCACAGTTTGGTAGCCTTTGGGGCATTTTTTTCCAAATTGCTCTCCAGAATGCTTGAATCATTTCACAATTCTACCAATAAAGCATTAATATCCCAGTTCTCCCACATCTTCTCCAACATTTAACATTATCTTTTCCTGTCATCTTAGCCAATTTGAGAGGTGTGAGGTGTTACCTCAGAGTTGTTTTAATTTTAATTTGCATTTAGCTAATCAATAATGATTTAGAACACTTTTTCACAAAACTATAGATTGCTTTAATTTCATCATCTGAAAATTGTCTATTCATATCCTTTGACCATTTATTAATTGGGGAATGGCATATATCCTTGTACATTTGACACAGTTCTTTATATATTTTAGAAATGAGACCTTTATAAGAAACACTGGCTGTAAAGATTTTTCCCCCAGCTTTATACTTCCCTTTTAATCTTTTATCTGTTCTTTTTGTTTGTGCATTAATTTTTTTAATTTAATGTAATCTAAGTTGTCTATTTTGCATTTCATAATGTTCTCCAGTTCTTCTTTAGTCATAAATTCCTCCCTTCTCCAAAGATCTGCTAGATAAATTATCCCTAGTTCTCCTGATTTGTTTATGGTATCATCCTTTTTGCCTAAATCATGTACCAGGGGCAAAATTAACTTATGCAGACCCATGAAGAAATAGATATATCATAGCAGGAAAGATAGTCACGTTGAATTCCTCCTTTACATTTAGTATGAAAGTTATGATTTCATTGATATAGATGTCGTGATGAGTAAATTCCCTCTACCAATTCAGATCACGAGTTTTTTTTTGTTTGTTTGTTTTTTTGTTTTTTTCTGAATCAGGGGCACTACAAAATTAAGTGTTGTGCTGGGTCACTTAGAGGCAAGATTTGAAGCCCCCTAATTTATATTTTAATATATTTAACATCTACTGGTCATCCTGCCATCTAGGGGAGGGGGTGGGGGAGTAAGAGGTGAAAAATTGGAACAAGAGGTTTGGCAATTGTTAATGCTGTAAAGTTACCCATACATATAACCTGTAAATAAAAGGCTATTACAAAAAAAAAAAAAAGATTTGAAACCCCATTCTCTCTGATACTGATGCCAATTGTGTACCCACTAACACAGGATACCTCTCAGGGAGAGTACCAAACAAAATAAAACAATATAAACAAAAACATTTTGCAAGTTATCTAGGTACCTATCAACAAACTTGCACACATATCAGCATACACACAAATACTCATTTGTATATATACACATACACAAAGAGAAAGAGAGACACGCATGTCTAAAACAAAACGAAAACATAAAAGCCATATATCTTATAAATTTAAAAATATAAAACATTATATCTATGTGTATATGCATGTATACATGTCCTTGTTTTGTATTATTACTGACTCAGCTAGCTGGGTACCCAGGGTAATTAATTTAACTTTCAAGTGCCTAAGATAATATTCTAAGACTTCAAGTTGCAGAACAATTGCTCATCTGGATTGGTAAATACAAGTTTATTTATCAGGTGATCCCTTACATCAATAAAATCATGACTTCATACTAAAGTAGAAGAGAGAAATTGAATTAACAATCCCAACCGCTATGAAATGTCTAATAATCACAATAATAATGTCTCTTTTTCAATCACTGAACATTATAGTTAATTCATCCTTAAAGAATATTAAAGGACATTCAATTATGGTTAGCCTTTCATTTTGGTTATATATCCCAATGAGCACATATAAGAAATATTGTAGATATAACGTAGCCAAATTTCATGTAAGAAATTGCAAAATCTGTCATGGAGAAGTTAGGGATAAAAAATAGACTATAGACACAGAAGATTCCTTGTACATAGTATGGATTTAATAAATTTAATAAATGACTGAATGAAATTGAAATCTCACCTAGATAATTATTAGAATCAAAGTGTCTTCGTTAGTGGGTTAATGTCAATTAAGAAGGATTACATTGATATTGTAGTTTTATTATGTCTTACATTTTCATCAGTGATTTGAACTTAAATATTGAAGGTAAGTATATTGAGTTGGTGAATAATAGATTTGGGTAGGAAGAATAGAGAATAAAAGCTATATGACAAAATCAAGTTGCTGAAACATAATTATTCTAATAAAGTGGGCTGAATCTAATAAATTCAGATTTAATACAAAAGTGAGTAAGATGTCCAGAACATATATGGAGGGGTTAAGCTTGAAAAAAGAAGCTGCTATTTTTTTCTAAAAAACAGTAAATGAAGAACAAAGGGAAAAGATATAAGGAAGGTAGGAAAGGCTTACATTGAATACATACATACATGCACACATATGTGTGATTGGGAAGGATAGATGGAAGATATAAAAAAATTCATCTCAAAGTTCTCAATTTAAGAAGGGGGTTCAGGGCAACCATCTCTTCGTTTGCTGCCAGGTTCAATCAGGTCCATGTGCTGGATATTTTTGCCACCCCTTATCATATTATTTGTAGATGTTTTTTCCCCATTAGATTGTAATCTCCAGGTCAGGGACTATCTTTTGCCTTTCTTTTTATTCCCAATACTTATACTGTGCCTGTTACATAATAGGTATTTAATAGATATCTGCTGACTAGCTGACAATAGTGGTAAAAACAATCTGCCAAAAGTTAGGATAGCAGGAAAGACACTAAACTTGCTCCATACTCCTCAATACGTTGGTTAATAAAAAACAATGGTAATTACAGTAATAGATGTTATGGCAGTGGAAGTGGCAATTGGAAGAAGAGAAAGAGTACAGGAGGAAGCAGGAAACTCAGTGGTGATTGTGATAGTGATGTAGTGGTGGTGATGGTGGTGGTGGTAGTAGTAGTAGTAGTAGTAGTAGTAGTAGTAGTAGTAGTGATAGTAGTAGTAGTAGTAGTAGTAGTAGTAATAGTAGTAGTGATGGGTGATGGTGGTGGTAATAGTGGTGGTGGTAGTAGTAGTAGTAGTAGTAATAGTGGTAGTAGTAGTAGTACAGGTGATGGTGGTGGTGGTAAACAGTGTGACTCCATTAACAGTGAATGGTTGAGAGCCATCAGAGGTCATTGATATATAAATGATATTTAGGACTTCTTAGAAGTGCTTAGGATTATTGCTTTTGATATAAAACTGAGTCTTAGCTGCCTTCTTCCTGAGTTAAAAATTCTTCCTTTCTCTAAGATTCACTTAAACTTTATTTTTGATGAAGTTAAATGCTGCCTTTTTGGAGACAGATGAACTCTCCTGCTGGTAAAGCCTGTGGAGTTTGCATTTTTTGTTTAGCAGCTTCTGAATTTATCTGTCATTTTCATCAATACAATCCTGACGTTTGTGAGTGTTCCAGCCCAGATGAACAAATGTGGTGCTGTATACCAAGTCTCTTATAGCTGCCTACATCTTTTCTCCTCTATTCTTCCTTTGTGCTGACTCAGCTTTCCCTCCAGGTCAGCAATAAACTATTCATGCAGGGAGAAATGCTTTAATCTGTTTGTATTGAGTCTCCTGACAGTCATTTGGAAGGCTCCAAAAAGAAAGTGTGGGAGAGAAAAAGGTATTAGGATGCATACCAGCTGAAGGTCTACAGAGCCATTGTGCTGACTTCATTGTTGTAAGCTAGAGAGAGAAACTGGGAAGTCTACCAGTGTCATGCACGAAAATTGAATTGCTTCCATTTTAATTGTCTGAGGAAGATTCTGAAGATTACCTGGCAAGATATTATACAGTCCATAATGTCTTCTCTTAAGCTCAACTACCAAGCATTGAAACTCTATTGAAGGGAGAGCAACTATGGTGGGCTGGCTACACAGCCCGAATGTGAATTTATGATTAATTTATGGGGAACTTACACAAGGCAAGCACTCAAATGAAAGTCAGAAGATGAAGTACAAGGACACTCTCAACATTTCTCAGAAGAACTTGATTAGGAACTGAGAGATATATAGAAGATGCTGGCACAGGACCACATGGCATGATGTATCAGCATTAGAGAAAGGGCTATGTATAATAAGCAAAGCAGAATTGCATGAAGAAAATTGGAGATATATACATCTAGTGACCTCTCTATCTCAAATGTTCAGGCACTATTTGTGCCTGAGCTTCATAGAACCTCCAAATTCTCTTGGTTTGATTCAGATACTGTTGGACCCACCATATATTAACCCTGATATACAAATATTATTTTGGTCCTCTTCAGGTTTGAAGAACAAATAACAATTATTGCAACATAATTTTCCAAGTATATGAGAGAAGAGAGCCAGTTTAACAAAAGTTTCTGTAAGAAAATAAAAGATTTCAGGATTTTATTTGTTTCCCAGCATCCAAATATAATCAAATGTATGATAAGAATCCATTACCCCCAAATTTGAGGTGCTTTAATGAAATTGTAATGTCTACAAGGAAAGTGGTTCTATAATATTATGTGATCTGTTTATAACATATCTGGAATATTGTATTCAGTGGATGAATATAAAATTTTAATACAGATGGGAGCAAACTAGAAAGAAAAAGTTAAGAGTTGAGAAACCATGTCATGGGAGGATGAGAAAAAGAATGAGATTTGTTTAACTTAAAGAACATTCAAAGCAAAGATGACACCTATCTTTAAATATATAAAAAGTTGTTATGTGATAAAGACATAAGATAACCTTGGTAGATTTATAGGCATTTGTTATAATTTTTTTATAAAATAAAATAAGTTTAGGGCTTTTATTCAATATAAGGAATAACTTTATAAAAAATCAAGTTATATGAAAATGGGAAGGACAGCACTAGGAAAATAATGAATTCATTTTTATTGGAAGCTTTCAAGCAGAGGACTATTTTATAGATAATGATATATTGAGTAGGATATTCAACTAAAAGATTCTAGGATTAATTTTAGTTATGGCATTTCTCACAATTACAACATTTTTGTGTCTGATGAGCTGATGGAATAGACTCTTTCCCTTTCCACTAAGAGGCTCATCTCTGAATTTATAGATATAATCACTATGTTTATTTCTAGAGAACCTGGTTTCTAGAGAAGTGCTAAGATCCTTTCCCTAAAGTCATTAGTTCATTATTTCCCCATCCTGCTGCCCTGGGGCAAGAGGAATGCAAGATTTATGTTTAATTCATGCTAGGAACTCCCTAAAGAACAGATGGACTTGAAAAGTATTCAATGTCCAATAAGAAAGTATGAGGCAGGTATCTATTTCTTACACACACACACACACACACACACACACACACACACACAAGAAATTCTTAATACAAAAGGATCCCAAAGTCATAAATTAATAAATACTTAAGGTATAGTAACAATTGCTCCTATATATTCATAGAAGATTGCAAAATAAAACTATTAAAACATAAATAATTTGGGGGAATGCTGAATTGATAATTGGCACTGCTTTACCTAAACAATTTCCTCTAGTCCTACCTTCTTCCAAGCCTAGAGAGAACTTTTTTCCCTTCTCTTTAAAAATTATCTTCTCTCATGCCAAAACTTGTATTGACAGTCAACAAAGGAAGACAGAATCTATAAAGTCCCAAATTTATGTTATTTTCTTATCTATCAGTCTAGAAAATGCTGTTACCTATAATCAGATAAAGAACATTTAAAAAAAAAAAAAAGAAACCAAAAATCAAGATAGGAATTTGACTATTTGAGCCTCCAATGCTCTATCTGCCATAAGGAAAAGAAAATTATGCTACTAAGAATTATTTATCACACATCCTAGAGAGTAAAAGGAAGAAATAAGGCTAGAAATCGTCTCTTCTTTCTAAACACATACAACACATCCCCTGTAAGAATTGTTAGGCTAAGGAAAAAATAAGGAAACTTCTTTATCCCATCAAATATTCCACTAGAACAGATAATCAGAAAGAAGCAGGCAGAATTTTCTGAATGTGTTCTTTGGGGAGCATTGTAACCCTAGTTACATAGGTAAGTTTTCTTCTTTTCAAATCATTACACATTATAAAATCTATCATATCTTTGTACAGGATTATCTTGAAATAACCGGGAATAAATTCACCTACCAAAAGCAATTGTTCAATGATTTTTGTCTTCAGGGCAATTTTCTATATAAACTTCTATGCTTGGATAATTCCTTTATGGAATCTTTTAGAAACAGAATAGATGCCTGGAAAATTTCTTTGTCAGGATAATAGCTCAGAATATCATTTCTATCAAAGCCATGTAAAGATGCTCTTGACGTTTTATCTAATTTTCTCATGCATGGCATGCTCAAAGAATGCCAAGATTTGAGAGACTGAATAACTGACTTACAGCCCCCTCTCTCCCAGGGTTGGAATCAGAAGAGGGAAGATCATAAAAGGAGATGATGATTAATATTGAGGAAGCATAGTATGAAGGTAGGCAGGAAGTGGTGTGATGGTCTAGTTCTGTCAAAATAAAACAAAAATTCATTTGTTTGAGGGGGTTCAAAGTTCAAGGGGGAAGATAGAAAGGGCCATCATTCTTATGTTTAACTAGATTTTTTTTCTTTAGCAGTTTTGCTATATGAACTACATCAATGTTTAGTTTGTGTGTGTATATCTGTGTGTGTAATGTGTGCGTTTTCATTCTTTATTTGTTTTCTAAATAGATCTTTTAGGGTTGATACAAATATGCTCATAGGTGAATTGATCCTTCTAACCTCTATAATGTGATTTTAATAGGATAAGCGATAGAGAGTCCCTGTGTTCCCATGATATAATCCATGACATAATTTCTGAGTTCTTCCACATTCTTCTCCTGGGTTTACCTCCACTATATTAAAATCTTGAATTTAATATGGGTTGCAATAGCAGGAGTGAATAATATAGAACTATTTCCATTTTTGTGAAAATTATAATTCCATTAATGCAAATTATATTTGCCTTCTTTTTAGAGATTCAGAGAATAATTATCATATTATTATTCTATGTCATTCTTGAAATCAAATAAAACCCCCCAAATCAAGAAATCCTGGATATGAGGCATCATTTCTGACACTTATTGACTGTATGTATGATCTTTAGCAAGTCACTGAAGATTTGAGAATTATGTTTCAATTCACAGCTAAAGTGTCTGTGCCCAATTTTACCGTTATCTCTTTATAAGTAATGATCCTTCTTCCACTGTTTGAAGAAAGATGTGCTTCCAAGCATTTTCTATCTACAAGTGGAAAGAAAAGGTGATGAGGTAATGAATTTCACTTTTAAATCCCCCTATATTTTATAGTACCTACTTATATTATAAAAGTAGCATATATTGTATTGAAAATGAAATGTATTTCATTTATTTTTATACTACCCATTATTTAATTTTCAACAAAAAATCATGGAGTGACTTCTCTCCCCCAATGTAGAATAGTAACTCCCAGTGTTTAAGGTAATATTCTAAAATGTTCTTATTGTATAGCTATAATAATATTAAATCATTTTGATATTACTCTCAAGTCTTTGCTGAGAAGTTCCCCTACTAGGTAAAAAAGAACTTGCTTGGCTCAGCAAATTGGTCTTATCTCAGAATACATGAATTTAAAAATAAACATATTCCTCATACAAGTGAAACCAGACAGACTGTACAAATCATTGATCGAAACATTTCTAAAAATGTGAGATTAATGTGTCAAAGAGAAGAATCTATCTCATGGGTGATTAAATTATAAAATCCTATATACACAAGCACTTTAAAAATACACCTTGGACAGACCCATGAAGTTCATAATATAGTCACTTTAAAAGAGAAAGGGATGCAACTGCCTTGCTCTTTAAGAGCTTTATTCAGTAACCAACTTTCTAGAAAATGATCAATTTATAACTTATGAGAAAGTAATCATTCTATTGTAAAACCACTCTCACTATAAATAGCTATCCAATATACTCTATTTTTCATTTTCAAAGAGAAAGGGAATTGCATCTCAAGTCTCTATTGCTGTTTTCCTGAGATTGCCCTTAATCTTCGCCATCTGAACATAATGCATCAGTAAATACAAAACCCATTTAAAAAGGGGTTAAAAAAAAAAGCATACACATAAAAGTAACCTTAGAAAAACATCAACATAAGTAGTTTTGTTCCCTGTTCTAAAATCCATTTGTAAAGTAATATATTGCATATCCTTCCCTTTCAGAAAATGTAAATTGATCCTTCACTTTGAATACCTGTCAAAGTATAGGACAACTGTAGAGGAATAATTTTTTCTAGTCAGCTGATAATTTGGAATATCTTGCAATGTAAGAATGGGAATGGTTTCTATAAAATTAAATGCTAATTCTAACTGCTAACTGCTCTAAATGGGGTTTGATATTTGATAATTTAAAAGGATTTCCTGAAAAAAAAGTATAAAATATCATATAATTTTTGAAATTACAAAAATAATAAGAATAACAAATTCATACTCTCACAGCAAATTATGATCTTGAATTAGAATATTTTTAACATTTCATATTTCCTTCCTATTTCATATTACTTTATGGCTCTTAAAATATATATTGCAATATCTCTCTCACTTGTTTTTAGTTTATTACTCATAAAATGTTATTAATTACATATATATATATATATATATACATATATACACACAAGCTGATTATTTATGAATGCTTGACTCTAAGATAAGCTGTGCTTTCAAATTCCTCATTTAAAGGACTAAACTAGATAAATGTCAGCTATTTGTCTTTTATAGATATTATATGACCAAAAAAATACCATTTTTTTTATATACCATTCAAAATAGTTTTTCCCCTGACAAAAGAGAAAAATAGTGTGACTGATAAAGGTGAGCTTCTGTTGTGTTGGCTAAAATCTTCTATATCTTGTGGTTAAATGTTTCGCTGAATGACCCTCCTTCTCCCAAAGGAGAACAAAACCAAAATAGATTTTCCCTTTTCCTTAATTCCTTGAATTTCATGGACTAGATTTCATGGAATTGTATATACTGGAAAAGTTAGTTAGTGTTGCTGAAATTGTAATTTATTCTTGGTTTTCTGAGAGTCTGATGGATATTATGTTGACATAAAACCAAAATATATTAATAAAAACCTAATATAAAATATAAGATTACTGGAGGCAGAAAAAAGAGAATGACTCAAAGTCTCCCCCAAACTCATCTAAATACCTCTAAATAATATCATAAAACCATTCTTGGAGTGGCAGAACCCACACAAATGCAAGGTAAAATAATTTTCCAGCCAGACAGCTTGAAAGGTTCACAATAAAGATCTGTAGCTCTGGAGTGAGAGTAAAGATCAGCCCAGCACAGGCCTTGTTAACACAGAATGGGCAATAGCAAATGAGGAATGGGTATTAGGAGCTACTATGTCTACAATATCAGCATCTGCTTCTGGAGCTCTCAAGCCAACAAATAGTAAGGAGGTTGAACAACTGATCAGGAAATTGAGTGGATGCCCATCAGTTGGAGAATGTTTGAGTAAGTTGTGGTATACATATGTCACACAATATTATTGTTCTATAAGAAATGATCAGCAGGATGATTTCATAGAGGCCTGGAGAAACTTACATGAACTGATGCTAAGTGATGTGAATAGAACCACTTGCAATAGCAAGATTATATGATGATCAATTCTGAAGGAGTTGGTTCTTTTCAACAGCTGGGTGATCCAGGCCAGTTCCAGTGGTCTTCTAATGAAGAGAATCATCTGCACCCAGAAAGAGAATTGTGGGGACTGAGTATGGATCATAACATGATATTTACACTCTTTTTGTTGTTTGCTTGTATTTTGTTTTCTTTCTCATTTTCTTCCTTATTGACCTGATTTTTCTTTTGTACTATGATAATTGTGGAAATATGAACGGAAGAATTGCACATTTATCATCTATTGGCTTATTTGCCATTTAGGGAAGGGAGTTGGGGGAAGGGAGGAAAAAAATAGAAGAACAAGGTTTTATAGGAGTGAATATTGAAAATTATCTATGCTTATGTTTTCAAAATAAAAAAAGCTTTAGTTAAAAAAGGAAAATCAAGTAAGAAAAAGAAAAATTGGAAAGAGAAATCTGAATGATGCAAGGGAATCATGAAAAAAAAAAGAGTCTAAACCTTAGTAAAAGACATAGACACATACACACACTCACACACAATACCGAAGAAAATAAATCTTAAAAATCACTCTAGGCCAAATGGTAAATAAGGTACAAATAACCAATGAAAAGAAAAATTATTTGAAAAGCTGAAGTGAAGTGGCATAATAAAAAAAGCATAAAAATTCACTTTAGAGGAGGAAAAATAAAACTATAATTGGAATATGGTATACCAATGAGCAAAGGAGCTAGAGTTACAAACAAGAATCACACACCAGGAAAACTGAGTATAATCCTTCAGGGGGAAAATTGATATTCAATAAAATAGATAGTTACTATCTTTTTCTGCAGGGAAACTGCTAAATAATTATCATTTGATTGCCTTGAATGCATGGGATAAAAGAAGAGAAAAATTACTTAATCCTGTTTGCCTCCGTTTACTCAGCACTGAAATGATTTGGGGAAGAAAATGAAAAATTGTTCCATCATCTTTGACAAAATATCCCATACGGAGTTACAAAGAATAGGTCATAATGGAAATGACAGACCAAGAATAAAAGAATAGAAAAACTTGAAAGTCATAAAAGATTCTGACTAGAGAGGTGAATTTCTGATTTCAAAAATTTATAAGTGGAAAAATTACAAGTAATGATGAGATCTAATATTTGGACATACTGAAAAAAGTGTGGTTTAGATGGATACACTTTTGATGGTTAGATCAAGGATGTATCAAAAGTAATTACAAAACTTTTAAAATGGGTATTTATTTGCTACAATATCTAAAAATCTTAGTGCTATCTTTTTTAAAAATATATTTTATTTGAAAAAAAATGGAGTAAGAAAATAGAAACAGAATACAAAATAAAATAAAGCAGAAAAAAACAGAGCATTGACATGTGCTCACAGAACATCTGGAAGCATTCAAAATATGATAATATGTAACCTGATTAATAAAGAACATATATTAGTAGAAGAAATTATATTCATGAATGTCTATCTTTTCTTTACATCCTTGTAAATTGTTCTTTTGCCTTCTGTTGTTCATCTTTTTATTTTATTCTCTTTTCCTCTTTCATCTCACCACCCCAAGCAAGTTACAGTTAAGATATATTTACTTGTACACACACATACACACACACACACACCTACCTATCTCTGCTGCTCCTAATTTGCCTTGTTTTTACTTAACTTCCCTCCCAACCCAAGGATCCCTCCCTTGTCTTTTTTTTTCTCCTTTTGCTTCCACATCTGCCCATCCCTCCCCTTTTATTTCTTTATAAATTTTGGAGGGCACTATACCCTCTATGGTATATATGAAATATTACCTATTGAACCCATTCCCATAGTCAATAGGCTTGCAGAACTACAAGCCCTCCTCCTCCCCACTGCCTGTCTTCCTGGACTTAAACCCTTACTCTACAGTTGAGGTAGGTCAAAGTCTCTTTGGTTCCTGCAGAGGCTCCAGCCACAGCCAGATAGCCCCGAAGGTTTCCCTCTGGATGATTCTAAGTAGATAGCCCAGAGGTGTTTGCCCTTCAGATAGGTTAATCCTGGCCCCAGGTCTTTCTTCAGATCTTGTCAGTTATATCTGGAGGACCCCCAATGCAACCCAATTTTTCTTGCATTTTCACCAGTCTATATTTATTCTGATCCAAAATGTGTTCTATTTGTGGGGGAAATCAGAAGACTTTGAAATTTACCAACCTATTTCTCCATCTTCCCAGCTATCTTAAATAAGTATGATTTCCAGAATGAGAAGGTGGAGAAAGGTAAAAAATCTATAGTAGTCTTCTCTGGATGCCATATCTTATGAAGACTTTTGATGACTTGAAATATAGCTACAGGAAGAAAAGAAGAATGCTGATAAGGTTGAAGGCCATATTACAGGAAGATCAGTTGAAGCAACGGTGTATATTTAGCTTCGAGAAAAGAAAGACTTGGGCTATAATCAATGTCTTCAAGTATTTGAAGGATTGTGAGGTAAAAAGGTAGAATGGTTAGATTTGACCTCTTAGGATAGAAATTACAAAGGAGCAGTGACTGGCCTGATTTAAGAAAACCTTTTATAATAAGTGGTCTATCTAAATGAGTGGAGAAATTATTTTTGGGTAGGATCCCCATCTCTGGAAATCTTTCTGCAAAAGTGGAATGATAACTTGTCAGAAATAAAATAGAAGGATTTCCTGTTTAAATAGAAGTCAGAAAAAAATGAGTTTTTCAGTCAATCTCAGCTTAGAGAATGTCAGATTCTTTTATTCCATTTAACATTATAGACTGCTTTATATACCTTTATAATGATATCACAAATGTCATCATTTGTATTTTTGTTTGAAATCTTTTCCTAACATGCAACTGATAAATGTCTTACTGTGATATTTTCCACAACACATACTCATAGAAGCAATTATTTTCCACCCTTTGTTTCTACAAACTTAAAACAAAAGTGTACAAACACTTTGAAAAAGGATGGGGAGTGGGTGGAACCAAGATGGTGAAGAGACAACAACTCAACTGAACTCTGTCAAGGTTGCCTTCCAAACAACTTTAAAAATAATGCCTTAAGGTGAATTTTGGAATGTCTGAGCCAACAAAAGGCTGGATTAAGCAATTTTCCAGCTCAAGACAATTTAAGAGGTCAGCAGGAGAGAGCCATGATACCAGAGTGGTGATCAGTCAGAGAGCATGGTGTTTCATGGTAACACCAAAAGACACTGGACATTAGTGATATCTGAAAAAGCAGTAGGGATGTCAGCCCACGGTCAGCAAGAGATTATAGAGATGAGCAGAACCAAGAGAAAACTGTATACAGCAACAGCAAGATTATGTGATGGTCAAGTCTAATAGACTTGCTCTTTTCACCATCGAACTGATGCAAGCCATTTCCACTGGTATTGTGATGGAGAAAGCTATCTATACACAGAGAGGCCTGTAGAGACTGAATGTGGATCACAATATAGTATTTCCACCTTTGTTGTTGCTATTTGTTTGCTTGCTTGTTTATTTTTTTTTCTTTTTTTACTTTTGATCTGATTTTTCTTGCTTAGCATGATGAATATCAAAATATGGCTAGAAGAATTGCACTTGTTTGGAAGAGTTTTTTGGACTTTATATATTTTTTTAATTAAAGTTTTTTTTTATTCACAAAGCAAATACAAGGGTAATTTTCCCAACACTTGCATAACCTTTTGTTACAAATTTTCTCCTCCTTCCCCCTACCCTCTACCCTAGTTTTCAGGTAGTCCAATATATGTTAAATATGTTGAAATTAGATCCAATATATGTATACATATTTATACAATTATCTTGTTGCACAAGAAAAAATCAGATCAAGAAGGAAGAAAAAGACAAATGAGAAAAAACAAAATGCAAGCAAATATCAACAGAGAGAGTGAAAATGTTGTGTTGTGTTTCACACTCTGTTCCCATGATTCTCTCCCTGGGTATAGATGGCTCTCTCCATCACTGCACAAGTGAATTGCTTTGATTCATCTCAATGTTGAAGAAAGCCTTGTCCATGAGAATTGATCTTCATATAGTCTTGTTGTTGCTATGTATAATGATCTCCTGCTTCTTCTCATTTCACTTAGCATCAGTTCATGTAGGTCCCTCCAAGCCTCTCTGAAATCATCCTGCTGGATTTCTTACAGAACAATAGTATTCCATAGCATTCATATACCACAATTTATTCAGCCATTCTCCAATTGATGGGCATCCACTCAGTTTCCAGTTTCTGGCCTCTACAAAGAAGACTGCCACAAACATTCTTGCACATACAGGTCCCTTTCCCTTCTTTAAAATATCATTGTAATATAATCCCAGTAGTAACACTGCTGGATCAAAGGGTATGAACATTTTGATAACTTTTTGAGCATAGTTGCAAACTGCTCTCCAGAATGGTTGGATCCATTCACAGTTCAACTAACAATGTATCAGTGTCCCAGTTTTCCCACATTCCCTCCAACATTCATCATTATCTTTTCCTGTCATCTTAGCCAATCTGACAAGTGTGTAGTGATATCTCAGAGTTGGCTTAATTTGCATTTCTCTGATTAATAAAGATTTGGAAAACCTTTTCATGTGGGTACAAGTAGTTTCAATTTCTTCATCTGAAAATTGTCCATTCATACCTTTTGACCATTTATCAATAGAAGAATAGCTTGAACTATTATAAATGAGAGTCAATTCTCTATGTATTTTAGAAATGAGGCCTTCATCAGATCCTTTGGATGTAAAAATGCTTTCCCAGTTTATTGCTTCCCTTCTAATCTTGTCTGCATTAGTTTTGTTTGTACAAAAACTTTTTAACTTAATATAATTAAAATTATCTATTTTATGATCAATAATGATCTCTAGATCTTCTTTGGTAACAGACTCCTTCCTCGTCAACAATGGGTCTATGCCTACTTTCTGCCATATTAGTTTCCAATTTTCCCAGCAGTTTTTGTCAAATTGTGAATTCTTATCCCAAAAGGTGGGACCTTGGGGTTTCTCAAATACTGAACTGTTATAGTCATTGACTTTTTTGTTCTGTGAACCTAACCTATTCCACTGATCAATTTTTTTTTTTATTTCTTAGGCAGTATCAAATGGTTTTGATGATCACTGTTTTATAATATAGTTTTATATCAGGTAGGCTAGGCCATCTTCATTTGCTTTTCTCTTCATTAATTCCTTTGAAATTCTTGACCTTTTGTTCTTCCAGATGAATTTTGTTGTTATTTTTTCTAGTTCAGTAAAATAGTTTCTTGGGAGTTTGATTGGTATAACACTAAATAAATAGATTAGTTTAGGGAGTATTGCTATCTCTATTATATTCACTTGACCTATCCATGAGCACTTGATATTTTTCCAAATGCTTAGATCTGACTTTTTGTGTGGAAAATGTTTTGTAATTTTGCTTACATAGTTCCTGACTTTTCCTTGGCAGATAAATTCCCAAATATTTTATATTATCAACAGCTATTTTAAATGGAATTTCTCTTTGTGTCTCTTGCTGCTGGATTGTGTTAGTGATGTATAAGAATGTTGATGATTTATGTGGGTTTATTTTGTATCCTCCAACTTTGCTAAAGATGTGCATTATTTCTAAAAGCTTTTTAGTAGAATCTGTGGGGTTCTCTAAGTATACCATCATATCATCAGCAAAGAATGATAATTTGATTTCCTCATTACCTACTCTAATTCCTTTAATCTCTTTCTCAAATCTTATTGACGAGGCTAGTATTTCTAATACAATATTGAATAGTAATGATGATAGTGGCAACCTTGTTGCATTCCTGATCTTACTGGGAATGGTTCCAGTTTATCCCCATTACATATGATGCTTACTGATGGTTTTAAACAGATGCTACTGATTATTTTAAGGAAAAGTCCATTTATTTCTATATTCTCAAATGTTTTTAATAGGAATGGATGTTGGATTTCATTAATTGCTTTTTCTGCATCTATTGAGATAATCATATGGTTTTTGTTAATTTGGTTATTGATATGGTCAGTTATATTAATAGTTTTCCTAATATTAAACCCGCCCTGCATTCCTAGTATAAATCCTACTTGGTCATGGTGTATTATCCTAGGGATGATTTTCTGTAGTCTTTTTGCTAGTATTTTATTTAGGATTTTAGCATCAATATTCGTTAGGGTTCTGTAATTTTCCTTCTCTGTTTTCAACCTACCTGTTTTAGGTATCAGTACCATGTCTGTGTCATAAAAGGAATTTGGTAGGACTCCCTCATTCCCTATTTTTTCAAATAGTTTACATAGCATTGGGGTTAATTGTTCTTTAAATGTTTGGTAAAATTCACATGTAAATCCATCTGGTCCTGGGGATTTTTTCATAGGGAGTTGATGAATAGCTCGTTCTATTTCTTTTTCAAAAATGGGACTATTTAAGTAATTTATTTCCTCTTCTGTTAACCTGGGCAACCTATATTTTGTAGGTATTCTTCCATTTCACTTAGGTTGTCAAATTTATTGGCATAAAGTTGGGTAAAGTAACTTCTAATTATTGCTCTAATTTCCCCTTCATTGGTGGATAATTCTCCCTTTTCAATTTTGAGCCTAACAATTTGATTTTCCTCTTTCTTTTTTCTAATCAAATTAACTAAAGATTTATCTATTTTGTTGATTCTTTCATAAAACCAACTCTTAGTTTTATTTATTAAATTATTATTTATTAATTTATTCATTATAAAATTATCATTTAATTATTTATTAATTATTAAGTCACACTAATAATTAGCACTATTTATTAAATTATATTGTTATTAATATAATTTATTATGTCACAATATATTGATATAAGATAATACTAATAAATTATTAATTGTTATTAATAATAATTTATTTATTAATAATTTTTAATTTTCAATTTTATTGATCTCTTCTTTTATTTTTAGAATTTCAAGTTTGGTATTTGATTGGGGTTTTTTAATTTGTTCTTTTTCAAGATTTTTTAGTTGCAATTCCAATTTATAGATCCTCACTTTCTCTACTTCATGTAAGTAAGCATCTAAGGATATAACATTTCCTCTTAGTACTGCTTTGGCTGCATCCCACAAATTTTGGTGTGTTGTCTCATTTACTTTCATTCTCTTGGATGAAATTATTGATTGTGTCTACAATTTGCTGTTTCACCCATTCATTCATTAGGATGAGATTTAGTTTCCAATTTCTTTTTGGTCTATGTTCCCCTGGCTTTTTATTGAATGTAATTGTATTGCACCATCTGAAAAAATGTATTTACTATTTCTGCCTTTCTACATTTGATTTTGAGGACTTTATGTCTTGATACATGGTCAATTTTTGTATAGGTTCCATGAACTCCCAAGAAAAAAATATACTCCTTTCTGTCTCCATTCAATTTTCTCCAAAAATCTATCATATCTTGTTTTTCTAGTATTCCATTTACCTCTTTAATTTCTTTCTTATTTATTTTGTGGTTTGATTTATCTAGTTCTGAGAGTGAAAGGTTGAGATCTCCCACTATTATAGTATTGTTGTCTATTTCTTCTCTCAACTCTCTTAACTTCTTCTTTAGGAATTTAGATGCTACACCACTTGGGACATACATGTTTAATATTGATATTGCTTCATTATCTATGCTACCCTTTAGCAAGATATAGTGCCCTTCCTTATCTCTTTTAATTAGATCTGTTTTTCTGCGAGTTGCTTTCTTTTCCATTTTATTAAATCTATCTTTCAATGAGTTATATACCTTTTCCAATCTTCTTGCCAATTTTCTGTTTCCTTTCCCCATTTTTCTTTAGCTCTTTTTTAAGTTCCTTTTTAATTTCTTCTAGGAAAGCTCTGTGTGATGGGGATCAGGTTAGATCATCTTTTGGGGCTTCATCTGGAGACATGTCTTTATTGTACTCAGGGTTTGAAGTCTGCTCTTTTCTTTCACCCTAAAAGCTGTTTATCATCCAGAGTCCCCTTTACACTTTTATTCATTTAAAAAAAAAAGTTAAGGTCTTCCGTGGTATTCTCTTCTTTTGTATAATATAATCATTCTCTGTGGGAGCAGGTTTCTCAGGGAGGTTTTTCTGGAGGCAGTCTTAGTTTCGGTTCAAAGTAATAATTACTTCAAATGCAGCCAGGGATTTAAGTACAGTATTTTATTGTCTCTTGGTTCCAAGAGCTCTTGTTGCTAGTCTTTTTGCTCTGCCAGCTTCTGCCTCTAGGTCAACTCCGACTCCTGGCAATCTTCTGAAGTGACTGACTGAAGTTCTTTTAATGCTCTTTTAAAGGCTGACTCCTCCTCTGAGAGTGGGATTATGGGAGGTGTGAATTTGGATATCTCATACTAAACCCTGAAATCTCCCAAACGTGTGAACTAATATATGAGCTAATGTGTAAACTCTCAAAGGTGTTAACTTAAGCATTGTTTCTATCAAATCTAATGAGTTAACACCTTGTTTCTGGCCCATAACATCTCCATTGAGTTTCACTAGGATTCTAACAGTTTGCCTTTAGGGTGGGGAAGGTTTTCCAATGTGTCAGTGCTGATTCACTCCTGGTGTTGGATGGGCATGGCCAAGTCTGGTGTTTTGGGGGCTCAGTATTGATCTTTTGTGTTTATGTTGGATGTTTTATAATTTTTCTGCTGATCTACTGGTTTGTCATCAAGGCAGAGTGGCCAACACTGCTGTAGTTTCCTCCCCGTAGATTCTCAGCCATGCAGAGTCCACACCACCTTGGGAGGCTGCACCACCCTGAGACTCTGCACAGTCTTCACTGGCATTTCTACTCAGCTGCTTGTGCTTCCCTGCCTCCTACCTGTTTCCAATTGAAACAGACTTTTTCTGATGATCTTCGAAATTATCTTCTGCTGATAATTTGTTGTACTCCCAATATTTGTGGGTTCTGTTTGTCTAGAGCTAATTTAGAGGCTAGATTTTATAATTAGAGAGAAACAAGAGTTGTTCTACCATCTTGGCTCCACCCACCAGAAGTCCAAATTGCACTTGTTTAACCTATACTGCTTGCCTGATGTCTAGAAGAGGTGGATAAGAAAGGAAGAAAAAATTGCAACACAAAGTTCTGCAAAAATGAATTTTGAAAACTTTCTTTGCATGTATTTGCAAAAGTAAAAAGTTATTATAACTATAAACATAAAATGAAAAAGTATTGATACATGAAACAAAGGGGAAAAACAACAAAATTTTGGTTATTTTTTTATGAATTCTGGTTGAATATCTGATAAAACTTCATTTTTATTTGAGGCTTTGTAAATATTTTAGGTATCATTATCATTTGTTTCTTTCTTAAGCTTGCATTTTATTATGATGGATTTTCCTTATTTTAATTTTTTTAAGGTTAATTTTACTTGGTTATTCTTTCAAGTTTACTTCCTGACTTTGGAGTTTCTCAAGGTCAGGTACTACATATCTCTGAATGAAATGTATGGACTCATTTTGTCATTGATTTATTGAGGTTTTCGGTATCACATTATTTCAATATCTTCGAAACTGCTCCCAGTGAGAAATTGAAAGCTTTTAGAACTCTCTCAAAGTGACTTTATTTGGGATAAGATTTGATATTTATCCCCTTAGTTTGGTCTTCAAAAGTTCCTTAAGTGAATTAGGGTGTGAGCAATATATCTGCCAATTAACCCAGTTTAGAATATTGCTAGGTTGATGATAGATGGACTATCAGTCATCCATAAAGCCTTGCTGTTTTAGAGTGATACAACTGTAGATTCCATCTTGAGTTAGGAATCTTATCTTGACTTTTTCAAAATACACTTCAAAATGTGTTGACATGTAGATCCCACTCTCTTCCTGGAATCCAAGTCACACTGTTCTGTTTACTTTAGAACATCCTAGTATAAAAGCTCCTCTTCCTAGAAAAGCACCTCTAGTTATATATTTTTACTTCATTGCTCCCAAAATCTGAGGTTCTGAAACTAAATAGCAAAAGTACTTCCAATTACCACTAGTACTGTACATACAGTTAGTCTCCTCTATAATGGATTGTTGACCTCTTGTCCTTGGGCATAATATTTTCCAGTTCTAGAGTTAGCTGGAAGCAGCCTCCTCTCTTATTATTACCACAGCTTGCTGACCTTTCTTTCTCCCTATGTTGATCTGATTTGGAAATATGATTCTGATTATTTTTAATTAGATTCCTCCATTAGGAATAGTCAAATACAATTTGTAGAACTGTCAGAAGGATTTGGGGGAGTTGGGAAAGAAGTATGAAACTCACAATACTTTTTGCTAGTTAATATCTTGATCTGGAATTTAATTTCTAAAAAGAAAATCTAACAGATAAAGTTGATGTTGATGCTCCCAATTCATAACTATAACCTCAAAAACTATAGCAATTCTGTAGTAAAGCATAGATATATATAGTGATAGAAACCCACACTTTAGAATTAAAGACTATGTCATTAAACCTAGAGACAGAGATAAAAAACTTGTATAGTTAAAATAGTGTTTGAAAGGAAAGCAAAGCTATTATTTTAATATTCATTATGAAATACTTTTAGTTTCCTGATTATAGATGATGATCAAATATTTTTAAAAGTAAACACTTAGGAAGCCTAGATTTCTTTTAAAGGGACTAGCAAGTTAAATTGTTCAGATAATATAAAGAAAGATTTTTTTTAAAGCAGTGTCATTTGAAAATAAATATTCTACTTTCAAGCACCAAGTACCTCTTATTTACAGAAAGGTCTCAAGTTCTAGTGATTTAATTTACAGCAATTATCAATTACAATGCTCTCTGCCAAGTGCATGGTAATATGGGAATAGCCAAATTGGATTATGACATTTCAAATCCAGTAAAAGTATATCAGATAAATTTAATTAAATTTAATGATTCTTTATTAGTTCTTACTAAGTAAGATATACTGAGCATGAACATTGTTAACAATACATTTCATTGCCATAATGCCTGTACTGTAGTAGGTGCTTAATAAATGCTAATTGATGTTACTTATCCAGGTAAGGAAATAATATTAGTCAAATAAGGCTCTATGCTTTCTACACCATTGATGGAATATTCCCTCTTTCTGTGAAGAATATTCTAACTTAAAATATGGATTCATTAAAATGATGAAATAGTTTCATTACAGCAGAAAATAACTAAACTATTATCTTTCTTATCCAGGATTTTATGTCTCAAACTCTTAAAATTGCTTATCTTTTAAAAAATGTCATACTATGTATGCTACTGATTGATTGAGCATGTGGCATAAAATTCCTAAGTCAGATTCATATGCCTTGATGTCTAGCCTCATTTCCCAAATTGAATGTTTGGGACAGTTTTTAAACCAAGTCATATAATTTGCATTAATCTCTATTAATTTTTTTGGTTATAATTGGCAAGATGAAATAATCTCTCAACACCACTATGAATTCTGCATCTGTAAATGAGAATAGTGCCTTTTCCAGATAATTGTCATCTTTTAATTGGATGACTATGATATTTGCATCTTTATCTAAGTCACTGCTTGAAATATTAAATAGCACAGAACCTAGCACACACATATAGAAGGATGTCATTGTAGACTTATTCCCAAATTCCCATCAAACTATTAATGGCATCTTGTTTGTATCTAGCCATTAATTAAATTTATTTTATAATTTAATATTTTTATTATTTATGTAATTTAAATGTTTGGGGGGAAAATAGAAAAAAAATGTGAAAATTCATATTGGAAAAATAAATGACCCAGAAAATAGATTGAGGAGAGATAAACAAATTAATAAAATAATTGAAAGTCATGATCAAAATTTAAGGAACTATTATCAATTATCAAAATTATCCAAAATCATATTAAAGGAATTAGAACACTGTTACCTTCTTAAGGACTCATTTCTGCCTCTAATTCTCTACACAAAACCCATCAGTGATTTCACTATCTACTAAATAGAATGGTTCTTGCATATGAAGTCCTTCATAGGCTGCTTAAAGCCTATCTTTCTTATCATTTCCCTCAAACAATTTATATTCCAATTAATCTATTAATAATTTTCCAAGGCCCTCGTACCTTTGATTGCATAATTATGCTTTTTTAAAACAATCTAGTCTAATCTAGTTCAGTTAACAAAGTCTGACAAAGCACTTACTATGCGCTAAGAGCTACAAATACCAAATGTACATAGATAAACAAGGGGGTAAGAGAGACAAAGAAAACTGTTCTTGTCCTCAACGAATACGTTTTCTACTGGATAATATTACATTTATACAGATAAGTAATAACAAAAGTTGAATTGTGCAAGGTAGTGCAAAGTAATATCTAAAAGAAGTAGATGTCAGTATCTTGGACAATCAGGAAATATCCCAGGTAGGGGGAAATCAACTCAATTTGTACTTAGAAGTAAATAAGAATTTAAAGAAATGAGGTGAGACATATAAAATGCAGTCTATTTTTAGACAAGTAAGAGATGAAAACCCATTGACAACTACAATTTGATTGGAACAGAGAATACAAGAAGGGGAAAATATTAGGCTGGACAAAGGAAGGCCACCTGATGAAAAAAAAATGCTACATACCTCCAGAGAAAGATGAATTTTGAGGACAGACTGAAGCATATTTTTTTTCACTTTATTTTTCTTGGATTTTATTTTCATGTGTTTTCCTTTATAACATGACTAATATGGAAAATATATTTTGCATTTTTCAAATGTATAATTGTCATCATATTGTTTGCCTTCTCAGGGGATTAAGAAAGGGCTGGAGGGAAGAAGAGAATTTGGAATTCAAATTAAAAAAATAAATATTTTTGAAATGTAGTTGGTAAATATTTAAAGATATATAAATATATGTATATATGTATTTGTGTGTAGAAATATATGTTTATATATGCATGTATGTATATGTATGTATGCATGTGTATATATGTGTGTGTATATATATATATATATATACATATATATATATATAGACACGTGTGTGTTTGTACCTTCATTTAAAGAATATAAATTACCTTGGGCACAGGGATTTCTTTTCTTGCTACTTATATTCCCATTGTTTAGCACAGTGCCTGGAACATAGTAATCACTGAAAAAAAAATGTTTGACTGAATTTAGTATGCTTTTAAAAATTTGAAAATTATTCTAAAATAATTGAGACACAAATACTTGGGTCAAACTCATTTGTGAGTTCAGTCCTGTTTAAATAGCACATATTCTCAGAAGGTCTTTATTATCATGGTAGACTGCTTCTGAAAGAAGAGAAATATATGTGGTAACTAAAAGAAAGATAATGTAAGTAAGTGGTTTAATGAAGGAAATATTTTAGTTTTGGCTAAACTTTGTGTTACTTTCACAATAAAAATGGAGCTACTTATGGCTTCTACTTTTTATCCTTGGGATACTTCAAGAGACAAGAAAAGTGAAAATGTAGTTTATGTTCCCTGGGAGAAAACTATAAAAAAATTAGTATTTTGTTTTCTTAATTCTATTTTGATTGAACATATCGTCCATTTTTACTGAGTATATTTTATCATGAGAAAGAGCATGACATAAAATACAGACAGCTAGCTTAAGAGTCAGAAAATCCTGGTTTCAAGTCCTGTTTCTGATATATTTTGACTGAATAATTACTTAACCTCTTAATTTTCCTGGCAAAATTATAAGATGATATGTTCTAAATGAATTTGTTGATCTCATTAGAAGAGGGTGTGTTAGAAGAGGGTTCCAAAAGAAAAGTTCTCTCTTCCAGGAAAATTTTATTTATTTATTTTTTTTAAAGATATTATCACTTTTTGATCTTACATTAAATTTGGGTATGCAAAAGTCCAAACTTAAAATAAAAACCAATCAGGTACCTAAAAATGGTGTTTTTATTTGTTTGCTTATTTGTTTTTAAGTATTAACCACAGCTATCCTTAATATCAGTTACTTCACTTCATTAAAAAATGAATTAATTTTAAAATATCATTTATTCTCCAGCTCAGGAACAAATCTATTGCAAAACAAAAAGTAGGCTTGTCCTAGGCAAATTTATCATGAGAAACAAAAGATTTTTAAGTAGATTAAAATATTTTATTGCAAAAGTAGTCTAGTGTACATTCAATATTAATGAAAAAGAGAGAACATTATAAGTTAACTTCCTCTCCATGAGAAGTAAATTTGATTTTTCTCAGAATGATTGAAGATTAGGGATGACCTTTATAAGATTCACTTTATCAAAAGATCATGTGCCACAGTTAAATACCCTGGGCAAACAAGATTTTAGTTTTTGCTTAGATGCATATTTTCCCCCTAAAATTTATTTTCTGCTATTTGCATGAATTCTATTAAAAATTGTGATGTCTCACACAAAACTATATGTGAAAGGAGCCATTTTAATATGGAAAATAAATTCCATCATAGCTCTAGTGATTCCATGATGATTTTGTTCATTGTAAATTAGATAATATTGTAGGTTCTGATGCTTAATCTACTTTCATTTTAGGGATTTATTTCAAGTTCATTTAAAATGCCACTTGACAGAAGGAGAATTAACAGCCGATTTGACTTGCTGTACATTAATTTGCACACAAACCAAGTATACCCAGCCCAAATCATTGAGTTATTTCATTTGCTTTTTGTTTGCTGAATGCAAACACTGAATGAGGAAAATAAATAATTCTTATATTTGACTATATAGCCACACTCTACATATAGCTAGTCCAGCACTGCCATGAAACAATTAGACTTGAGAAATAAAATGCAGTTTACCCAAAGTCATTTTCAAGTAATTGAAAATGTGTTATATACTTAGTGTATAAAGGCATTAGTTTGCTAATTAGCACACTTACCAGACACTGTTTTCCTTCTTTAATGGTGAAAGTGGCATCCATTCTCTCATATTCCCTCAATTGCTCATTCTTAGCTTAAATAAGATTTAAGCTGCTTGTTTAAGAAGACATACAGTCCTAACACCCAAGTTTACTGCTAGGCAATGTACTTTCTATTCAATAAACATGTTCTCAATTTTTAATCTCTTAATACCTTTGATGAGATAGGACTAACAAATAATTACTTTCTAATGGTTCTAAGAAGCTTACATCAACTTACAAAAAAGGAAACTACACTTTTTAAAACACTTTTTTAATTAATAGGGGGTGCTTAGGGAAATTTTCATTTATGAATTACAGCATCCCACCTGTAGTTTTATCTGATGATAATAGATGACTTTTAGATAAGAATTTGGGACATTCAATATGTGATTTATAAAAGAGTATATTGAATGTAATATATTAAGACTGTATTACCTCATATCCACAATGACAAAATGCTTTCATGAATGACAAAGATATGGATATAGAACTGAATTTAATAAAATGGAGCTATTAGAACAATATGGTAAAATACAGTTGATGAAATAAGATTATATTATGTGTGTATATTTAAATTTTAATCTCACAAAAGTGCTGAGGCAATTTCCTAAATTTTAGATGACCCTTTTTCTTGTTATCAGTGGTCCTTTTGTCGTGGTTGAGTTTTTCTAATACTTTGAGCCAACTTAAGAAACACACACACACACACACACACACACACACACACACACACACAATTTTGAATATAAAAGTAAGCTCTAAAAACAGGTATCCCTAGCCAAATGATAGCAGAGAATTGAGGCAATTAAAGTAATTAGATAATACAGATCTTAAAAGCTACACTCTCCTCTCTAATCATCTGGGGGATGGGGAGGTGGGAAATCTGAATTGTCTAGATAATTGCTTCAATTTTCTGCTTGAATTTAAAGTTGGAAATATAGCCAGAGTTCTACTTTGCATAAATTCACATGAAATCAAATAAGGTAATGAAAGGCATTGTTTATTAAATTGGTTTTTAGTTCATATACCGGTACTTACTATACAGTTCTCATTTCACGATTCCTCTATCTTTGTATATGGTTACTTATCTTATATACTGAATATACTTACCCTAGTGTTTGTAAGGACATATATCAATGGGGGGGAAAAGCCTAGAAAACCCTAGCCAGTTGTAAAGATTTTGAGATTTCTCCTAAAAACATTTTTTATATCAATTATCCAAGGGCCTACACCCAGCTAATTTTGAAAAGACTCATCAAAACAGAGTTCACAATCAGGTAATGATTTTTTTTTTCACAGCAATTAATTTAAAACAGCTACTGCATCATGGAGAAAATACCCTATCACATGAAATCAAAAAGATTGATACATGACTTTGTCCATATGGGTCCCTTTTTCCTGAGTAGCTAACATTGATGGTTTCCAATGGATTATTAAAAAAAAAAAAATCTGATGGTCAACTCTCATATAATTATTATTTATAATTAAGTCAAATGATACAGTGATTTCTAGATATCTTGCATTTTTATTCTTTTTAAATAATAATAGCTTTTCTATTTTTAAAATACATGCAAAAATATTTTTCTACATTCATCCTTGCATTAACTTGTGTTCTCAGAGTTTTCTCCCTCCTTCTTCCTCTGATCAGCACACAATCAAATATAGGTTAAACATGTGCAGTTTCTCTACATATTTCCAGATTTATCATGTTGCAAAAGAAAAATCAGATGATTGAATCACCTTACTTTTAGGGGGAAAAAAAAACACCTATCACAGTTGATCATATTATAATCTTGTTGTCATGTATCATGATCTCCTAGTTTTGCTCATTTCACTTAGCATCAGCTCATGTAAATCTCTTCAGGCCTCTGAAATCATCCTGCTGATCATTTTTTATTTCTTTGTGTGTGGGGGGGGGAGGGGAGGGTAATTGTTGTTAAGTGACTTATTTGTAATTATTAAGTGACTGAACTGAATTTGAACTCAGGTTCTTCTGAATCCAAGGCCAGTGCTTTATCCACTGTGCCATCTAGCTGGGCCCAAATTGTACTTGTTTCTGAGATAATAGGGTTAAATGACTTGCACATGATCACATAGCTAAGAAGTATTAAGTATCTGAGACTAGATATAAACTCAAGTCCTTCTGACTTCAAGACCACTGTGCCAAGTAGCTACCTCTGCTAATTGTTTCTTACAGAACAATAATATTCTCTTACATTCATATATCACAACTTATTAAGTCATTCTCCAAATAATGGGCATCTATATTCAGTTTTCAATTCATTGCCACTACAAAAAAAAAAAAAAAAAAAAAAGGATCTTACAAACATTTTTGCATATGTGGGTTCTTTCCCCTTTTTCATGATCTCTTTGAGTTGTATTTTTATTCTTAAGGAAAACTGAGATTTGAATGTATATAAATGTATATGTATATATGTATGTGTATATATATATGTATGTGTATATATATATATATATATATATATATATATATACACATATGTGTGTGTGTGTGTGTGTGTGTGTATGGCTGCTGATAGTTTCTGAATTTCCTTCAAAGACAGAGAATTTTCCTTGAAAGTAACTCTCTCAGGAACATAGATACTACTGAAGCAGTGACTGCTCCTTTTCAACAGTACTTTATTTTTTACACATGGTACAACAAAAATCCTCACATTGCATTTACAAATTTATAGATGCCAAATTATAAAATTGGTCATAGTAATGTTGTATATGTCATTGTTGTAATTGATATGATCCATTCAGGCTTCAGAGCTATAAGAATTATCATGAAATTCATTTTAGGATCACAGATTGAGAACTAAAAGGGACAATAAGATCAACAGTCCAAGGTATAAGTTCCCATAATACTCTAGCTTTTATTTTCCTTTATGAATTTCTAAGGCACCTAGAAACCTGTTTTCACAAGTTCTGACAGATACGACTTCTTCAAGTATTAGTTTTACAACTATCTAAATGGCTATTAAAATACAGTGTTTACTGCTTTATGGGACTCTTCTACTCTCTTCTATCATTATACTTTCTTTCAACTTCAGGGTGTCTTATAGTGTTCTAAACAAGATGTGTCCATTTGGAATTTTCATTGAATACTGATACAATTAAAATGTTCTAAATATGTACATAAAGGTGAATTTTCAATGAAATTATTGTGGGTTTCTGGAACATGGATTTTACCTAAAGTTTCTGAAATCTTCTCAAAGATATTTTAGAGTTAATCCAAAGTTTTAATATTGTATAATCACGTATCAATCATGAAGATTTTCTTTGCTTGGGGCATAATTTTCTGTCCCTCTCCTGCTGTGAAGTAATTATTATTTTCTATCATAATCAACTTTACTCCAATAAGATCCTTGATATGATTTTGTTTTTAAAAGTTTATCAATCCATGGTTACAATATTTTTATGCCAAAATCTAAAAGAAACCTAATTGCCAATTACTCACACATTTTGGATAAAATGTTCTTCTTCAACACAATTTGCATTTTGAAGACAGCTTTCCTCAGGATATTAGCATCAAAACAGGAAAGATATTTCAAAGATAAAATAATACTGAAAAATTGCCTAACTTGTTTAACTCAATCTTTAAAAGTATGTGTCTCTGTACTAAAATAGCCATGAAAGCATGAAAAGCCAAAGGAAGTCTACAGTAAAATATAAGGGAAAGAAACTGATGGTTTCTGAAAAGACCCCATTGTTTTTCTTAATAAATAATTTTGGAAGCTCTCAACCTCTCTTCATATCAGGTAATTTAGTAATCATTATCTGTTATTCAGCCCTATGATCAGGGACGTCAGAGTATTTCATAACCACTAGAAATGTGAAATTTTCAAACCACTGTTCTGACTATCTTTTCTGAGGATTTGACTATTTCTCAGATTTATCCTTTTTCTCAGATTTACTTTCAATTTCCAGAATTTACATTTTAGTTAGAAAAAAAGCTAACAAATTGCAGGCCTTTTCTTAATATGAGATCCAATACTTATTAGAAGCAGTATTGACTAATCCAAATTGAAAATTCATTTAGAAAATCTAAAGGGTATTTGATATAAACGATAACAATGAGAAAGTAACAATGGTCATTATTTTCTTATTTAAGCTATGCTAAAGCACTAAAGAAGACAGACAGACAGACAGAGAGAGAGAGAGAGAGAGAGAGAGAGAGAGAGAGAAAATGTGCGTGTTGATGCCCAGCAAAAGAACCTAATAGTTTTTTCTACTTAATTTGTACCTTTATATATATTGCTTTTATTTTTGGAGCACTGGATTTGAACTGAGAGGACTTGGATTTAGATCCAAACATCATTGCTTACTACCTATTTGATGTTTAAAAAAATCGTTTAATCTCTGTGGCCCTCAGTTTTCCTAATCTATACAATGAGACAATGAAATTTGAAGTTCTTTTGGAATTTTAATCAAATGACATATATGAAGTGTTTGCAAATTTTTAAAACCTACATAAATGTCAACTATTGTTATTAGTTGGTCACCTTAATTCTACTTTTTAATATCATATTCTATGTCACAATTTCATGGCATTATATATTTTCTATGGCCTTTGAAGTTTCAAATTATCTAACCCCAGTTTAAATATATAAATTCTTAATACTCCTTAGAACCACTCTTCACTACATTCAGCTAAATTCTGTTATCTCCTGTAAGAGTTCTGGCCTTTAAGTTTTAATTTTGCTGTGCTACATCAACACATTATAAAATGTTCTTTTTTTCCCCCTTTGACTCCTTAAAAATTGATCTTGGGAGCTACCTCTCATGAAGCCTTACCCAAGCACTATAATCTATGATGATCTCCTTTATGTAATCTGGTGGAACTATAATCAGTGTCAAATTGTTCAGTTCTCAATTTTTATCTACTTTATTTTATCTTTATCATTTCTATCTTTCTAACTATAGAGTGTAAACATCTTTATCTTTGGGACTATGACTTAAATATCTTTTGTATCTGAGGCTCAGAGCATACAACAATGTTGTAGCAATCATAAAATGTTTATTTAGATTATAAAGGTAATAAAAATATTACTTGGGAAAAATAGTAAGATTTAGAAGTGTGTCAATCACTTGTATGTTTTTAAATTATTTTTCTTGATGTCTGCCATTTAATTCACTTTTATTGAGTTTTCAATACATTATACTGACACATAAATTGAAAGAAATATTTATAGTTCATCTGACTAAACAGATTGTGATATATTTTAAAGATGATTGCCTGATCAAATGCTTTTTGTGTAAAACTTAGATATTACGAATTCTCCTTACATTGAATATACAATAGAAATGTGAGTAATTGTCTGAAAGTTCAAGGAGAGGAAAACAATTTGCATCTGAAGAGACAAAATCCAAACTTTTCAGTCTTTTTATTTCCTATATGAGGCCAATTGTTTTATTGATTTAGCTTAGAAGATAGCAGGGGAGAAAAGATGAAAAACAAAAAGATTTCTTAGAGTACTTTTTAGTTTTTCCTAGTCAAGTCTAAGTAAATTTGCTTTCTAGAATGTATAATTAAATTTCTCACAATACATAACTTATATTATTCATAATTTTTTTCATTCATATTGCAGGAATGTTCCTCCTATCAAAGTATTCTTAGTAAGAATATTATTCATTGAAAAATTTAAAGGTATTTATCACTTCTTAATGGGTATTATGGAAATATATTAAATCAATTAAGTACAAAATGTTACTATTAAAAAAAAAAATCCAGCCTTTGCTTCATTGTATGATTACCTTGAAGGAAATAACATAAGAACTGAAGTTCTAAATGGTGAATATTTTTCTTAAATGAAAATTGAAAGGATATGGAAAGGATGAAAGGATAAAAGTTGTAGAACTGAGTAAAGACTTGAATAACATCTTAAAAGAATGTACAGATGTATAACTTTGCAGATAAAATGACACTCAGAAGTACAATAAACTAGCATAAAATATTCAAATACACATCCTTGAATGTAAGTGACTTTTTTGACAAAAAAAGGAACTTATTCTGTCTAAATCTATCCTAAAGTAATCTAAATTAGTAAAAAGTCTGGGGATAATACACATTTTAAAAATAAAGAAATGTACTTTATCACTTTTTACATATATCCCATAATTAGAGATAGACAAAGGAAGCTCATTTGCTTATTCTTTCAAATTATATAATTAGAAATATCCTTAGGGAGTGAGTTTTATTGAGTAGATAAGATTGATTTGTAATTAGCACATCAATTATTTGTGTGAATTTGATGGTTCAGCAGTGCCTGAGGTTATTTGAAAATGTCCATTCTTTTAAATCCCTTTTGAATATTTTTTTCCAATACTAGTAGATATCCTCATGGGAAAAAAAAAATCCTAGGCAAAGAACCTCTCACCTTATCTTTGCCTAAATTATCATAATAAATAAGTGGTCCCTGCCCTGATGACATTTTTACTATATGGAATGTGGTGTTCAATTTATACATATAACTCTCTAAATCTATTATCAAATATTCTGAACAGGGAAGAGAGAACTCAAACATACATGTGACTCTATAAATAGCAAAAGTCCAATTCCCAAGATCAGTCTTCACATGAAGATCAACCCCAAATCAACCAATAAATATTTATTGAACATCCATTGTATACTGAGAATGTATTAGGAGTTAAGGGAATAAGAAAACAAATAGATAAAGTTCTACTTTCAGGATACTCAGAGACAAGATCAACATACACAATTATATGCTAGCATATGAAATGAAGCTAAATTCATAGCAAATTAGAATGTGTGTATGTTTGTGTCTGTGTATGTGTGTGTGTATATATATATATATATATATATATATATATATATATATATATATATCATGGGTTTAGGAACAAGACTAAAACGAAGTCTTTTTGACTGGGAGATGGAAAATGGACACTTAAGCTTTTTTTTCCTCCCAAAAGCAGTTAAACTTTAAATGGAAGAAAAGGTAGAGAGAGGGAAATCCAGGAAGTGTAAATGGCAAGCACAAAAAAAAAAAAAATTAAAAAAGACAATGATAATAAGGAGACTATGCTGACAGAAATGAAATATACATACAAAGGCTATAATGAGAAATGCACTTGAAGTAATATGGAATCAGATTATGGTTATATTATGCTTGTTAAAGTTAGAGGAAAATATTCCTTTTTTTTTTTTTTTTAAAGATAATACATTTTGTTATAGGCTTCTAGATAGTGTAGAAAAAGCACTGAGCTGAGTTCTCCCAACATTCCTCTTTGAATTATTCTAATTTAATGTTTCAAATCAAATTTTGCAGTAGCAGTCAACAAAATAAGACTTTCTTTCAGTCAAAAACATGTTAGGGCATCAAAGAAAGATCTTTGACATGGGACTGGAGGCTGATGTGAAGCAAATGTGGATAAAACACCAGTGGTGGGACTATGTGCAAAAGAAGCATCATCAACTTTAACTTTGGTAGCTTTTAAGCCAAAGATAGTAAGGGGAACTGGTAACTTATCAGAAAATGATTACAGAGAATCCCTGTGGCAGCAATCAATGCAGGACCAAATAGTTTTCAGCTCTATCACCTATACCCATTTGGGGATCATAATTTAAGGGTGTAGAAGAACACTATCCATCAAGAGAGACCAAAAGCCATGGAGAGAATTACCACTTTTATTCGCAAGAAATCAGTTATCCTGATGAACAGTTCTGTTTCAAGTTCCAGGGGAACAGGGACCCTGAGAAGTAATGTTCAAAACTTTCAGTTCCAAAGGAAATCTGAGGAATGGTATCCATTTCAATACTAAAAGATTAGGGCTTTCCCTATACAAGAAACAGCATGCAAACCAGCAAAGTAGTGGCCATATCACAAATCTTCCCATCTTTAAAGCATTTAAAATTTTTTAACTTCCAGAATGAGCTCCGAAAACAGTAATGGAAAAAAAGTCTAAAGTTTAAAGCAATGTTCTTCCCATCTTTTGCCAGGAACAGAGAACAACATTAACATAAAATTCAAAAATCAAAAAAATAATAATAATAAAGTAGAAAAATAAGCAAATAGCAAAAAAAAAAAAAAAGTATCAAACCATAAAAATGACAAAAGATCGAGAAACAAACACAGAAAAAGAAAGCTACAAACAAAGCTTCAAAGGAAAAAAAAAATAGTGAATTGGACACAAGCCCAACAAAACTTTCTGGAAGATCAAAGAAATAATTTTTACAATCAGATAAGTGTGGTAAGCAATTAAGTAGTATAACCTGTTTCGGTAAATGGCCTTTTTCATTTGACCATACACCACATTAAGTTTCTATATACTTTTGAATCAAACATGATTTTGTACCCTTCAAAAAAAGCTAAATCAACCAGTTTTCCTTTGTGGTTTTCCCAAATAGGACCTTTTTTCTCACTACTATAAAAGCTGACAAATAACCAGAAAAATTTAAACTAATTTATGTTAAATACATCACAAGGGTCAATTTTTCTGCTGTCTCCAAAAATGCTGAGGAAAAATCATGCTGCATAGTATCCTCAGACATTTCATAAGTATCTTAATGAAGTACCACACATCTCAATGTTTCACTCACTCTCAAAGTGGGGTTTCTTGAAAATTCTTTATTTAAAAGATTGTGAGGATTGATGTATTAACATTTGCAAAAATGATGATCTATCCTAGGAATATATTCAATAAATACAAAAGGAAAATGAATGTAGAAGACATATATAATAAATAATATCTTGAGATTCATTTTGAAAACTTCTACATCATATTTTAAACATTTGATTATACATGGCTCAAAAAAGTTGTTATTGTTGTTCCTGATGCCTCATAGGTGCAGTAAAGTAGTGGTATTCACAGTATATCCAGTAATAGATTTTGGAGTCCTGAGCCACAGAAAATCATTTAGCAAAACTGTCTTATATTCTTTATTAGGCTCAACCAGCACTTTCCCAAAAATTGTACTAGAAAAGGGGCATGGTAACTAATATCGGAATAATTTAGATGATACTAGGCAAACTTGAGAAATTTATAGGAGAAACAAAATGGCATCTGATAGTCCAAAAGAATGCTGGACAAAGAATCAGGAATAGCTGAATCTGTGTAACCCTAGAGAAGTTAGGCAATCTCCATTTGCCTCAATTTCTTTAACTGTAATATATATATATATATACATACACACACATATATGTATATGTATATATATACATACCTATTTTGCATCAAATATGATGGAAATTGGGGGCGGAGCCAAGATGGCGGAGAAGACACACGCGACTTTCTAAGCTCTTCTCTTACCCTCGTTACCAATATTATATCGAGCCTCAAAAATAGTCTTGACTGCTACAATTCGGAAAGATAAGAAGTAGAACAACTCACCGGCCGAAGAAAATCTGCAGTCTCGCCAAAAAAGGTTGGTTACGGGGCCAGGGGGGAGATCGGCGCAGACGGGGAGAGAAATTAGGTTCCGAGGAGAGTCTCAAACCGAGGGTGAAAGCACAGATCTCAGCACAAGCGCGCAGCCCCAACCCGCAGTAAGGGCTTTTCCTTGGGGCAGTTGTGATCCTGCACGGCAGGAGGACGCAGCCCGGGTTAGCCTCCAATCTGCACAGTGGGGAGCTCGGCTTGAGGCCATAGAGCTTTTCCAGGGCCGATTTGCATTGGGCAGAGACACTGGGGCAGAGTTCTGGGCGGTCTGCGGTCTGCGCTCAGCTGCTAATACTCACAGTCCCACAAGAGGCTCCGGCCTGGGGCAGTGACACTTTCACCACTTAGTCTCTAGCCTAGGGCAATCGATAATCCACTCAGCCCTACTAAGCCGTTTGATAGCTCGGCCAGTGCTGAATCCACTTCCTTTTGGGGGAAGGGAAGACTCTCACTCAGAGCACTCCCATACCTCGGAGCCGGAAATCGCTTTAAATCTTTCCCTGCTCTGCAGAGGAAGCTGGTAACCCCTTGCCTAAGGGGACCTACCCTAAAGGCTTTAAAACATGAATAAAAAGATGAAAAGAACAATCGACAGCTTCTATGCAGAAAAAGAGCAGGTCAGCAAACCTGAAGAGACCTCAAACAGCAAAAATGCACCAGATGGCCTCCTTTACATTATGGCTCTCATAGAAGAGACCATTAAAAGTCTCAAAAGAGAGTTAGAAGATAAATGGGGAAAGGAAAGAGAAGCCTTACAAGAGAGCAACAACTTCCTGAAATACGAATTAGAAAAGTTAAAAAATTCCCAGGAAGTGCAAATTGGTGAATTGGAAAAAATAAAAAAATCACAGGAAAGTAAGAATTGTGAATTGGAAAAAATAAAGAATTCACTAGAAAGTAGGATCCGTGAATTGGAAAAGACAAAGAACACGCAAGAAAGTAGGATCGGTGAATTGGAAAAAGAAAATAATTCACTAAAAAAAAAAATTAGTGAAATGGAAAAAAATTCCACAGACCAAAACAATACATTCAAAAACTCAATTGGACATATACAGAAAGAAGTAAAAAGCTAATGAAGAAAATAATTTTTAAAATTAGAACTGAACAAAATTGAAACTAATGATGCATTGAGACAGCAAGAATCAGTCAAGCAAAACCAAAAAATGACAAACTGAAAACCATGAATTATCTACTTGCTAAAATGACAGACTTGGAAAATAGATCTAGGAGAGATAATCTGAGGATTATTGGACTTTCCGAAAACTATGATGAAAAAAAGAGCCTAGATACTATTTTACAAGAAATCATCAAAGAGAACTGCCCAGATGTAATAGAATCAGAAGGTAAAATAGGCATTGAAAGAATTCATCGAACACCTTCTGAAAGAAACCCTAAAATAAAAAACAAGGAATATTGTGGCAAAATTTCAGAACTATCAGATAAAGGAAAAAATTTTACAAGCAGCCAAAACCATTTAAATACCGAGGTGCCACAATAAGATCACCCAGGATCTGGCTGCCTCCACATTAAAGGAAAGAAGGGCCTGGAATATGATATTCTGAAAGGCACAAGAACTTGGATGCAGCCAAGAATAAACTACCCAGCTAAGCTGAGCATTTTCTTCCAGGGAAGAAGATGGACATTTAATGAAACAAATGAATTCCATTTGTTTCTGAAGAAAACCAGAATTAAACAAAAATTTGATCTCCAAGAATAGAACTCAAGAGATGCAGAAAAGGTAAAAATAACTCTTGAGAATTGTATTTCTGTTGTGGATATACAAAAAATACATGTAAAATTTGATTGTACTGATATAACATAAAAAAGGGAAGTAGATATGGAAAAGGGATGATGGCAGAATAAGGTGGGAAGGAGGGATAAAAGAGGGAAACCACATCCCACAAAGAGGCTAAGGAAACTTATCATATCTGAGGGAATTTAGAGAGGGAGGAACATTGTGTGAATCTTACTCTCATCAGAGTTGGCTCAAAGGAAAATAATTGACATTTGTTTTAGAGAAAATTCTCTCGCCTCATTAAAACGGGGGAGAGGAAAAGGGAAAAGAAAAGAGTAATAAGGGAAGGAAGGGGGAAAGACTCAAAGGGGGGAGGGAGGGATTATAAAGAGGATAAGTATCGTGATACAAGAGGGGCACATAAGTTTAAAAGGGGGAAAGAGGGTTGGGGGGGGCAAGAATAAGTAAAGCACAATCTGGGGTTATTAGGATGGCAGGAAATACAGATTTAGTAATTCTAACCGTAAATGTGAATGGATGAACTCCCCATAAAGAGGAGGCAGATAGCAGACTGGATCAAAGTCAGAACCCTACAATATGTTGTTTACAAGAAACACATTTAAAGCAGGGGATACATATAGAGTAAAGGTAAAAGGCTGGAGCAAAATCTATTATGCTTCAGGTGAAGTCAAAAGAGGGGTAGCCATCCTTATCTCAGATCAAGCAAAAGTAAAATTGATCTAATTAAAAGAGATAAGGAAGGAAACTACATCCTGCTAAAGGGTAGCATAAACAACGAAGCAATATCAATATTAAACATATATGCACCAAGTGGTATGGCACTCAGCTTCCTAAAGGAGAAGTTAAGAGAGTTGCAAGAAGAAATAGACAACAAAACTGTAATAGTAGGAGATCTCAACCTTGCACTCTCAGAATTAGACAAATCAAACCGCAAAACAAATAAGAAAGAAATTAAAGAAGTAAACAGAATATTAGAAAAATTAGGTATGTTGGATCTTGGAGAAAATTGAATGGAGATAGAAGGAATATACTTTCTTCTCAGCAGTTCATGGAACCTATTCAAAAATTGACCATATATTAGGACATAAAGACCTCAAAATTAAATGCAAGAAAGCAGAAATAGTAAATGCTTTCTTTTCAGATCATGATGCAATAAAACTACATTCAACAAAAAATTAGGGGGAAATAGACCAAAAGTAATTGGAAACTAAACAATCTCATCTTAAAGAATGATTGGGTGAAGCAGCAAATTATAGATACAATTAATAATTTCACTCAAGATAATGACAATGATGAGACATCATACCAAAATTTGTGGGATGCAGCCAAAGCGGTAATAAGAGGGAATTTTATATCCTTAGAGGCTTACTTGAATAAAAAGAGAAAGAAAAGATTAATGAATTGGGCTTGCAACTAAAAAACTAAAAAGACCAAATTAAAACCCCAATCAAATACTAAATTGGAAATTCTAAAATTAAAAGGAGAAATTAAAATATTGAAAGTAAAAATCTATTGAACTAATTAATAAAACTAAGAGTTGGTTCTATGAAAAAGCCAATAAAATAGATAAGCCTTTGGTAAATCTGATTAGAAAAGGAGGGAGGAAAATGAAATTAGTAGTCTTAAAATGAAAAGGGAGAACTTTCCACCAAGGAAGAGGAAATTAGAGAAATAATAAGGAGTTATTTTGCTCAACTTTATGCCAATAAATTTGATAACCTAAGTGAAATGGATGACTACCTCCAAAATATAGACTTCCCAGACTAACAGAGGAGGAAGTAAATTGCTTGAATAGTCCCATTTCAGAAAAAGAAATAGAACAGGCAATTAAACAACTCCCTAGAAAAAATTCCCAGGACCAGATGGATTTACATGTGAATTTTACCAAACATTTAAAGAACAATTGGCCCCAATGCTATATAAATTATTTGATAAAATAGGGAATGAAGGAGTCCTACCAAATTCCTTCTATGACACAGACATGGTACTGATACCTAAACCAGGTAGGCTGAAAACAGAGAAAGAAAATTATAGACCAATCTCCTAATGAATATTGATGCTAAAATCTTAAATAAGATATTAGCAAAAAGACTACAGAAAATCATCTCCAAGATAATACACTATGATCAAGTAGGATTTATACCAGGAATGCAGGGCTGGTTCAATATTAGGAAAACTATCAATATAATTGGCCATGTTAATAACCAAATTAACAAAACCATATGATCATCTCAATAGATGCAGAAAAGCATTTGATAAAATCCAACATCCATTCCTATTAAAAACACTTGAGAGTATAGGAATAAATGGACTTTTCCTTAAAATAATCAGCAGCATCTATTTAAAACCATCAGTAAGCATCATATGTAATGGAGACAAACTGCAACCATTCCCAATAAGATCTGGAGTGAAACAAGGTTGCCCACTATCACCGTTACTATTTAATATTGTATTAGAAACGCTAGCTATAGCAATAAGAGCTGAGAAAGAGATTAAAGGAATAAGAATAGGCAATGAGGAAGCCAAATTATCACTCTTTGCCGATGACATGATGGTATACTTAGAGAACCCCAGAGATTCTGCTAAAAGTTATTAGAAATAATCCACAACTTTAGCAAAGTTGCTGGTTATAAAATAAACCCACATAAGTCATCAGCATTCTTATATATCACTAACAAAATCCAACAGTCAGAGTTACAAAGAGAAATTCCATTTAAAGTAACTACTGATAATATAAAATATTTAGGAATCTATCTGCCAAGGGAAAATCAGAAACTTTATGAGCAAAATTACAGACCACTTTTCACACAAATTAAGTCTGATCTAACCAATTGAAAATATTAAATGCTCTTGGATAGGGCGAGCAAATATAATAAAGATGACAATATTACCTAAACTAATCTATTTATTTAGCGCTATACCAATCAGACTCCCAAAAAACTATTTTAATGACCTAGAAAAAATAACAACAAAGTTCATATGGAAAAACAAAAGGTCAAGAATTTCAAGGGAATTAATGAAAAAAAATCAAATGATGGTGGCTTAGCTGTACCAGATCTAAAATTATATTATAGAGCAGCAGTTACCAAAACTATTTGGTATTGGCTAAGGAATAGATTAGTTGATCAGTGGAATAGAGTAAGGTTCAAGGGATAAAACAGTCAACAAATATAGCAACCTAGTCTTTGATAAACCCAAAGATCCCAGCTTTTGGGATAAGAACTTACTGTTTGATAAAATTGCTGGGAAAATTGGAAACTAATATGGCAGAAACTAGGCATTGATCCATACTTAACGCGACACCAAGATAAGGTCAAAATGGGTTCATGACCTAGGCATAAAGAATGAAATCATTAATAAATTAGAGGAACATAGGATAGTTTACATCTCAGACCTGTGGAAGGGAAGGTCTTTATGACCAAAACAGAACTAGAGATCATTACTGACCACAAAATAGAAAATTTTGATTATACCAAACTGAAAAGTTTTTGTACAAACAAATCTAATGCAGACAAGATTAGAAGGGAAGCAATAAACTGGGAAAATATTTTTACAGTCAAAGGTTCTGATAAAGGCCTCATTTCCAAAATATATAGAGAATTAACTCTAATTTATAAAAAATCAAGCCATTCTCCAATTGAAAAATGGTCAAAGGATATGAACAGACAATTCTCAGATGAAGAAATTGAAACTATTTCTAGTCATATGAAAAGATGCTCCAAGTCATTATTAATCAGAGAAATGCAAATTAAGACAACTCTAAGATACCACTACACACCTGTCAGATTGGCTAAATGACAGGAAAAAATAATGATGATTGTTGGAGGGATGTGGGAAAACTGGGACATTGATTCATTGTTGGTGGAGTTGTGAACGAATCCAACCATTTTGAGAGTCGTTTGAACTATGCTCAAAAGTTATCAAACTGTGCATACCCTTTGATCAGCAGTGTTACTACTGGGATTATATCCCAAAGAGATTATAAAGAAGGGAAAGGGACCTGTATGTGCACGAATATTTGTGGCAGCCTTTGTAGTGGCTAGAAACTGGAAACTGAATGGATGTCCATCAGTTGGAGAAATGGCTGAATAAATTGTGGTATATGAAAATTATGGAATATTACTGTTCTGTAAGAATGACCAACAGGATGATTTCAGATAAGGCCTGAGAGACTTACAGAACTGATGCTGAGTGAAATGATGGACCAGAGATCATTATATCTCAACAACAATACTAGATGATGACCAGTTCTGATGGATCAGGCCATCCTCAGCAACGAGATCAACCAAATCATTTCTAATGAGCTAATGAACTGAACCAGCTATACCCAGAAAAAAGAACTCTGGGGATGACTAAAACCATTACATTGAATTCCAATCCCTATATTTAGCTACACCTGCATTTTGATTTCTTCACAAGCTAATTGTACAATAATTCAGAGTCTGATTCTTTTGTACAGCAAAATAATGTTTTGGTCATGTATACTTATTATGTATCTAAGTTATATTTTAATATATTTAACATCTACTGTCATCCTGCCATTTAGAGGAGGTGGGGGGGTAAGAGGTGAAAAATTGGAACAAGAGGTTTGGCAATTGTTAATGCTGTAAAGTTACCCATGTATATATCCTGTAAATAAAAGGCTATTAAATTAAAAAAAAAAAAAAAAAAAAACCAAATATGATGGAAATTGTTTAAAGAAAATATTTATCCAAATGCCTAACATAATAAGTGCTATATAATACTTAAAGCTTCTTCCTCATAAAAGTCTTAGTGAAAGATTCAGAGTTAAAAAAGTCAGAGTTTTCTCTGTGTGGTGAAGAGTTAGAACTGAAGGGACAGGCTTTGTTATTGCAGTTTGGTGAAATAAAATCCCCTTTCCTTGGGAAAATACCTCCAAATATTTCAAAGGTAGATAACATCTCTTTTGGGTGGAAACATGTGTTGATTTTAAATTCTATTATGTTCTTTCATTCAGTTCAACTGTAAGAGCAATGAGTTAATTATATGGAACTCAGATTTTCATTCCAGACTCAGTTCCTTAAAAATAAATATTGAGTATATGTTCCTCATCTTCATTTCTGTGTATACTATTTTGTGCCTTGGCATGTCAGAGTATAATTTATTATATTATATATCATATATGAGAGTGTGTATACACACACATATACACACACATGCATATACATACATACAGGGAGAGAGACAGAGACAGAGAGACAAAAAGACAGAGAGACAGGGAAAGAAAGAGAACAAAAACAGTTGATATGCATTTTTTAATACATTACCTTAGGATAGTGATTAATTTCAAATTCTGTCAGTGCTCCTAGACCACAGTTAGTTTTATTGCCTCATTCTTTCTTTTTCCCTGAAGGAAGCTACATTTAAATTAAAATCTATTTGCATTAACAGCAAGGTACAAAAATAGGTATTAGTGTCTAAAGGTAAAATTAGCATTTAATTAAGGAATTATTTTTCTCTCTTTTGGTCCTTCCACTATTTCTCTTTGCCTTTCTATGTCTCTTTTTCTTTCTCTTCCTCTTAGTTGTCCCCTTTTATTTTCTTTGTCCTTCCCACTTTTTCCCCTCCTCTTTTTTTTTTTTTTTAACTTAACTTTCTCTTTTTCCATTTCTGTTTTTAATTTTTTTTTTGTTTTTCTTCTTTCCTAAACAATAATAGTAACTACCATTTAAGTCACTTTAAGATTTGAAAAGCTTTACAAAGATATTTTATCTTCACAACAACCTTGTGAGGTAGATGATATTATTATTATTCACACGATGAAATTGAAGCAACCAAAGGTCAAATGACTTGCACAGAATCACAGACTTAATTGCTTGAGACCAGATTTGAACTTCAGTCTAGGTGATAGCAAAAGAAATTCTATCCATGGGTGATTTAGCCACCTGCTTCCCCCCCTCCCCCTTTTCCTCTTCCTGTTTTTATCCCTGTTTTTCTTTTTGGTTTATTTTTATCTTTTCTGCATCTATGCTTTTTCCCTCTGTGTCTGGCTTTCTTTTTCTTTATTGTTTCATTTTGTCTATTTTTGTGTGGTTCCCTCTTAGTGTCTCTTTTACTTTCTGGATTTTTCTTCTGTCTTCTTTCACCTTTTTTTGTCTTCTATTAATTTATTATTAAGAAAATCTCAAACATATTTAGAACGGTATTGGGCATTCAATAAGATCTTTGAAACCACAAAGTCCAGTATATTGATTATTTATATATTTGTTTGTTTGGTTGGGTAGATCTCTGACTGTGATTTAATCGAGTAGGTAGTTTTATAAAGGAAAACTCTATGCCCTTTAGAAATTTCATTGAGGCACCAAGAGGTTGAATTCTTGTTCATACACACTTGAAAATCCTGTTATGGAAACAGGTCTCAACCTTAGTATTCCCAATCTGGAGCTGGCCTTGAATTCTCATGCCAGTTTTTTTTTTTTTTTTTTTTAAATTAAAAGGATCATTGCTTTCTTTGGAATTTACATGGTATTTATGTTTTAAAATTTTTATTTAAATTATTTAATTAACTAAGCAGTAATTCTTTGCCCAATTATATTACACATATATTTTCCTTCTGTAACTTCAAAAATGTTAATGTTTGAAACATTACAGATTTATTTCTATAGCAATTCAAACTCATAATATATAAAGAATGATTTTGATATTTATCAATCACATTAAACATTGACCACTTATTATTTAATGATGTTATAATTTCCACACCTGTCATCAGATTGTTTCCAAACAATCCAAAGAGTTGGACATTCAAACACAAACCAGTTCCCAATTGTTGGTTATAATACTCACTGGTCATGCTTATTAGGAATCATCAGGAAACTATCACAGACCATCACAAATATTCTGCAGAAATTAATTATATCATTCCTCATTGAATTATTTAAACTAATTTCTGACACAGCTTATTGATGTTATTATTCCCATATACAGAAGCTTTTCAAATAAATTGGTTGTCTATGCTAATTAATTGCTTGGTAGAATTTCCATGAGTATATGATCACTGTGTCAAATGTAGAAGAGAAGAAAATCATATCTTAAGAAATCATTTTTTTACCAAAGTTAGTTTATATTGCAAACATTGTCAAAAAGTAAAGTGATATAACCAATTGACCTATAAATGTATGTATGATTCACTGCAGTTCTTGACACCACTCAGTAGGAAAAAAATATTACCTGACTTATCAACTGGACCAGAAATGTCAGCCAGAGATGAAGAAACCAGGCTAGAGATAGGAGAGTCAGGAGGAAAATGGCAAATAATACTGGAGCCTCCCCTTAATGGAAGGCAGTGTGGAGAGATCATTACAGTGAGCTATGGCTCTCAAAATGAGAGGTAATAGCAATAATAAGACAAATTTGATTTACACCAGGGTTTAATGACTAGAAGATGGATTCTCCAAGTGCTTGTCCAAATTCAGAGAATACCTGATGCTGGTGTAAAACAATTCTTGGATTTTGCTGTGGCCAAGATAATTCAGAAAATAAATGTAAAGGATTGTTATGTCAAGCTCAGGGCACAGTCTGTTTCTAGGGCACATCATATAGCTCAGTAAAACAGGGTGTGTACTAATATCTTGATAAAATTTATTGTTCATTTTTTGTTGATTGGTTATGTGAATAAATATTAAAAGGGATTTCTATTTTTCATAATATAATTTGAAACATTTTCTTGCCATATTCTAAGATATATTATTCCAGTTTTAAATCAAAACAGAAATAAACTCAATGCTGAATAATATTTATTTTATTTACTTTCTCAATTCTGAACTCTTAAAACTAGTACTTTAAAGTAAAAAAAATGGGATTTTAGTGAAGGTCCTAAGTAGTATATTTATATACCAATTTGAGATTTTTCTAAATGTTATTTTTAAAATTTTATTTCATAAAGCAATTTCATGAGGTATTATGCTTATTTTGCAGATAAGAAACTGATACAGAAAGATATGATTCAAGAGCAAACAGCTAATGAGGATTAAAATTAAGCGTAGAATGTATTATTCTAATGCCCAATTCTCTATCACTTTAATTATAACGTTTTCTTTCCTGAAAAATGAGTACTTGTATTTTTCCAATGCTCTTTTTTTTTTTTTGAATTGGCTTTTTCTTTCAATGATAATACTTGTAGTCCATTCATATAAGTTTTGAACTTTTTTCTATGTCCTCCAATAGGCACACCACAAGAGGTCACCATCCAAACATGTAAGAGACCTAACTTATTATCTCTTAACATTTTTGATATGAGTAAACTGATGTTAAACTAGAATGAATATCTGATCTCTCATTACTATAGCATGACCAGGACAATTTCTTTTTAATCATCTAGGAGTTAATTTCCTATTGGTATATAATTATAATAAGAATTATTCACACTACTAGAAAAAAATTCAGAATGACACTGAATGGAAAACATTAGATAGCTTCAATGTTTAAGGAGATCCTACCCACATATGTATAAATTGACTAAAAATTTCTTAATAACTGGAACTGCTAGATTCTTCCCCTACATGCACATTTATTTGGATTAGTAGTTCAGGATGTGGAAAAATATCTGTTTTCTACTAGCCACACTTCTTTAATGCAACATAAAATTTTCTCCCCTTTACATGTAGTCAACAGCTTTGCCTTTAAATATATTAAATAGGAGAGGGATTTGAGGCGATTTAGTAACATGAAGTATTTCAAAGAAAATGAAAATTTGGAGTATTAATTTAGAACTTTACTTTTATGTAACTTTTTTTTATTTCTTAATATCAAACAAAAAATGACAATTCCAACATCTTCTTAAGTAATTGTTTTCTATTCATAGCTTGTGTTAAAAGCCATAGCTTTAGATTTAGAATTTAAATATTTTTCATCCCTACTCATGCAGCAGCAGCAGCAGCAACCAATCTTAATATACATGTTATAGTTTAACATTCCATTAATGGCATGCTTCAGGGAATTCCTAAAAAGCAATTGAAGGACCAATCTAATATTTTTAATTATGACTTTGATTTTTCTTTTTTTCTTTTAATAGCCTTTTGTTTACAAGTTATATGTATGGGTAACTTTACAGCATTAACAATTGCCAAACCTCTTGTTCCAATTTTTCCCCTCCTTCCCCCCACGCCCTCCCCCAGATAGCAGGATGACCAGTAGATGTTAAACATATTAAAATATAAATTAGATACACAATAGATATACATGACCAAACCGTTATTTAGCTGTATAAAAAGAATTGGACTCTGAAATATTGTACAATTAGCCTGTGAAGGAAATCAAAAATGCAGGCAGGCAAGAATATAGGGATTGAGAATTTGATGTAATGGTTCTTAGTCATCTCCCAGAGTTCTTAAGCTGGGCATAGCTGGTTCAGTTCATTACTGCTCCATTGGAACTGATTTGGTTCATCTCATTGCTGAGGATGGCCAGGTCCATCAGAATTGGTCATCATATAGTATTGTTGTTGAAGTATATAATGATCTCCTGGTCCTGCTCATCTCACTCAGCATCAGTTCGTGTAAGTCTCTCCAGGCCTTTCTGAAATCATCCTATTGGTCATTTCTTATCGAACAATAATATTCCATAATATTCATATACCACAATTTATTCAGCCATTCTCCAGTTGATGGACATCCACTCAGTTTCCACTTTCTGGCCACTACAAAGAGGGCTGCCAAAAACATTCGTACACATACATGTCCCTTTCCCTTCTTTATGATCTCTTTGGGATATAAGCCCAGTAGTAACACTGCTGGATCAAAGGGTATGCACAGTTTGATAACTTTTTGAGCATAGTTCCAAATTGCTCTCCAGAATGGTTGGATGCATTCACAATTCCACCAACAACGTATTAGTGTCCCTGTTTTCCCACATCCCCTCCAACATTCAGCATTATTTTTCCCTGTCATTCTAGCCAGTCTGATAGGTGTGTAGTGGTATCTCAGAGTTGTCTTAATTTGCATTTCTCTGATTAATAATGACTGGGAGCATCTTTTCATATGGCTAGAAATAGTTTCAATTTCTTCGTCTGAGAATTGTCTATTCATATCCTTTGACCATTTATCAATTGGAGAATGGCTTGATTTCTTATAAATTAGAATGACTTTGATTTTTCTAATACTATCAGAAATTAATTATTATCTATACCCCGATGGATATTTTTCCCATCTTTTTTTCCTGAAATGGGCTTTCAAAATAGTTATCACCTAAAGAAAAAAAAAATCATATTTAGTCAGTATGTAGCATTTGTAACATCTTGAAAAAAATAATCCATTAGTGTTTTAGAATGTGCCATTTGCTCAGGTTCTGCTTTCAAGTAAAATTTGATTTTAATCTCTTATTGAGAGGTTTATAGTGATACTGTATTCCTACATGATTTAGAATATTGGATCTTTGTTATTTGAACTAGATGTGCAAGACTACCTTTAGGGTAAAATTGGTCATTCTTGACTTGTACATGTAAACACTTCTGCCCGTTAAGAGAAAAAAAAAAAAAAAAAAACAGGGATATTTTTGTATATGGATAAAATATTGATACAAATAAATGATCATCTGGAGCACAAAAGGAAAGTAGTTTATGATAAGTGTATTAATGTTCAATTGATTGCTAGCTTTCACTTCACATCTTCCTTTGCAGCCTCACCATAAATGCAGGACCCATCCTAGATATCCCTTGGTAAATTTAGCAACTGCATTAAATTAGTTCACCCAATGATCAGTAGATCCTAGGAAATGATTCATATTGAACAAAATGCATGGTTTCACTTTATTAATTTATCATAGAAAATCACATGTAAATCTCATAATACTATCCAAGTCTACCATTTACAGAAAAGTCTGTAATCAGAAGCATGAAATCAAAGCAGAGGGATACAAAGTCTTGTAGAATATTTCATTCAGACCATGTCAGAGCAAGGAAAGTCACTGTTACTTCACCAGAGAGATTTTCCTTCTCCAATCACCAGCATAAATATTTCCACCAAATATGCTACCTTTCTGGTTTTGACTAAACTCACCAAAAATTGGCATGTTTTACTTTTTTGTCTCCTAATCTCTATGGCTTCATCATCATCCAATTCTTATTTGTAGTTCCAAGATACAGAAACATCAACATTGGCCACACTCCCATAAAACCATTTCCACAGATGGATCAAAGATCCCAAAGTCAACTACTGCATCTTGATCATAGTCAATATAGCATTTGTCCTGCCCCTGGACTTCCATAACTTTGGAAAAAAGAGTGAAACTTTGTGCAACTCTGTCTCATATAAATTAAATTAATGTGCAAGTTATGTTATCACCCATGATGTTATTGGTCCCATTTGAAAGTGGATCAACAACTATATAGAAAGTACTTTGTAAATGCTAAATCACAAAACTCAGCTATTAGTACCATGACTATATGCTACTTTGTAAATCCAATTTATAGGATATCCGACATACATAGTTGTAATGTTCTTCTCTAAAATATATTGTTCTCTGGGAACAGGTTCCTTGGGGGACTTCTGGAGGCAACCTTACTTTCAGTTCAATAAACACAAGTGCAGCCAGGGATTAAAGTCCAAATCCTTTATTGTCTCTTTCCAAGTCTTGTCTCCTTTCTTGGGTCTATTTAGCTTTCTTAGAGGGCTATCTCTCTCCTTGGTTCCAAGAACTCCTGCCACTAGTCCTTTGCCTCTGCCAGCTTCAGCCTCCAGCCAGCACAAATGTGGAAGATGGAATGAATCTGTCTCAGCCTCAGAAAGCTTTTAGAGTGCTTGTCCTTTCTGGTCCTGAGAGCTTCTCCTTATATATCCCACACTGAGTATACATCAATCATTATATCACTACGAAAGCATTATTTGTTGTAGGATTAAATCAATGCTAAGCTAGATTTAACCACTCTCTCCTCGATTCCACTTACTTAGCACCTTGTAAGAATTTTAATACATAGTACAGTGGATAAAAGCTATACTAAGTTACAGTCTATGAGTTGAATCTTTACGATTTAAAACTCCATAACCTTGGCAAAGTCACTTAAGTTTTCTAAAACTCAGTTTCCTCATTTTTAAGTTGATACAGTAGGACTAGATGAATTCAAGGTCCTTTCTGACTCAAGATCTATGATTCTAAAAACATTATGTATCATGTGAAATGCTATCATTTAAATTTATAATAGAGACTGCATGAAAAGATATGATCTAAAAAAATATTTCCACATAGAGAAAGGGGGAAAGCTGTATGTTATCAAATTTATTGCTAAGATTTATATATAATTTTAAGCTTTCCTAGGTACTGTTTCACATATGTGAGGTCATTAAATTTCATAACTTGTGGTTCTATGCCATCTTAAAAGTTATTAGCTCACAATGTCATTAAATAATCTCCGAATAAATGTTGAATTGCATGGTGAACCATATAGCAAATATAAAAAAATATCCAGTGATTATTGAGTTATTTTTCATAGTTCAAACTTAATAAAATTTTGTTCAAAATTTAGTGAAACAATAGTCTTGTAAAAACTTAATATGAGTGGAACTAAGGTACAAAGTAGAAAATAACTAAAAGCAAAACTCACCAGAACCAGGCTCTCCCAACATTCTCCTACAAACTTCTTTAAAATAATGCCTCAAATAAAATTCTAAAGTAGTAGAAAAAAATATGGAGACTGCAATGCTTTTCAGACTCGTTCAAATTAGTAAACTGCAAGAAGTCTGTGATATTGGCATAGAAGCTAATGGAGAACCAATATGGTGGTAGTACTAGCATTGACCCACGGAGTTGGAGGCTACAAAAGCAGCTTCAGGAGCTCTTAAGCTATAAATGGTAAGGAGATGAGGCAAATGGTCTTAAAGAGACTGTAGGGATAGAGGTATTAGACAGTATTGAATATTTACATACCCTATATCCATTTCTGAATCATAGTTTCAGAATGGAGAGGAAAGTTTTCTGTCTCAGGGAATCAGGACACCTTGAGTAGCAATAGTTTTTGTGTTTGCAAGGAGCAGGACCCATTAGAAGAAGTATTGCTTGAATCTGCTGCAGCAACGAATGTTTGTGGCAGCCCTTTTTATAGTGGCTAGAAACTGGAAACTGAATGGATGCCCATCAGTTGGAGAATGGCTAAATAAATTGTAATATATGAATATTATGGAATATTATTGTTCTGTAAGAAATGACCAACAGGATGATTTCAGAAAGGCCTGGAGAGACTTACACGAACTGATGCTGAGTGAAATGAGCAGGACCAGGAGATCATTATGTACTTCAACAACAATACTATATGATGACCAGTTCTGATGGACCTGGCCATCCTCAGCAACGAGATCAACCAAATCATTTCCAATGGAGCAGTAATGAACTGAACCAGCTACGCCCAGAGAAAGAACTCTGGGTGATGATTAAAACCATTACATTGAATTCCCAATCCCTATATTTATGCCCACCTGCATTTTTGATTTCCTTCACAAGCTAATTGTACAATATTTCAGAGTCTGATTCTTTTTGTACAGCAAAATAGTGGTATGGTCATGTATACTTATTGTGTATCTAATTTATATTTTAATATATTTAACATCTACTGGTCATCCTGCCATCTGGGGGAGGGGGTGGGGTGTAAGAGGTGAAAAATTGGAACACGAGGTTTGGCAATTGTTAATGCTGTAAAGTTACCCATGCATATAACCTGTAAATAAAAGGCTATTTAAAAAAAATTACTGCTCATCAAAATCTATAAAAAATAATTACACTTAAAAATAATACAGTATTTTACATAAATCATATTTAATAATTTAATTAATCATAAAAACATAATTTAATTTACATAAAAATAATTTACATAAAACATAATTACAAAAACATAATTTAATCATAAATAAAATGTTTTGTTATGTAAATTTATGTAAATATGTATGTACATATATATATGTTTTTGTTTGTGTTATTGTTATTACTTTTAGTTTAAAACAGGGAATTTAGGGAAAGGGATTATATCTGGGTTTTCATCGGAATAGTGATCTCCTATGTAAGGAAATATATGTTAATATTAGTTATAGCACCTTCTATGCAATTTGTAATCTTCAAGACCTCCTAGACCCTATAACTTTAAGCTACTGATTATGTGTCACAGATGGCAGGCACAATCACAATAACTAGTTTTGAGGATTTCTTTGTATCTCCCCATGCCATTTTCCCTTTATACCAATGCTCTCCTTTCATTTAGCAGAGCATCCGAGTTATTTTTTTACTGAGAAAAATCAAAGATATCCACTGTACTTTGTTTCAAACTTGCTAGCTCCCTTAACCAGTTCTGAGTTTAAATCTGGCTTCAGATTCTTATTATCTGTATGACACTAGGAAAGTCACTTGAACCTGTTTGCCTCAGTTTCCTCATCTGTAAAATGAGCTGCAGAAGGAAATGGCAAACCACTGTAGCATCTTTGCCAAGAAAATCTCAAATGAAATGAATAAACAATGAAATGCTTACTACAGAGCTTTGTCCACAGTAAAAAGTCATTCTTTCTTTTCCTCCCTCCCCCTCCCAATTTGTCTGTCTGTTTATGTCTCTGTCTCTCTCCCTTTTTTTTCCTCACCAGCAGTTTAAAAAAATGTTATCCACAAATATCTCTTTGGGTGTCAAAAAAATCAACAAAAAGGAAATCCAACTTAATGAATATTGTGAGAATGATTTCTTTCAAGTAGTTGGATTGGGGAATGAATAAGTTTTCTTGTTATCTTCATTTAATTCATTATTTTATTCCATATAAAATAATCCAATTCATTTGGAATCATCAAATTTTGAAACCTATTAAATACTTTTCATTATGTACATGGCAAGGAATCCAACCAAACTTTTAATAGTATACAATAATGCTGCTTAAAAACAAGTTAACAGTGCTCATGCATTTGGCTTGTTGTAAGATCAAAGCTAATAGAACCCAGATAAGATGCTGTATAAATCCTGCAGAGGTTCTATTTCAATCACTACTGTAACATATCCCTCCCTTCCTCCCTCCTCTATCTATATCATTTAAACTTGATTCATCAGCAAGTTGAATTTGAAATATCAAGGGGGAAAAATGCTGCTTGGGTTTTGAAAGTTTGGTGATATAGAGTATTCCTCAATATGTCGAGATTTCAATTTTTTTGATTTTCTAGTATTACAGATTATATTGGCAAAATATCATAAAATATTGTGAACCTGGTTTTGCTAATACTGTTATTTGTTTTGCTTCATGCATAGCAAATATTTTAAAATTTCACAAATGACTATTGAAGTCTTTTGAAGAAGAAAATAAAATATTCAGGACAGGGAAAGGATAAAGGAAGCCTATGATATAAATCATGTTTTTTTCTGGAGGCACAAAGACTCTTTGGGATATTATTGATATAGGTTATTAGTTAGAAATTCCAGAAGGACACAATCCAAATATTTGATTGAACAACTAGAGGGCAGATGTGACTCAGTGTAGATAAAGGGAAAGTTATGCATACCCTGGGAAATAATTAAAATTGTCTGTACACACTTACAAATTAAACAGAACCTCTCAGAAAATGCCAAGGGAACTCCACAAATAACTAACTGAAGGTGTCTATTGAGGAGGTCCAAAAGTTCTGATAATATACTGTGCTGTCCAGATATAATTAAAAAAAAACTATTAAGGTTTTTTTTTTAAATTATTATCAATCTGATACTGAAGAATTCAGTTATCAAATGAGATTATCAAGAGACAAGGTTTAATGAAACATACAAAGCCAAAATAATTAACTGATATTAACAATTTTGTTGTTTCTTGAAATAGACTCATGATTATTTAAATCATAGGCTACTCATAAGATGACTTGAATATATTTTAATGCATAAAAATGCCAGTGAAACTGGAGTGCTTGAACTTTGAAATTTGAAGGGGGGAAAGGGATTCTCTGATTGAGAAATTTCTGAAAAAAATATTCATTTCACTCAATCCCATCTACTTTCTTTTTCAAACTAGACAGTTGATCAGAAGTCATAAAGAGCACATGATTAAGAATAGAGAACCAACACAATATGAAATGGAAACTTATTCCACATACCAGATAAAAATCAAATACATTAAAAAACCCTTCACAGCTTTTTACAAACTAACAGTAGAATAGCCTCAAGTGGGAAAAATAATTCCTCTTGTCTGTTGGGAAAACCATATGTGACTTTACTTTACCTCTGATAGATCTTTTTTTCTCTTCCTGTGAGAGGATGAAGAGGATGATGATGATGATGATGATGATGATGATGATGATGATGATGATACAAACAGACTGAGAGGCAGTTGCTGTTCTCTGACCTCTCGAATGAGAGGCAGTTGCATTGTCTGAACTCTCTCCTCTTCCCTCCTCCTCCAATTTATTTTCCCAGTCCACAAGCAACACCTGTGTCAGTAAACGCTTCTTTGCAACTCCTTCAGACGTTCACAGCTGTGGAAGCTCTGGGAGCATTGATCTGCTCCTTCACTTCTTGGGGAAACCCTACAGCTATAAAAATTATTTCCATTTGCTTTTTTCATTTTTTAACATTAGGGCAAAGTTGCATTATTTACAGGAGGATGGCACAGTTATTCCAAAGTTATTTTCCCCTTTTTAAAGTGCAAACCAAAACAGAATTAAAACAGGTTCCTTAGAAGAACAAATGCCCATTAAAACCTGCCCTTTCTAAGAATAAATATGTGTGTGTCACTTTCAAGCAATTTTATCTACTCCAATCAGTGATAATATTGAAGTAATGTTATATCATGGTTTTTGTCATCAGTGCTAACAGAATCTGGGATGAAAGATTTTTTCCCTATTCCATAAGAACAGATAATCTAGAATGATATGATACTAATCAATATTCTGCTCCAAATGCTTCTGAAAATATTACATAATATCCAGGCATTTCAAGAATTTACTAGCTCCTTCTCTTCCAGGAGCTAAACTTCAATTGTCACTCAGTCCATCTCTTCCTTCAAACTCTCATTATTACTCTTCTCCTAGTTCAGATTCCTAACATCTTACATCTCAGTTTTCACAATGACTTTCCACATGATTTTATTCTTTCCATCCTTGGCTCTCTGCAATTTACCTTGACAACTTCTGTCAGATTAATCTTCCTCCCACTACATTATAAAGATCAAGTTCTATATCTAAGCACTAAAAAACCCTCATAATTTATTCATTCAGAAAATATTTATTAAATTTTTACCATGTTTAAAGCACTGTGCTGAAGCCTGAGTATAAAAGGACAAAACTAAAAAGAAAACAAAACAACCACAAGAAAAAGAAAAAAAGCCTGCATTCTCAAGGACAGACATTTGTAAAAATGTTTATGCAAATATATAATATAGTAATTTAAAGAGAAAAAAACCCCTCCAAGCAGCCAGAGAGAAATCATGGAAATTTCTGTTTTTTAATCTTTCATTTCTTCCCAGTATGGGTTTTTTTTTTTTTTTATAAAGCCAATCTGTTCCCACGATAAATGAATTCATTCATTTTATTTATAGAATCCTAAGTAGTTGTAGTGTCCTCCTCCCATTATCATCTATTGAATGCTTATGCTTACTGGTAAATTAATAGTAAATCACACTCTACCTGAAGACTATTAAAGTTCATTGGAAAATATTTTGAATTTTGAGTTGAGACTAAGTTTTATGCCCCAGTAAGCATTATTTTTTCTTCTTCTATATAACCATGATTAATCAAATTGCTTAACACTTCTTAGCACATTTCTTCATCATTAAAATGGAGGTGACAATATTACTATTATCTATGTCACAGGGTCAATTAGGGGAAAGTTCTATAAAACCTTTATTTAAATTTCACCTCATTGAAATTTTTTTTTTTAAAAAAATAATAGTCATGTAGCACTTTAACTTTAAAAAGTACTATTTTCACAATTGTGTGAGGTGGATAATGTAATTATTATTATCAGATATAGATTAATAAACTGACATGGGGAAGATAAAGTAAGTTATCCTCTTTCAAAAAAAGTAATGAAGTACTATGACTTAGTTCTATCGTTTCTTTCCAGTGGACCATGCTGTCTCTCCAACTGGAACTTATATTGACTTGTCTACACACATACAGTAATTTTCCATTAAAATGTATGGTCACTGAGAATTTAAACAGCTTGTCTTTTGTTGTTGTTGTTGTTGTTGTTATTGTTCTTGTACCCCAAATACCTAGCGCAGTGCTTAGTACATACATCTGAAGCTATAATTTTTACTGCTGTAGGATTCACCTTTCCCCCCTAAGTGTAGAGGGCCACAAACAGTAGGGGAAATTTGGGTGATGTATAAGACCCTGCAGCCCTGAGGGAACCTGCTGACAATGTCTGGTTGGGGTCCCCATCTTCCCTAAGGGCTCACAGCCTTCCTGAGAAGTCAGGGGGCTGTGACAACCTGTGTTGTAATTGAAGCAGAGTGATACCAGGTGGCAAAGAGTAATACCAGGTGGTGATCTACATAAAATAGAAAGTTTTTCATGTGGTCCCATGTGCCCAGTATATACTTGGCATATGCTCAGTGTTGTTTTGGTTACATAAGGGTATGAGGGTATATATAAGGGTGAAAGAACTGGGAATAAATGGACTCCATATTTCCACCATCCCTGGGAGTCTTGCCTCATCACTTCTCCACTAAGATGGTATATTTTAATCACCCCAGCATGGGGGCTCTAGAAAGCAGGACACAACACCTAACATCAGTATAATTTGCAATGGCACTCATAAGGAGTTGATTGGACACCGAGAGATGTTTCTGTGTCACAGACATGACGAATTCTGATCTCAACTTTGAGGTCAACTTTCTAAAAAGTATATCGCCTTTCACTTGGTGGGCATTAGATACTTAATAATAAATGTTTATTGAATTGAATTTATGTGGAGTGAATAGAATTAAATTCAAAGTACTTGATTTTATTTTCTTCATGACTTTTATAAAGGACTTTAGAAATTGTTCCTCCTTCCTCTGTGAGCCAACAACACTTAGTTCATAGCACTCACATCATAAGCTATCCTCTTTCATGGCATGTTTTTACATATAATCTTTCTTTTTAATTGTAAATGCATTGAAACTAGGGACCAAGTATTTTAATAGTTTTATGATTCACAGAGAACTTGGCAAAGATCTCTATGTGTGACAGTGTCCTTTATTCAAAATATCTTGATCCCTTTCCAAGTCTTAGCATGGCTGGTCCTTTGTCACACTTCAACCCTTATTTACTTATAACAATTTTCCTCTTCTGCTTCTACTCATATGCTACAAGGAAGTCATACAACTGAACTAATTTGGACTGATAGAAATTCATTGTATCTAATCCACAACTTGGCTCTCATTGTAGCAAGACAATATTTTTATTCATCATTAATGCATTCTTTTTCCTACTCCTCTACACCAACTGTTTCAAATCTTTTATTCTCAAGTTTCTCATATAATGTCCTTACACAACCCTCTCAGCTGAAACATTTGCATCAAACTTTATTAAAAAGTAAAATGCATGTGTTGAGAGTTCCATTTTCTTCCCTCTCTATATCTCAAAATGCCACACAGTCATTATTATTTTCTCTTTAAATCAGGCTTTGATGACTCAGTCAACTCATCAAAGGCAAGCCTCAATGGGCAACTTTTTTTTTTTTTTTGAGAGGCAATTAGGATTAACTGACTTCCCCAGGATCACACAGGAAACATTAAGCGTTAAGTGTCCAAGATCACATTTGAACTCAGGTCCTCCTAACTCCAGGGCTGGTGCTCTATCCACTGTACTATCCAGCAGCTCCCATAGGACCATTTACTCATTTTGCTTTGGTTTATCTGGTGAATTATCCCAAAATTTTGCACCCTTTCAAATATTTTGAATCTTCACATTCTCTCTATGTGAAGTATTTTTTCTCTATGTAGATGATTCACCACCTCAATCTTTTCACTGACCTCTACTCTTGTATTTCTAACTCCTTTTTAGACTATAGATTTCTCATAAATTCATATTTATCTTAAACTCAACAAGTCCAAAATTTGAAGTTATAATCTTTTCTCCAAACTTTTACTCTTACACACCTCACTGCAAATCAATGGCCAAATTTTACTTTTTCAATTTTCACATCTCTCACATCTATCTTTCTACTCACATAGCCATCATCTTGATATGTTACCACTGTTTTTCAATTGTACCATTATGATAGTCTTCAAATGTGTTTCTCTGTATCAAATTTTTCTCTAATCCAGTATATAGCTGCCATTGTGATTATTATAAAGCTGAGGTATGACTGTGTTATTTTCTGACTGAAGATGCACAAGGATTTGGAGAGTAAATGCAAATTTCCCTGGTTGACATTTAAAAACTTTCATACTTAGCCTTCAACTTATATTTATAGTCTTATTATAAATTATTTTTTTCTATGCATGCTATAAAATAAAAAACTTGTCTTTTTTATTTGTTTTTTCTTTCCCGCTCAAAGAGCTACAATACCATCACAATGTCAAGGTCAAAGTACAGTGTGTCTAGCTATGGCTGATTATACCAATATAAACTTCTAAAGGACCTCTCACAATAGTTTGGAACTATGCTCAAAAAGTTATCAAACTGTGCATACCCTTTGATCCAGCAGTGATACTACTGGGATTATATCCCAAAGAGATTATAAAGAAGGGAAAGGGACCTGTATGTGCACGAATGTTTGTGGCAGCCCTTTTTGTAGTGGCTAGAAACTGGAAACTGAATGGATGTCCATCAGTTGGAGAATGGCTGAATAAATTGTGGTATATGAAAATTATGGAATATTACTGTTCTGTAAGAAATGACCAACAGGATGATTTCAGAAAGGTCTGGAGAGACTTACACGAACTGATGCTGAGTGAAATGAGCAGGACCAGGAAATCATTATATACTTCAACAACAATACTATATGATGACCAGTTCTGATGGACCTGGCCATCCTCAGCAACGAGATCAACCAAATCATTTCCAATGGAGCAGTAGTGAACTGAACCAGCTACGCCCAGAGAAAGAACTCTGGGTGATGACTAAAAACCATTACATTGAACTCCCAATCCCTATATTTTTGCCCACCTGCATTTTTGATTTCCTTCACAAGCTAATTGTACAATATTTCAGAGTCTGATTCATTTTGTACAGCAAAATAACGGTATGGTCATGTATACTTATTATGTATCTAATTTATATATTAATATATTTAACATCTACTGGTCATCCTGCCATCTGGGGGAGGGGGTGGGGGATAAGAGGTGAAAAATTGGAACAAGAGGTTTGGCAATTGTTAATGCTGTAAAGTTACCCATGCATATAACTTGTAAATAAAAGGCTATTAAATAAATAAATAAAATAAAATAATTTAAAAAAATTAAAAAAAAATTTTTTTAAGTAAAAATAAATAAATAAATAAAGTATCTCTCACAAATCAGACACAAACATTCTGTAGGACCATTTGGGAGCAGATATTTCTAAATTTGTTCATCTTATATTTCTTTTAGGCTAACTAAATTAAGCTTTACACATAGAGCACAGCATCTTCTTTGATGTGGACATACAATGTTGGATGACCCTGTTATTGTGTCTACCAAATTTCACAACAATAGCAAAGTTCTTCATGGAGACTTTGAGAGTGTTCTTGCATCATTTCATCAGCCAATCATCTGAGTGCCTGCTTTGTGTTGTTCACCTTAAAATAGTATTGTAGGCAAATATATGTTTGCCATTCTGACAGTATGGCTACCCCATCAGAATTATGGTTTTCTGTTATAAAATTTGAATGTGTAGCTATTCAGCTTTTACCTTTTGAAGATACCTCACTGTCCAGTGTCTTATATTTCCAGGTGATTTTCAGAATCTCTCTGAGACTATTCAAATGGGGAAGTTTTAATTTTCTGTCATTACACTGGCAGACTGTCTGGGTTTCACATGCATAAAATAGTGAGATCAGCACAATTATTCTGTAAACCTTCAGTTTGATTGGCATCTTATTATATATCTCCTCTAGCACACATGCTTTCATGTGTGGTTTTCAGAATCTCTCAAATCAGAATTCTATGGTTTCAGAGTCTCTCAAATACTAAGATAATTCTAGCAATGCGTATGCAAGTCTCTCCCTCTGTGTGTACATCTCTGCAAAATATACTGCCATGGGAAATGTATCCATAGCATTTTAAATTTCTCCATTAGCTGTAAATGATTGTTCCACAAATACTGAAAAAAAAAAACTGTTTTCTTGGTTGTAATTGTTAAGCCAAGCAGCAGAGAATTGATCTATAATGTATTGTATCTCAGCTTCAGAAACTGTATGAGAACACAATCATCTGTTATTTTTTATTTTTTTTTATTTTTTATTTTTATTTAATAGCCTTTTATTTACAGGATATATGCATGGGTAACTTTACAGCATTAACAATTGCCAAACCTCTTGTTCCAATTTTTCACCTCTTACCCCCCCACCCCCTCCCCTAGATGGCAGGATGACCAGTAGATGTTAAATATATTAAAATATAAATTAGATACACAATAAGTATACATGACCAAAACATTATTTTGCTGTATAAAAAGAATCAGACTCTGAAATATTGTACAATTAGCTTGGAACACAATCATCTATAAACAAGAAATCATGCACCAATAATCCCTCCACTTTATTCTTGGCTTGCAGCTTTTTCAAGTTCACCTTGATGTATTTTTGTCCTTGTTAAAGTCTCTGACAACATTAGCAAAAATATGATCCCCAAAAGCATGGAAGAAAGCTTTTTGAATTGTTTTGTTCTGACTACTTGCAATATTTTCTCCTTGATTCAATAATTCTGAAATTTAACTATGATATTCCTTAGAGTTTTCATTTTGGAGTATCTTTTAAAAGGTGATCAGTGAATTCTTCTAATGTCTATTTTACCTTCTGGTTCTTAGATAGCTGGGCAGTTAACCTTGATAAATGCTAGAAATAGAACTTTTCCTATGCCTAGGCTCTTTCTTTCAGGAAGTCCAATAATTCTTAGATTGTTTCTCCTAGATGTATTTCCAAGTCAGTTGTTTTTTCAATGAGGTATTTTACATTTTCTTCTATTTTTTTCTTTTTTCTTTTCTTTTCTTTTTTTTTTTTTTTTTTTGCTTTTATTTGACTAATTCTTGAAGTCTCATTGAGTCATTCACTTCTATTTGTTCAATTCTAATTTTTACTATATTATTTTCTTAATTTAGTTTTTTTTAATCTCCTTTTGCATTTGGTCAATCAAACTTTTATATGAAATGTGTTGTTCATTGCATTTTTTCCATTTCACATTTTCATTTTTTCAGTGAATTGGTTTCTTTTCCATATCTATTTTGTAAGGAGATAGATGCTTTCTCCATTTCATCGAATCTATTGTTTAGGGAGTTTTCTTCAGATAATTTCTGGTTTTCCTTTTCCATTCTTTCCTGCAAAGATTTACTTTCCTTTCCTCATTTTTCTTCTAACTCTTTTTAAAGATACTTTTTGAATTATTCCAAGAGAGCCTTGGGAAATGGCTTATATCACTCTTTGGTATTTCATCTGGAGCTTATTTGCCTTTAGGATCCTAAGGACTTGAGCTTGGCTCTTCTTATTCTCCATAAAAGCTGTCTATGATCAGATTTCTTTTTACTTTTTTGCTCAGTTTTGAATGAGTGAGGCCTACTCTTAAAACAGAAGGGCAACAGCAGCTTTAGTTTGCCCTGGGTCTGGGGCTGCTGACTAACTTCTGGTGCTACATTCTTTCAGGGCTCAATGGCTTCAATTTACCTTTTCTATTTGCTTTTTGGTGTATCATTTCAAGCTGAACCACCAGCTTGCAATCAGGACAGAGTAGCCCAAGAGCTGTAGATTTCCTGTTGTGCTGACACCACAAAACCTTGACTCCCCAACCCAATTCCCTGACCCATGCTCCCTGCACTGCAATCTGGGCTCCACAACCTCTCCCCCTGCCTGACTGAAACAGACCTTTTCTGAAGTTCTTGCAAATTATCTTCTTCTGGAAATTTGTTGTATCCAAATATTTGTGGGTTCTGTCACTGCAAAACCAGTTCAGAGGCTTACTCTGCGGTTCATCTCAGGAAAGCCTAGAGCTCTCTATTCTCAGCCATCTTGGCTCCATCCTGAAAGTGACTTTTCTTGAAGTCCTTCCAATATACATTGAGTTGGAGAGTTGATTCATTCCATCATAATCTGTTAAAAGGTTTGGTTTCATGTGGTTTTTGAGGTAAATTATTGTACTTTGTTTTTATTAAAGTTAAATATTCCTTTTAGAGATGGATGAACTATCTTACTAGTAGATTGAATAGAGTTGTTTTTCATTTATAATTTCTGAATTTCCCCATCACTTTCAATAATCTAATTCTGATGTTTGTCGGTGTTCTGACTTAAATGAATAAATATGGTGCAATACGCCAAATCTCTGAAAACTGCCCACCCCTTTTCTGCTTCACTATTAAGAAGACTTTGTTAGATCTATGTCAAATCTATGAAAAACTGTTCATGAATGAAGAAGTACTCTAATATGTTGAGTCTATGTCTTCTTGGCTGCACCATTCCTTAGTGCTCCTGCATTTTTTTTTTTATGTGAGTGTTTAGCTTGGAGATAATATGACAACAACTAGCCCAGCATTCCGTGCTACACATCTTCATCACTCTCACATTGTCTGTCTCTTCTCCTTACAATAAAATGGTCTATTAAATGCCAATATTTACTATAAGGGTGCGTCTACAAATTTTTTTTGTTGTGTTTCAGCAAATTAAATACACTGTTCATGAAAAAGTCACAAGATTCCTAAGTCTTTAATAGTGAGTGAACAATAATATTGCTTTTTCTGATGCATTTCTTTCCATGTGCTTCTTGCAAAGTCTGATCATTTGTGCCTACTCTGATATAAAAGTTACCTAGAATTACAAGCTTGTCTTATTTCAGCATGATGATAATGAAGGTCTCCATTTTCATAATCTTTTTTCTTTCACCTCATCATAGTTCAACGTAATGAGAACATATGCACTAATAATGGTAGTGTGGCACTTACCTGCAAGTGGCAATTGAATTGTCATGAGCCTGTCATTCCTTTCTTTGAAGAAGCATACAGATTTGTTGAATTAATTAGATTTGATTTTGAAACATTTGCCAGTTATTTAAGCATACTATTTTCACCTTTCTTTTTTGTTTGCTTTTTCCTTCTCATGGTTTTTCTCTTTTGTTCTGATTTTTCTTTTACAATATGACTAATTTAGAAATGTGTTTAAAATAATTATACATGTATAAACCATATCAGTATCCTTACTGTTTTGAGGATGAAAGAAATAAGGAATGGAGAAGAGACAGAGGGAAGAAAAATTTGGAACCCAAAATCTTACAGGCACTAAAGTTGAATATTACCTTTCCATGACATGGGAAAAATATTCTCAGGAGGAGGGAAAGAAAAATAAAAAACAAAAACAAAAAACTAATCCAGCTTACTGCAGGCACATCAGAAAAAAAAATATCTTACTCTGACATTGTTAAGCAGGTTTTTATTTGCCAGCCTTGTTTCACTCAGGGATGATATTTGAATATGATAACTGCTTTATTCTTTCACACCAAAAGCTGTTCATCTTTCAGGTATGTTGGATTTTTTTGTTATCCATTAATGTAAAAACTTCCTATATACTGATGTTGAGTGGTATCATCTTTGCCAAAATATTTTGTATATATTTTTGCATTTCAGCATGATTTTGGGCTCTCTGCTTGCCCAGATAAGCAGAATAGAGTTAGATAAAGCAAACAATTTTTAGGGCCTTTTCTTTATTCATGCCAGGATGTGAGTAGTGCACAGAAGACTTCACATGCTTGGGACTGAAATACCCTTAACTAACATATGGATTTGGGCCCACCACTTAGCTTCAACCTGGTTTAACCCATTTGTAAAGATGGTAATCCTAGGGCTGTGACCATTGCATTTGCTACAGCTTCTTGTTGGCATAAATAAGAACTGAGTGGAAGATTACATCAAAAATGGATGAGCAACCCAGAAAATGGCTTAGCAAGTCCTCATGCCAATAGTACTAACCCACCCTGAATATTCCATATAGCCAAGCCTTCTTATTCTTCTTTGCACATGACACTACATGAAGTATTTCTATGACATTTTTTTATAAGTAAATTATATATTTTATACATATTACTTTATGAATCCTGTTGGGAGAGAAAAATCGGAGCAAAAGGGGAAAACTGTGGAAGAGAGGGGAAAAAAACAGAAAAAAAGAAGTAAACATAGAATGAGTAGATTTGAATTCAATCTCCTTAGTTCTTTTTCTGGATGTAGATAGCATTTTCTGTCCAAAATCTATAAGGATTGCTTTGGATCAGTGAACTACTAAAAAGAACCAAGTCTTTCATATATGATATTATACATTCTTGACATTATTGAGTATAATGTATTCTTGATTCTATTTGGTTCACTCAGGATCACCTCATGTAAATCTTTCTAGAGTTTTATAAAATCAAATTATTCATTCTGGTGTTTGATAAGCCCAAAGACCTAAGCTTTTGGGATAAGAACTCACTGTTTGATAAAAACTGCTGGGAAAATTGGAAATTAGTATGGCAGAAACTGGGCACTGACTCACACTTAACACCATACAACAAGATAAGGTTAAAATGGATTTATGACATAAGCATAAAGAATGAGATTATAAATAAATTAGAAGAACATAAGATAGTTTACCTCTTAGACCTGTGCAAGAGGAAGGAATTTATGAACAAAGAAGAACAAGAGATCATTATTGATCACAAATTGATTATATCAAAGTGAAAAGTTTTTGAACAAACAAAACTAATACAGATAAGATTAGAAGGGAAGCAATAAACTGGGAAAACATTTTTACAGTCAAAGGTTCTGATAAAGGCCTCATTTCCAAAATATATAGAGAATTGTCTCTAATTTATAAAAAAAACCATGTCATTCTCCAATTGATAAATGATCAAAGGATATGAACAGGCAATTATCAGATGAAGAAATTGAATTTATTTCTAGCCATATGAAAAGATGCTCCAAGTCATTAATCAGAGAAATGCAAATTAAGACAACTCTGAGATACCACTACACACCTGTCAGATTGGCTAGAATGACAGGGAAAGATAATGAGGAATTTTGGAGGGGATGTGGGAAAACTGGGACACTGATACATTGTTGGTGGAATTGTGAATACACCCAGCCATTCTGGAGAACGATTTGGAACTATGCCTAAAAAGTTATCAAACTGTGCATACCCTTGATCTACCAATGTTACTACTGGGCTTATATCCCAAAGAGATCTTAAAGAAGGGAAAGGGAGCTGTATGTGCACAAATGTTTGTGGCAGCCTATGAAGACCAAGTTAGCACCCTGGATACCTTAGAATCAACTGGAGTTGGGATAAGCAAAAGCCCTTGATCTTTATTCTTGGTCTTTGGGGTAGCAATCAGGGGAATGGAAACAGGAATCTCTACATTTTCTTTCTTTCTCCAAAGCCAAAAGTAACTTTTGCTTGTCTTACTTTACCCTCTAATCCCCCTTACAATTCTTTGTGTACACCAACAGATCAACATATGAGCCAGCACAGAATATTTAGGTGGGCCATTTTCCAAGCATATGCTAATAGAGTATTGTCCAATAAGTAATTAGCCTTAAGTGCTTGGTTGTCCAAGTGCATCTGCTCAGTTTCAGCCCTCTACAGCAGTTCTCTTTGTAGTGGCCAGAAACTGGAAACTGAGTGGATGCCCATCAATTGGAGAATGACTGAATAAATTGTGATATATGAATGTTATGGAATATTATTGTTCTGTAAAAAGTGACCTACAGGATGATTTCAGAAAGGCCTGGAGAGACTTACATGAACTGATGCTGAGTGAAATGAGCAGGACCAGGAGATCATGATATACTTCAACAATAATATTATATGATGATCTATTCTGATGGATGTGGCCCTCTTCAACAATGATATGAATCAAATCAGTTCCAATAGAGCAGTAATGAATTGAATCAGCTATGCCTAGCAAAAGAACTCTAGAAAATGAGTATGAACCACTACATAGAATTCCCAATCCCTCTATTTTTGTCTGCCTGCATTTTTGATTTCCTTCACAGGTTAATTGTACACTATTTCAAAGTCCAGTTCTTTTTGTACAGCAAAATAACTGTATGGACATGTATACATATATTGTATTTAACTTTAACATATATAACATGTATTGGTGAACCCGCCATCTGGGGGAGGGGGTGTAGGAAGGAGGAGAAAAATTGTAACAAAGGGTTTTGCAATTGTCATTGCTGAAAAATTACCCATGCATATATCTTGTAAATAAAATTTATAATGAAAAAATCAAATTGTTCATCTTTTTTATAAAACAATAAAATCCCACTACCTTCATATATAACAACTTGTTTATCCATTCCTCAATTGCTGGTCATCTACTCATTTTTCAATTCTTTTCTGACACAACAAGAGCTGCTAAAAACATTTTTTGGATATGTGGGTCCTTTTTTCTTTATCATTTCCTTGGGATACAGATCCAGTAATGGTACTGCTGGGTTACAGGGTACATATAGTTTAATATCCCTTTGGACATAGTTCCACATTGTTCTCCAGAATGGCTGAATCATTTCACAACTCCACCAACAATATATTAATGTCCCAGTTTTCCCACATCCCCGTCAACATTTATCATTATCTTTTCCTCTCAATCAATCACAGAAGTGTGAGGTACCTCAGACTTGTTTTAATTTGCATTTATCTATTCAATTGTGATTTAGAGCATTTTTTTCATATACATATAGATTGCCTTAATATAGTCATCTAAAAAGTGTCTGTTCATATCTTTTGATCAATCAATTGGGGAATACCTTTATTCTCATAAATTTGACACAGTTATTTATACATTTTAGAAATTAGACCTTTATCAGAAATAATGGCTGTAAAGAATTTTTTCCCAGCTTAGTACTTCCCTTTTAATCTTGTTTCTGTTGTTTTTGTTTATGCAAAAACTTTTTAATTTAATGTAATCAAAGTTTTCTATTTTGCTTTTCATAATACTCTCTAGTTCTTCTTTGGTCAAATATTCCTGTGATCTCATAGGTTAATTATCACTTGTTCTTCTGTAGTGTTTTTCTTCTTTAAAATATAATGGTTCTCTCTGGGAGCAGGCTTCTTGGGGAGGTTTTCTGGAAGCATCCTTAGTTTCAACTAAAAGTAAATAATCACCCAAACACAACCACAGTGATAAAAGTTCAGATCTTTATTTCTTCCTCCAAAATAGCCTAGTTAGTCTTTCTTAGAAGCCTATCTTTCTGCTTGGTTCCAAGAGCTCTTGCAGCTAGTCCTTTGCCTCTGCTTTCTTCAGCCTCCAGCCAGCACCAAGGTGAAAGTTGCAATGAATCTCTCTTGCCTCCAAGAGAGGGCTTGTGGGCTTCTGTATCTCCCAGAGTGCTCCTGGCTCTCAATCTTCAAAGTGCTCCTCTCTGACCCATGACAATGTTCCAAAGTAACTCACTAACTGGAAGCTAAAAGCCTCTTTATATATGGTCTCCCAAAGGTTGATTCCCTCTTCTGTAGGCAGGGATTAAGGGAGGTATGAATTTGGATATCTCATATTTAACCCTGAAATCTCCCAAATTGTGAACTCCAATGAGTACTTAAATACTTCTTGATTAAATGAGCTCTCTAAAGGTGTGAACACAAGCATTGTTTCTATCCGTATTAGTGACTTATCACCTTGTAAGGATTTGCTCTAAGGTGTGAACCAATAAGGATTGTATCAATTCCATTGAGTTAACTTTAGGATTCTAACATTTCCCTTGAGTTATCACCTTGCTTCAAGTTGAGTTAACACTAGGATTCCAACAGTAAACATCCTTTATGTCCAAATCATGTACCCATTTTGACCTCATTTTGGTATGTGGCATGAGATGTAGATCTATACCAAGTTTCTGAAATATTATTTTCCAATTTTCCCAACAATTTTTTGCCAATTGATGAAGTTTTGATGACTGCTGCTTTATAATATACTTTCAGCTTTGGTACAGCTAAGCCACCATCTTTAGTAATTTTTTTTTTCAAATTCCCAGATATTCTTGATTGTTCTTCCAGATGAATTTTATTATTTTTGTGATTGTATAAAATAATATTTTGGCAGTTTGATTGGTATGGCACTGAACAATATACCAATGTAGGCAGAATTGTATTTTGTATTATATCATTTCAGCCTACCCATGAGCAATTGATATTTTTTCCAGTTGTTTAGATCTTACTTTATTTATGTTAGAAGTATTTTGTAATGGTGTTCATATAGTTCTTTGGTTTGTCTTGGCAAGTAGAACCCCAAGTATTTTACTTTATCTACAGAAAATTTAAATGGAATTTCTCTTTCTATTTCTTGCTGATGGACTTTGTCAGATATATATATATATATATATATATATATATATATATATATATATATAAATGCTGATGATTTGTGTGGGTTTATTTTATATCTTGTATATCTTGAAACTTTGCTAAAGCTATGAATTTTTTCCAGTGGGTTTTTGAATGATTTTCTAGGATTCTCTAAGTATGTTATCATATCAATTGCAAAGAGTATTAGTTTTATTTCCTCATTGCCTATTCTAATTCCTTTAATTTCCTTTTCTTTTCTTATTGCTAAAGTCAACATTTCTAGCACAATGTTGAATAATAGTGGTAATAATGGATATCTTTTTCCCCATTGATCTTATTAGTAATGCATCCAGCTTCTCTCTATTACAAATACTGCCTGCTGTAAATTTTAGAGAGATACTTATTATTTTAAGGAAAACTTCCTTTATCCCTGTGCTCTCTAGCATTTTTAATAGGAATGGGGGCTATATTTTGACTATTTTTTTCCTGCTTGTATTGACATTATCATATGATTTCTGTTGGTTTTGTTGTTGATATGATCAGTGATGGTAATAGTTTTCCTAATATTGAACCAGCCCTGCATTTATGGTATAAATTCTGCTTCCTCGTAGTGTTATTTTTCTGCTGATAAATTGCTATTATCTTTTTGCTAATATTTTATTTATTTTTTTTGCTTCAACATTTGTTAGGGAGATTAGTCTGTAATTTTCTTTTTCCATTTTGGCTTTTTCTGTTTAAGGTATCAGTACCATATTTGTGCCATAGAAGGAATTTGGCAATACTCCTTTTTTCCTGTTTTTCCAACTAGTTTACAAAGTATTAGAATTAATTGGTTTTTAAATGTTCTGTAGAATTCACTTGTGAATTCATCTGGATCTAGAGATATTTTCTTAGGGAGTTCATTAGTGACTTGTTCAATTTCTTTTTCTCTAAAATGGAACTATTTAAGTAATTTATTTCCTCTTCTGTTAACCAGGGCAAATTTTATTTTTGTAAATATTCATGCATTTTAGTTAGATTGTCAGACTTGCTGCCAGATAATTGGATAAAATAGTTCCTAATATGCTTTAATTTCTTTTTCAAAGGTAGTAAGTTCACCCTTTTCATTTTTAGTTACATTTCTAATTCATTGATCTCCTATTTCTCTATATTATTCATACAGCTCTTTAGAGATATAAAACTTCCCCAAAGAACCATTTTGACTATATTCCTTAGTTTTGGGTATCTTCTCATTGTCATTTTCTTGGATAAAATTATGGATTCTTCTGTAATTTGTTGTTTGATGCACTCATTATTTTTAGAATTAGATTTATTTAATTCCCAATTGGTTTTAGTCTATTTTTCCCTGACCCTTTATTGAATATAATTTTTATTGCAGTGAGGCCTGAAAATGAAGAATTTATGGTTTCTGCCTTTCTACATTGGATTGCAAAGTTTTTATCCCCTCATATATGGTCAATTTTTGTGTAGAAACCACATACTCTGGTGAAAAGGGTTCATTCCTTTTAGTCCTTATGCAATTTTCTCCAGGGGTCTATCATATCTATGTTTTATAGGTCCCTAATAACCTCCCTTGTTTCTATCCTTTTTTTTTTTTTTTTGATTTTGTGTTTAGATTTGTTTTATTTTGAGAAGGAAAAACTGATGTCCCTCACTAAAATAGTTTGCTTTTTACTTCTTCCTGTAACTGGCTTAAAATCTTCTCTAGGAATTTTTCTGCTCTCCTGCTTGGTGCAAGCACATTTAGTGTATTTACTATTTCATTATTTATGGTATCCTTTATCAAGATTTACATTCCTTCTTTATCTCTTTTAATAAATTCTATTTTTTTCTTTTGTTTTATCTGAGATTAGCATTGTTTCTCCTGCTTATATTTTTACTTCATCTAAAGCATAATACATTCTGTTCCAGCCTTTTTACCTTTATATGTTTCTCTCTGTGTCAAATGTGTTTCTTGTAAATAACATATTGTAGGATTCTGTTTTTAATCCACTCTGCTTTATGGGACAGTTCATCCCTTTCTCATTCACAGTTATGTTTACCAGCTCTGTAATTTCCTCCCCTTAGTATCTCCCCTGATACTGAGATCTTCCTCATCTTAGTATCTCCCCTGTATATAACTTTTGTTCTCTCTTTCACATGCTGTCCTTAGTGAATTTTTTTTGTCTACCCCACCCATTGTCTTATCTCCTGTCACCCCTCCCCCTTCACTTAGTGTTGTTAATTTTTACCCACTGACCCATTACTTTATATAACTTTTCTCATCCCTCCCTCTTCTCTTAACAGTGTTTTTTAACCCACTCCTCCCACTGCCTCATCTTCTGTAGCCCTTTCCCCCCTTCTCTTACCTTTTCCCCTAGTGTTTCTGCTCCTCAGCCCTCCCTTCTATCCTGTCCCTCCCTTTTCTTTCTTCTTTCTCCTCCTTTATAGGTAAATTTTTATGTCCACCTGAATGATGAAGTAATTCCTGCTTAAGAGCCAAAACTCATGAAATCATGCTTTGGACAATTCTCATCCTTCTCCCTTCTTTCCTTCAATTGTAATCAGTTTGTTTTTGCACCTCTTCATGTGAACTAACTGTCCAATAGCATCTCCCCTTTCCTCTTTTTCTACCCCTTAATGTCTTTTTCTTTGATGTGATCCCATTGGAGACCATTCACAGTCACACAATACATCCATGTGACACCCCCCTCTGTATGCCCCACTGACAGATGCAGTTCTCGAGTTATTAATATATGTTCTCATCTAGGGATGCAAACATTTCAATCTTTTAATAATAATATATGCATATTATATATGTATATAATATGCATATATTATTATATATCATCAGTAGATCCTTCCCCTCTATTTATCCCCATATTTCATTTGTTAGATTCCTCTTTCCCCTTCCCCTTCCCTTTTTCCCTTCTCCTTTCCCTTCTTTCCCTTTTCTCTTCCCCTTTCTCCATCCTCTTTTCCCTTACTCTTCCCTCCATCCTCTTTCCCCTTCCTCTTCCCTTTCCCCCATCCTCTTTCCCTTTTCTTTTCCCCCTTACTCCCTCCCCATTCTCCCTCCCCTTTCTCCTTCTCCATCCTCCTCCCTGCTCCCCTTTCCCTCCCCTTACTCCTCCCCTTTCTTTTTCCCCTTTCCTTTTCCCTTCCCCCTCTCCCTCCTTTTTCCGATTCCCTCTTCTTTTTCCCCTTCCCCTTTTCCCCTTCCCTTTTCTCTCTTCCCCTTTCCCTTTCCCCTTACCCTTTCCATTTCTTTTCCCCTTACCCCTTGCCCCTTCTCTCTTCTCCCTTCCCTTTCCTTTCTTCCTTGCTCCCTCCCTCCCTCCCTCTCTCCCTTTCTTTTTTCTTTCTTTCTTTTTCTTTTTTTTTCTTTCTTTTCCTTCCTTGTCTTGTCTTGTCTTTTCTTTTTCTTTCTTTCTTGACCCTAGATTAAGTATAAGGGAAAGAAGCTTGGGTTATATTTAAGGAATTTTTAGGACCTTTAATCATCCAAAGTGTTATTTGATACTAAAACCCTACCTCCAAAACTCATTCAGTGACAGTATATGAAAATATCATATTATCTACATAAGAAAATTCTCAAGGGATCTAAAATATAATAAAGAGACACAAGATAAATTAAGAAAAACACAACTTATTGCCAACGATTGCTCAAATAAATTATCATCTAGCAAAATGTGGCATATTCATGTATCAAGTTGAATATATAAACAATGAACAATCCATGTGTCATGCTTATACTCATCCTTTATTAAAACTCTTAACACTAAGGGCTTTCTCATAATGGGTATATTCACTATGGACTATTTGTTATGGCAGTTTATGAACAAAAATTGTATTGGATGAAAAAGAATGGATAACTGTATTTATAATATCACAAATCTTTTTTTTAAAAAAAGCTTTTGACAAGTGGACTTGTCAAAATAATACTTGAACACGATCATATTCTATTTATATTCACTGAAAAGTTGTCAACCAGATCACAGAATTGAAATCATAGATTTTAAATAGAATGGGACTTTGTAGGCCATCTGGTCAAGTTGCCTTCATCTGGCAGATGTGGAATCAAGGATCTAGGGAGCTTATATGACTTTTTCATGGGTATCTATAATAACTCCTCTGACCTCAGAATCAATGTTCTTTCTCCTAACATATACTGTCTCCTAATATCTCAAACAACAAGTAAGAAAATGATGGTATTTTCTATTTGTACTAAAACACTATTTAAAAAATAATTTAAGCAATTTAAAGAATCAAAGAAAATGGTTGATAATTCCTAGGTTTTGCTAAGTAACAAGAGTTTTTCAGAAGTAGGGATTTATTTCCCTTCTTTCTGGGCAATCCTGTAGTGTTTCTAATGATATTTTAAAACTTAAATTGTTCTAAATTTAAAAATCAGAGAGGTCATTGTAATCTTGCCATCTCTTTTTCTTACTTCTTCTCTTTATCCTGGACATTAGGCAAATATTCTCAGAAATAGCAATGCAACACTATCAAAAGCAAGTGCTTTAGTTGTTGAAAAATGTCTGAAGCATAAGTATTAAATTTGAAATTTGATAAACCACACTCAAACACTTCTCTGTGTATTAATATGCTTCAAAAAGCCCTACTTTGCTACCTGTTAGCAATTACAGACTGATTAATAAAGAAATCCTTTCTAAACATATTAGGGAATTATGTTATAAATTGAAATCCAATTAATAAACTCATATTAAATAAAATGGCAATATTACTTAATCAAAGCTAAGATGATGACTCAGTTTAATAATAAATACTTGCATGACTTCAGCCAAAAATTTGAGCTTTTAAGTATCAATAATATTGGGCAAGCAGTTACTATCTGTTCTGAAGCAGAAGATTGTCAGCAATAAGACATTCATATAATGCTTTAAAATTTTTCACATCTCTTATTTGATCTGAGCTTCTTAAGAATACATTGAGGTAGATAGTACAGGTATCATTAGTTTCATTTTACAAAGGATCAGAAAGGATAAATGCTTTATCTATGGTCATATTTTGTGAAAACAAGAATTGAATTCATGAAACTTCTCATTCCAAATACAGAACTGTATCCAATAAGGCATACTACCTCTTCAATATCAATAACATATTCTTTGAAAATGGCAGTGGGAATAAATTTGAAGAGATGATACTATTGAGTCAGATCTTTTGTAAACATTTTATCCATTTCACAAGAATTATGTATCCTCTCTTTTTTTCCTGGCACAAATGAAATATTATTTCTCTTTCATCATGTAAGAAATTGAAAGTTATAAGAGTTAAATTGGTAAGCAGTATTTTTTTTTCATTACAAAGGCATTCTTCCAAATTATTTTTTTAAAATGACTAGCAAAGGACCCCTTTAAGTAGAAGATAACAAATGCATATACCTATTAGTTTTTTTTTTTTTTTTTTTTGAATCATACTTAAATGAGTGAGAGAGATTGTCGGGAATGAAACAAAGCCAAAGTGTGAAAAACTACCCTTAAGTGAAAATCAATCAGAATTCAAGACAAAATACCTTTGGAATTGTATTGTTGTTCAGTTTTACCCTGTGATTCTATTTAGTGTTTTCTTGTCAAATATATTAGAATGGTTTAATACTTACCTTTTTAGCTTATTTTAAAGAGGAGGAAACTGAGGTAAACAGTATTAAATGAATTACCCAGGGTCACACAGTTCCTGATTGTAGGACTAGAATTTTATCCATTCTGCCATCTACTATTCACATCTTATTTACATAACATCTAAATTTTAATATATCTCAAAGGATAAATATAATTTGATTATATTTAAAATGATTGACATAGAATTAAAGAAAAGTTTCTATTAAGTACAAAGAAATTCATATTTGTCAAAATGTGGTGACAGAATTTTTTTGTTCTTTGGCTTTGGATTTGTGGGGAAGCTAAGTTTTCTGGAAGTTGTTTTATTGGGTGTTTTTGTAATTAATTTCTAATTTTGACTGAAATTCTAAAAGATCTGATGTCATAAAATAATCTTTCCTATCAGAAATAGTCTGATTTCTGTCTCAAAAGGGACTGCTCTGGAATAGACAGCTTGGAAAATATATTTTTTAAAAATGAAGAGATAATTTACCTATAAATCATTAGTGATAAAAGGAGGAGGAAATTGCCTCTTATAGGATGCTAGCTGACTAGATGGGTTGACAGAGAGAACCTGAAGTACTAATAAATTATTCTGTGAAGCAAGCAGGAAAGGGCAGTGATGGGGATCAATTAGCTTTTTATTCTTAAACTCTGTGAAAGTCATGAGTAGCTCCATTATGCTATGTCCAGTAAGAAATCCAAGTTATGAAAACTCTTGAGTTCAAATTTCCTTTATTAATCTGTCTATGACCCAATTGCCCAGGGTGTTCTGCCTCATGGTCTTTCCTCTCCTCCTCCCACCATGCCTCATGGTGTCTTTCTTCTTCTTATAACTAAGGGTGCTAAAGTCCTCTATGAATTTAGCTTATCAATTACAGGCATACTCCACTTCATGGAGTTCCATACTTTTCTCCTTGTTTAATTGTGAGCTCCACTAGGAAACTTCTCTTTTTCATTGTTAATTATTAATACCTCTTTCCTTTCTGAATATATGCTCTCCCAACTTTGTCTCATATTTACTATTCCTGGTATCTAATGTATCTCTTCATTTTGTCTGCAACCTTTTTTCGTAAATAAATCTACCTTTTCCCAAAGAGAATGACCATTGGGAATTCTTCCCATGGCCAAACCCCAATGTTTGGAGCCCCAAACACATCATTAGGAACTAAAAATTTCTACCCCAAACACATCCCCTCCTTTGCAGTTTTAAATTAGATTTGTTTTGAAAATGTGTTTGGAGCCTATTATGTTAAACAAAAGCATGATTTTTTTCCTTGACATCTGTCATTCTGGTTCATTTCAAGACCCATCAGTACTTCTAATCTTGTCTTTAATAAAGAAATGATGAAGAGATAGGAAGAATTAATTTAACAGATGGGAACGTGAACTGTCAGGCAATGGGCCACATATCGCCAAATATAACTTGGCAAGAATATCCTGTTTCACATTTTCAACTTTAAAATACTTTAATTCAGGGATAGTGCTGCAAAATATGTTATTTGACAATACTTTTTAGTATCTACACAATATAATGTCATTAATGATAACAAAATAAATAAAGATGGAATAGATCTGAATTCAAAGGAGCTGCACACAGAGGATGACTTGATGACAGAAGAGAAAGAATACTAACTATGAAAGTGGAGGAATGAGGTTCAGATTCCAGTTTCTGGTTCTTGTTGTTTGTTTGATTATAAGCACATCATTTCAATTCTCTGATTCTCAGCTCTATTACCTAAAAAATGATGAAGTATGTGACTGGAGATTTTGAAAGGACATTGCACAAGATAATTTTTAATTTCCCCTCCAAGGCTAAATGTACATTTTGCAACCAATTCTGACACTTACTGAAATAATTGAGTCAAGTTATTTTATCTCAGCTTCAAGAAAAATGGGATAATCAACCTTGCATGACTTAACAATGTGGTTGTGTACAATCAAGTACAATAACATCAATGATTTACTTTTTGAAAACACATTACACAATGTAGAGTTCAACTAAAAATATAATTGAGCATCTACAGCATGCATAAAATAGTATTGGACATTTTGAAAGATAGAAAGAGAGTAATTCACAGCTGCTCAGCTCAGGGAGGTTCTAATGTTTGTTGTTATTGCTCTTGTTGTTTGTTTTATAAATGAAACATGTTCAGTGCAAGAAAGTATCAGGTATCAAATAGGTGTGAGGGTTGTTATTGTTGCTGCTGCTACTACTATTACTATTGTTGCTGCTGTTAGTTGGTAGTCCAGTAAATCAAACTACATAATGAGTTGCAAAGGTGGTTTATTCCCATAAAGGGACTTGGGAGAATCACTATCAGAAATAATTTTATGTAGTCTTTTCTTACTAAATAACTCCTTATTCTCCATATGAAATATACTTTATTATGAATGAATTTCAGTCATACAATGTTTGGCATTGACACATTTAAGGAAATTTTTAGTGTTTTTCCCCCTAATTTTCATTTTCGATACATCTCTCTGCCTTCTATGTTATTTCAGCCTCTATTAATCATATTTCTAGCAACAAAATGTAATTGTAAATTTCATCCTTTTCATGAATAGAAGTAATTATTTATGAAAACAGCCTTTAATGCCTAAGTGTTTCTAAGTCCAAGGTTTTTCTCTTGATGGTGCCAAACTTTTTGTTATACTTCTACCTTCAGAAAGCTTTTTGGAAGATTTTATGTAATGAGACAAAACTATTTTTATATCAGTCATTCAGAAAACAATAGTAATGAAACATTCATTACAAAATACTATGGGCATTTTTAAAAAGTGGTGAAGTAATCTATAGCAAAATGAAAGTTATATTATTGAGTTACCCAAGTGGCCTAATCCAGATTAAAAGATGAGGGCCACAGGGCTGAATACAGCATTTTGTATGGTCTCTATTGTCTATATTTTAGTTTCTTTCGCTAATAAGATGTAGATGAATAAGCTGTGAGGAAAGAAGTAGTCATGAAGTATCTATTGTGTATCAAGAATTATAAGTCCAAGCAAAATAAGGAAAAGGAAATAGCCCTTGTTCTGAAGGAGTTTACAATCTCTTGGAGGAAAAAAAATGTAAAGACTTGCACTTATAACATAGAAAGATAAAAATTGATTTGTTGTACAATCTTGTTCAACTCTTTATGACCTATGGTCACAGCAACCAGGCTCTTTTACCTATACTCTCATTCAAAGTCTCTCTAAGTTCTTGGCTATTACTTCTATGACACTATCTACCTCACCTTCTATCATCCCCTTCTCCTTCTGCCTTAAATCTTTTCATCATCAGGATATCTTCCAGTGAGTCCTATCTTCTCAGTTTGTGACCAAAATATTTAAGGTTTAGCTTCAGTATTTGAATTTCCAATGAATTATCTGAATTGGTGTCCTCAGCTAGAGCAGACCTGCTGACACCAGCTGGAGTCTGAGCACTTACCCACAATTATCATCTTCTCTATGACCTTCAGACATCTCTGGATACGACAGAGCAGTCTGACACCACTTATACAGTTAGAGAAGCTTTATTGCTTGGTTACATCAATTTGTCCCTGCTTTCTGCTTCCTCTCTGTCCCTCTGCAGTCCTGTACTTATATCCCTCTCATCTACCCTTGCTAACGTGCCCCAGCAACAAGTATGTGTATAGCTTGTGTATCCAGAAGCCCAACTCCTGAGATGGTGGGGGCTATCTCGATTTGATGCATGCTCGATGCCTGTCCCGACCTATCTACAGGGTGTGTACCCTGGACTTTTAGCCAGTCATGCAGAACATACACCGGAGGCCTCAACATCCATTCCCAAGAATGAGTTGACCAAGATCCAACCAGCCAAAGACCACAAAGGTCAGGTAGCACAAGACTTGTTTTTGCACAGACTTGTTGCTTATGCAAATGGGGCATTGTGTGCAAGGTACAAGATGAAGGGTCTCAAGATTAATGCAGACTCTTGTTATTCTGTTCCCTAGCATTCTTGTTGCTAGGTTCTCTAGCATAGACTGAAGACATATATATGACTACATGTATCTCTATATATAGACACATATGCATATGTATAAATATGCATAAAATAATGTTTTATGTATAGATATGGATATGTAGACTTAACTTAAGGTGTTGATATGTAAATATTGATTATACTTACTACTTTTGATGAACATAAAAATGTGAAATTATTTTATTTAAATCTTTTTAATTTGTACTAAGACATCAAGTTCCACTAGTGGTTATTCTAATTAGCATAGCTTTCAAGAATGCAGTCATTGGTATCTATGTGCTGAACCCCCCAAAAAATTCTGTAGAGGCTTTGATATTTTTACTTTAGTTTTAAGAAGTCTTTGGAAAACCCTCTAAATTAAGTAGCTGAATCATTTGCCTCATATCTCAGTCATTTCACAACTGGAACAAATATACTCTTCAAGCTACACTACTTTAACAAGAAACACTGTCTAGCTGGTATCAGATCAAAGCCTTATTCTCTGCACAGAGTTAATATATCCCTGGACGAAATTACTAACAAATTCAGCCCTACTGGGTGACAGCAATTTCCCCATATGATTTGAAAAAGAAAGTACAAAATATACAAAATTCTGATTACATATTGAACCTTGCAATAGAATCAAATTTTTAAAATCCAATAAAATGTTTAGCATGGGCAATATGTGAAATTAAGCATTTCAGTGATTAAACATATTGCCAATGCAATTGAAGATAGAAATCCTGAAATTTCCACACTGCTTTGATTTTTAAGAACATTTTAATTTGAAATTAAATGGCAGAAGAATCCGACAATTACTCTGCTCACTGATTTCATGGTCTTATTTTCCCTCATTGTTTCTTGTTGAGCCTCCTACTGTTTATAAAATTGAAAAATCATGCTGAGTTGAATGTCCAATGGCCTGGATAAAATTGACTTGCATTCTGTCTTTTTTTTTTCTTCTGAACTTCGTGATTGCCAATAATGGGAAAGAGGCTGATTATGGTCAATATTTTCTATATATGCTACATAGTCACTTTTGTCCATTCATGCCATGAATGCATCTTTTTTATTTGGAAGAACAAAACTGGCAAAAAATATTGTTCAATTTTACCATTCATGTAGCCATGTTCAAGATGAGTTCTTAGTACTGCTATTACAAATGTAGCTGTGCAAAAATAATAATATCACCTACAACTAGAAAGCCATGCATTTTAACACTGTTTTGTATTTGATACATTGAGAAATTAAATAATGCACATTTCAATGGAAAGATAAAATACAAAATATGTAGATTGTTAGAATGCCACTTGTGATGTTAATGACATTTTCTCAATTCATTAGGAATTCAGGATATTGTAAATGGAAAAAGAATATTAACTTATTGAGTCCATTTTCTGCAACTCATTAAAGGGAAGCAATTTAAAGAAACTCTATATATTTGATGTACAGATGAGAAAATCTTGACAAAATGCATTAAAATTTCTGTTTCTAGGAGAACAAAATAAAAAATATAGACTCAACTAAGTACAATGCAATAATGATAACAACAAATGCTATTGCATCATTCCAAATTAATCGATACTGTTAATTAAAATTAATCTTTTCCCCTTTGCAATATTTATCATAGTTTCCTTTGCAGAACAAAGATGGAAAAATGCACCATTTTAATCTGTTCCCATTTATACAGCTAGATATTCATCTTAAATACTTAGTTCAACCATCACTTCTCTTCCTGTCACTAAGAATAATACCTGTTTCCTTAACTTGGTGCTTTAATTTAATTAAAGCCTCCTATTGTTTGGAAACCATCTTTCTTGAATCTTATTTTGTATTAGGAAAAAAAATCTCCACATTTTCAATTCTTCAGAGGAAATGCCATTGGGACTTTGAATCCCAATATCCCAAAAGTTATTAAATATTAGTAGCATGGCACTAAAGCACCTTTTGTACAGCTGTTAAAAATTTGTTCACATTAAATAGCATTTAACTAATTTAGCATAGCCATATTTTGCCTTAAAAAAGAAGAGTCCAGAAAAAAAATGAAAAAATGCACATATTTAATTATTCCAGTAAAAATACAAATGTTCTCTTGACACAATTGTGTGTTAAATTAGTAATGAAAATTATAATCTACTAATTGTATTGAATTTTGTGGAGAAAGTTTAACAATGTTTTATTCTCTTGAAACTCTTTTATACTTTTATGCTCTTAATATTAAAGTCCAATAGGCAATCATATTAAATTCATCATTTATTTA